>NC_074670.1:14361297-14668797 GCF_029448725.1 Salvelinus fontinalis | reverse complement strand
TCCCTTAAACAGGTCAAACAGTAGAACCTCTCCTCCCCTAAGACAGGTCAAACAGTGGAACCTGTCCTCCTCTTAGACAGGTCAAACAGTGGAACCTGTCTTCCCCTTATACAGGTCAAACAGTGGAACCTGTCCTCCCCTTAGACAGGTTATACAGTGGAACCTGTCCTCCCCTTAGACAGGTCGAACAGTGGAACCTGTCCTTCCCTGAGACAGGTCAAACAGTGGAACCTGTCCTCCCCTTAGAAAGGTCAAACAGTAGAACCTCTCCTCCCCTAAAACAGGTCAAAGAGTAGAACCTGTCCTCTCTTAGACAGGTCAAACAGTGGAACCTGTCCTTCCCTTAGACAGGTCAAACAGTAGAACCTGTCCTTCTCTTAGATAGGTCAAACAGTGGAACCTGTCCTCCCCTAAGACAGGTCAGACAGTAGTACCTGTCCTTCCCTTAGACAGGTCAAACAGTAGAATATGTCCTTCCCTTAGACAGGTCAAACAGTGGAACCTGTCCTCCCCTTAGACAGGTCAAACAGTAGAACCTCTCCTCCCCTTAGACAGGTCAAACAGTGGAACCTGTCCTCCTCTTAGACAGGTCAAAGAGTAGAACCTGTCCTTCCCTTATACAGGTCAAACAGTGGAACCTGTACTCCCCTTAGACAGGTCAAACAGTAGAACCTGTCCTTCCCTTAGACAGTAGAACCTGTCCTCCCCTTAGACAGGTCAAACAGTAGAACATGTCCTTCCCTTAGACAGGTCAAACAGTGGAACCTTTCCTCCCCTAAGACAGGTCAGACAGTAGGACCTGTCCTTCCCTTAGACAGGTCAAACAGTAGAACCTGTCCTTCCCTTAGACAGGTCAAACAGTGGAACCTGTCCTTCCCGTAGACAGGCAAACAGTGTAACCTGTCCTCCCCTAAGACAGGTCAAACAGTGGAACATGTCCTTCCCTTAAAAAGGTCAAACATTAGAACCTCTCCTCCCCTTAGACAGGTCAAACAGTGGAACCTGTCCTCCTCTTAGACAGGTCAAACAGTAGAACCTGTCCTCCCCATAGACAGGTCAAACAGTTGAACCTGTCCTTCCCTTAGACAGGTCAAACATTGGAACCTGTCCTCCCCTTAGACAGGTCAAACAGTTGAACCTGTCCTTCCCTTAGACAGGTCAAACATTGGAACCTGTCCTCCCCTTAGACAGGTCAAGCAGTTGAACCTGTCCTTCCCTTAGACAGGTCAAACAGTTGAACCTGTCCTTCCCTTAGACAGGTCAAACAGTGGAACCTGTCCTCCCCTTACATAGGTCAAACAGTAGAACCTGTCCTACCCTTATACAGGTCAACCAGTGGAACCTGTCCTCCCCTTAGACAGGTTATAAAGTGGAACCTGTCCTCCCCTTAGACAGGTCAAACAGTGGAACCTGTCCTTCCCTTAGACAGGTCAAAGAGTAGAACCTGTCCTCCCCTTAGACAGGTGAAACAGTGGAACCTCTCCTCCCCTTAGACAGGTCAAAGAGTAGAACCTGTCCTCCCCTTAGACAGGTCAAACAGTGGAACCTGTCCTCCCCTTAGACAGGTCAAACAGTGGAAGCTGTCTTTCCCTTAGACAGGTCAAACAGTGGAACTTGTTCCCCCCTTAGACATGTCAAACAGTAGAACCTGTCCTTCTCTTAGAGAGGTAAAACAGTGGAACCTGTCCTCCCCTTAGACAGGTCAAACAGTAGAAACTGTCCTCCCCTTAGACAGGTCAAACAGTAGAACATGTCCTTCCCTTAGACAGGTCAAACAGTGGAACCTGTTCCCCCCTTAGACATGTCAAACAGTAGAACCTCTCCTCCCTTTAGACAGGTCAAACAGTGGAACCTGTCCTCCCCTAAGACAGGTCAGACAGTAGAACCTGTTCTTCCCTTAGACAGGTCAGACAGTGGAACCTGTCCTTCCCTTAGACAGGTCAAACAGTGGAACATGTCCTCCCCTTAGACAGGTCAGGGAGTAGAACCTGTCCTTCCCTTAGACAGGTCAGACAGTAGAACCTGTCCTTCCCTTAGACAGGTGAAAGAGTAGAACCTCTCCTTCCCTTAGACAGGTCAAAGAGTAGAACCTGTCCTCCCCTTAGACAGGTAAAACAGTAGAAACTGTCCTCCCCTTAGACAGGTCAAACAGTAGAACATGTCCTTCCCTTAGACATGTCAAACAGTAGAAACTGTCCTCCCCTTAGACAGGTCAAACAGTAGAACATGTCCTTCCCTTAGACAGGTCAAACAGTGGAACCTGTCCTCCCCTAAGACAGGTCAGACAGTAGAACCTGTTCTTCCCTTAGACAGGTCAGACAGTAGAACCTGTCCTTCCCTTAGACAGGTCAAACAGTGGAACATGTCCTCCCCTTAGACAGGTCAGGGAGTAGAACCTGTCCTTCCCTTAGACAGGTCAGACAGTAGAACCTGTCCTTCCCTTAGACAGGTCAAACAGTAGAAACTGTCCTCCCCTTAGACAGATCAAAGAGTAGAACATGTCCTTCTCTTAGACAGGTCAAACAGTGGAACCTGTCCTCCCCTAAGACAAGTCAGACAGTAGTACCTGTCCTCCCCTTAGACAGGTCAAACAGTGGAACCTGTCCTCCCCTAAGACAGGTCAAACAGTAGAACCTGTCCTCCCCTTAGACAGGTCAAAGATTAGAACCTGTCCTCCCCTTAGACAGGTCAAACAGTGGAACCTGTCCTCCCCTTAGACAGGTCAAACAGTGGAACCTGTCCTTCCCTTAGACAGGTCAAACAGTGGAACTTGTTCCCCCCTTAGACATGTTAAACAGTAGAACCTGTCTTCCCCTTAGACAGGTCAAACAGCTGAACATGTCATCCCCTAAGACAGGTCAAACAGTGGAACATGTCCTTCCCTTAGACAGATCAAACAGTGTAACCTGTCCTCCCCTTAGACAGGTCAAACAGTGTAACCTGTCCTCCTCTTAGACAGGTCAGACAGTAGAACATGTCCTTCCCTTAGACAGGTCAAACAGTGGAACCTGTCCTCCCCTAAGACAGGTCAGACAGTAGTACCTGTCCTTCCCTTAGACAGGTCAAAGAGTAGAACCTGTCTTCCCCTTAGACAGGTCAAACAGTAGAACTGTCCTCCCCTTAGACAGGTCAAACAGTGGAACCTGTCCTCCCCTTAGACAGGTCAAACAGTGGAACCTGTCCTCCCCTTAGACAGGTCAAACAGTGGAACCTGTCTTCCCCTTAGACAGGTCAAACAGCTGAACATGTCATCCCCTAAGACAGGTCAAACAGTGGAACATGTCCTTCCCTTAGACAGATCAAACAGTGTAACCTGTCCTCCCCTTAGACAGGTCAAAGAGGAGAACCTGTCCTCCCCTTAGACAGGTCAAAGAGGAGAACTTGTCCTCCCCTTAGACAGGTCAAACAGTGGAACCTGTCCTCCCCTTAGACAGGTCAAACAGTAGAACATGTCCTCCTCTTGGACAGGTCAAACAGTGGAACCTGTCCTTCCCTTAGACAGGTCAAACAGTGGAACCTGTCCTCCTTTTAGACATGTCAAACAGTGGATCCTGTCCTCCCCTTAGACAGGTCAAACAGTGGAACCTGTCGTCCCTTTAGACTGGTCAAACAGTGGAAGCTGTCTTTCCCTTAGACAGGTCAAACAGTGGAACCTGTCTTCCCCTTATACAGGTCAAACAGTAGAACCTGTCCTTCTCTTAGAGAGGTAAAACAGCGGAACCTGTCCTCCCCTTAGACAGGTCAAACAGTAGAAACTGTCCTCCCCTTAGACAGGTCAAACAGTAGAACATGTCCTTCCCTTAGACAGGTCAAACAGTGGAACCTGTTCCCCCCTTAGACATGCCAAACAGTAGAACCTCTCCTCCCTTTAGACAGGTCAAACAGTGGAACCTGTCCTCCCCTAAGACAGGTCAAACAGTAGAACCTGTTCTTCCCTTAGACAGGTCAAACAGTGGAACCTGTCCTTCCCTTAGACAGGTCAAACAGTGGAACATGTCCTCCCCTTAGACAGGTCAGACAGTAGAACCTGTCCTTCCCTTAGACAGGTCAGACAGTAGAACCTGTCCTTCCCTTAGACAGGTGAAAGAGTAAAACCTCTCCTCCCCTTAGACAGGTCAAAGAGTAGAACCTGTCCTCCCCTTAGACAGGTAAAACAGTAGAAACTTTCCTCCCCTTAGACAGGTCAAACAGTAGAACATATCCTTCCCTTAGACAGGTCAAACAGTGGAACCTGTTCCCCCCTTAGACATGTCAAACAGTGGAACCTGTCCTCCCCTTAGACAGGTCAAACAGTAGAAACTGTCCTCCCCTTAGACAGGTCAAACAGTAGAACCTGTCCTCCCCTAAGACAGGTCAGACAGTAGAACCTGTTCTTCCCTTAGACAGGTCAGACAGTAGAACCTGTCCTTCCCTTAGACAGGTCAAACAGTGGAACATGTCCTTCCCTTAGACAGGTCAAACAGTGGAACCTGTTCCCCCCTTAGACATGTCAAACAGTGGAACCTGTCCTCCCCTTAGACAGGTCAAACAGTAGAAACTGTCCTCCCCTTAGACAGGTCAAACAGTAGAACCTGTCCTCCCCTAAGACAGGTCAGACAGTAGAACCTGTTCTTCCCTTAGACAGGTCAAACAGTAGAACCTCTCCTCCCCTAAGACAGGTCAAACAGTGGAACCTGTCCTCCTCTTAGACAGGTCAAACAGTGGAACCTGTCTTCCCCTTATACAGGTCAAACAGTGGAACCTGTCCTCCCCTTAGACAGGTTATACAGTGGAACCTGTCCTCCCCTTAGACAGGTCAAACAGTGGAACCTGTCCTTCCCTGAGACAGGTCAAACAGTGGAACCTTTCCTCCCCTTAGAAAGGTCAAACAGTAGAACCTCTCCTCCCCTAAAACAGGTCAAAGAGTAGAACCTGTCCTCTCTTAGACAGGTCAAACAGTGGAACCTGTCCTCCCCTTAGACAGGTCACACAGTGGAACCTGTCCTTCCCTTAGACAGGTCAAACAGTGGAACTTGTTCCCCCCTTAGACATGTCAAACAGTAGCACCTCTCCTCCCTTTAGACAGGTCAAACTGTGGAACCTGTCCTCCCCTAAGACAGGTCAGACAGTAGAACCTGTCCTTTCCTTAGACAGGTCAAACAGTAGAACCTGTCCTTCTCTTAGACAGGTCAAACAGTGGAACCTGTCCTCCCCTAAGACAGGTCAGACAGTAGTACCTGTCCTTCCCTTAGACAGGTCAAACAGTAGAATATGTCCTTCCCTTAGACAGGTCAAACAGTGGAACCTGTCCTCCCCTTAGACAGGTCAAACAGTAGAACCTCTCCTCCCCTTAGACAGGTCAAACAGTGGAACCTGTTCTCCTCTTAGACAGGTCAAAGAGTAGAACCTGTCCTTCCCTTATACAGGTCAAACAGTGGAACCTGTACTCCCCTTAGACAGGTCAAACAGTAGAACCTCTCCTCCCCTAAGACAGGTCAAACAGTGGAACCTGTCCTCCTCTTAGACAGGTCAAACAGTAGAACCTGTCCTCCCCATAGACAGGTCAAACAGTTGAACCTGTCCTTCCCTTAGACAGGTCAAACATTGGAACCTGTCCTCCCCTTAGACAGGTCAAACAGTTGAGCCTGTCCTTCCCTTAGACAGGTCAAACATTGGAACCTGTCCTCCCCTTAGACAGGTCAAACAGTTGAACCTGTCCTTCCCTTAGACAGGTCAAACAGTTGAACCTGTCCTTCCCTTAGACAGGTCAAACAGTGGAACCTGTACTCCCCTTACATAGGTCAAACAGTAGAACCTGTCCTACCCTTATACAGGTCAACCAGTGGAACCTGTCCTCCCCTTAGACAGGTTATAAAGTGGAACCTGTCCTCCCCTTAGACAGGTCAAACAGTGGAACCTGTCCTTCCCTTAGACAGGTCAAACAGTGGAACCTGTCCTCCCCTTAGACAGATCAAAGAGTAGAACCTGTCCTCCCCTTAGACAGGTGAAACAGTGGAACCTCTCCTCCCCTTAGACAGGTCAAAGAGTAGAACCTGTCCTCCCCTTAGACAGGTCAAACAGTGGAACCTGTCCTCCCCTTAGACAGGTCAAACAGTGGAAGCTGTCTTTCCCTTAGACAGGTCAAACAGTGGAACTTGTTCCCCCCTTAGACATGTCAAACAGTAGAACCTGTCCTTCTCTTAGAGAGGTAAAACAGTGGAACCTGTCCTCCCCTTAGACAGGTCAAACAGTAGAAACTGTCCTCCACTTAGACAGGTCAAACAATAGAACGTGTCCTTCCCTTAGACAGGTCAAACAGTGGAACCTGTTCCCCCCTTAGACATGTCAAACAGTAGAACCTCTCCTCCCTTTAGACAGGTCAAACAGTGGAACCTGTCCTCCCCTAAGACAGGTCAGACAGTAGAACCTGTTCTTCCCTTAGACAGGTCAGACAGTGGAACCTGTCCTTCCCTTAGACAGGTCAAACAGTGGAACATGTCCTCCCCTTAGACAGGTCAGGGAGTAGAACCTGTCCTTCCCTTAGACAGGTCAGACAGTAGAACCTGTCCTTCCCTTAGACAGGTGAAAGAGTAGAACCTCTCCTCCCCTTAGACAGGTCAAAGAGTAGAACCTGTCCTCCCCTTAGACAGGTAAAACAGTAGAAACTGTCCTCCCCTTAGACAGGTCAAACAGTAGAACATGTCCTTCCCTTAGACAGGTCAAACCGTGGAACCTGTTCCCCCCTTAGACATGTCAAACAGTGGAACCTGTCCTCCCCTTAGACAGGTCAAACAGTAGAAACTGTCCTCCCCTTAGACAGGTCAAACAGTAGAACATGTCCTTCCCTTAGACAGGTCAAACAGTGGAACCTGTTCCCCCCTTAGACATGTCAAACAGTAGAACCTCTCCTCCCTTTAGACAGGTCAAACAGTGGAACCTGTCCTCCCCTAAGACAGGTCAGACAGTAGAACCTGTTCTTCCCTTAGACAGGTCAGACAGTAGAACCTGTCCTTCCCTTAGACAGGTCAAACAGTGGAACATGTCCTCCCCTTAGACAGGTCAGACAGTAGAACCTGTCCTTCCCTTAGACAGGTCAGACAGTAGAACCTGTCCTTCCCTTAGACAGGTGAAAGAGTAGAACCTCTCCTCCCCTTAGACAGGTCAAAGAGTAGAACCTGTCCTCCCCTTAGACAGGTAAAACAGTAGAAACTGTCCTCCCCTTAGACAGGTCAAACAGTAGAACATGTCCTTCCCTTAGACAGGTCAAACAGTGGAACCTGTTCCCCCCTTAGACATGTCAAACAGTGGAACCTGTCCTCCCCTTAGACAGGTCAAACAGTAGAAACTGTCCTCCCCTTAGACAGGTCAAACAGTAGAACATGTCCTTCCCTTAGACAGGTCAAACAGTGGAACCTGTTCCCCCCTTAGACATGTCAAACAGTAGAACCTCTCCTCCCTTTAGACAGGTCAAACAGTGGAACCTGTCCTCCCCTAAGACAGGTCAGACAGTAGAACCTGTTCTTCCCTTAGACAGGTCAGACAGTAGAACCTGTCCTTCCCTTAGACAGGTCAAACAGTGGAACATGTCCTCCCCTTAGACAGGTCAGGGAGTAGAACCTGTCCTTCCCTTAGACAGGTCAGACAGTAGAACCTGTCCTTCCCTTAGACAGGTCAAACAATAGAAACTGTCCTCCCCTTAGACAGATCAAACAGTAGAACATGTCCTTCTCTTAGACAGGTCAAACAGTGGAACCTGTCCTCCCCTAAGACAAGTCAGACAGTAGTACCTGTCCTCCCCTTAGACAGGTCAAACAGTGGAACCTGTCCTCCCCTAAGACAGGTCAAACAGTAGAACCTGTCCTCCCCTTAGACAGGTCAAAGATTAGAACCTGTCCTCCCCTTAGACAGGTCAAACAGTGGAACCTGTCCTCCCCTTAGACAGGTCAAACAGTGGAACCTGTCCTTCCCTTAGACAGGTCAAACAGTGGAACTTGTTCCCCCCTTAGACATGTTAAACAGTAGCACCTCTTCTCCCTTTAGACAGGTCAAACAGTGTAACCTGTCCTCCTCTTAGACAGGTCAGACAGTAGAACATGTCCTTCCCTTAGACAGGTCAAACAGTGGAACCTGTCCTCCCCTAAGACAGGTCAGACAGTAGTACCTGTCCTTCCCTTAGACAGGTCAAAGAGTAGAACCTGTCTTCCCCTTAGACAGGTCAAACAGTAGAAACTGTCCTCCCCTTAGACAGGTCAAACAGTGGAACCTGTCCTCCCCTTAGACAGGTCAAACAGTGGAACCTGTCCTCCCCTTAGACAGGTCAAACAGTGGAACCTGTCTTCCCCTTAGACAGGTCAAACAGCTGAACATGTCCTCCCCTAAGACAGGTCAAACAGTGGAACATGTCCTTCCCTTAGACAGATCAAACAGTGTAACCTGTCCTCCCCTTAGACAGGTCAAAGAGGAGAACCTGTCCTCCCCTTAGACAGGTCAAAGAGGAGAACTTGTCCTCCCCTTAGACAGGTCAAACAGTGGAACCTGTCCTCCCCTTAGACAGGTCAAACAGTAGAACATGTCCTCCTCTTGGACAGGTCAAACAGTGGAACCTGTCCTTCCCTTAGACAGGTCAAACAGTGGAACCTGTCCTCCTTTTAGACATGTCAAACAGTGGATCCTGTCCTCCCCTTAGACAGGTCAAACAGTGGAACCTGTCGTCCCCTTAGACTGGTCAAACAGTGGAAGCTGTCTTTCCCTTAGACAGGTCAAACAGTGGAACCTGTCCTCCCCTAAGACAAGTCAGACAGTAGTACCTGTCCTCCCCTTAGACAGGTCAAACAGTGGAACCTGTCCTCCCCTAAGACAGGTCAAACAGTAGAACCTGTCCTCCCCTTAGACAGGTCAAAGATTAGAACCTGTCCTCCCCTTAGACAGGTCAAACAGTGGAACCTGTCCTCCCCTTAGACAGGTCAAACAGTGGAACCTGTCCTTCCCTTAGACAGGTCAAACAGTGGAACTTGTTCCCCCCTTAGACATGTTAAACAGTAGCACCTCTTCTCCCTTTAGACAGGTCAAACAGTGTAACCTGTCCTCCTCTTAGACAGGTCAGACAGTAGAACATGTCCTTCCCTTAGACAGGTCAAACAGTGGAACCTGTCCTCCCCTAAGACAGGTCAGACAGTAGTACCTGTCCTTCCCTTAGACAGGTCAAAGAGTAGAACCTGTCTTCCCCTTAGACAGGTCAAACAGTAGAAACTGTCCTCCCCTTAGACAGGTCAAACAGTGGAACCTGTCCTCCCCTTAGACAGGTCAAACAGTGGAACCTGTCCTCCCCTTAGACAGGTCAAACAGTGGAACCTGTCTTCCCCTTAGACAGGTCAAACAGCTGAACATGTCCTCCTCTAAGACAGTTCAAACAGTGGAACATGTCCTTCCCTTAGACAGATCAAACAGTGTAACCTGTCCTCCCCTTAGACAGGTCAAAGAGGAGAACCTGTCCTCCCCTTAGACAGGTCAAAGAGGAGAACTTGTCCTCCCCTTAGACAGGTCAAACAGTGGAACCTGTCCTCCCCTTAGACAGGTCAAACAGTAGAACATGTCCTCCTCTTGGACAGGTCAAACAGTGGAACCTGTCCTTCCCTTAGACAGGTCAAACAGTGGAACCTGTCCTCCTTTTAGACATGTCAAACAGTGGATCCTGTCCTCCCCTTAGACAAGTCAAACAGTGGAACCTGTCGTCCCCTTAGACTGGTCAAACAGTGGAAGCTGTCTTTCCCTTAGACAGGTCAAACAGTGGAACTTGTTCCCCCCTTAGACATGTCAAACAGTAGAACCTGTCCTTCTCTTAGAGAGGTAAAACAGTGGAACCTGTCCTCCCCTTAGACAGGTCAAACAGTAGAAACTGTCCTCCCCTTAGACAGGTCAAACAGTAGAACATGTCCTTCCCTTAGACAGGTCAAACAGTGGAACCTGTTCCCTCCTTAGACATGTCAAACAGTAGAACCTCTCCTCCCTTTAGACAGGTCAAACAGTGGAACCTGTCCTCCCCTAAGACAGGTCAGACAGTAGAACCTGTTCTTCCCTTAGACAGGTCAGACAGTGGAACCTGTCCTTCCCTTAGACAGGTCAAACAGTGGAACATGTCCTCCCCTTAGACAGGTCAGACAGTAGAACCTGTCCTTCCCTTAGACAGGTCAGACAGTAGAACCTGTCCTTCCCTTAGACAGGTGAAAGAGTAAAACCTCTCCTCCCCTTAGACAGGTCAAAGAGTAGAACCTGTCCTCCCCTTAGACAGGTAAAACAGTAGAAACTGTCCTCCCCTTAGACAGGTCAAACAGTAGAACATGTCCTTCCCTTAGACAGGTCAAACAGTGGAACCTGTTCCCCCCTTAGACATGTAAACAGTGGAACCTGTCCTCCCCTTAGACAGGTCAAACAGTAGAAACTGTCCTCCCCTTAGACAGGTCAAACAGTAGAACATGTCCTTCCCTTAGACAGGTCAAACAGTGGAACCTGTTCCCCCCTTAGACATGTCAAACAGTAGAACCTCTCCTCCCTTTAGACAGGTCAAACAGTGGAACCTGTCGTCCCCTTAGACTGGTCAAACAGTGGAAGCTGTCTTTCCCTTAGACAGGTCAAACAGTGGAACTTGTTCCCCCCTTAGACATGTCAAACAGTAGAACCTGTCCTTCTCTTAGAGAGGTAAAACAGTGGAACCTGTCCTCCCCTTAGACAGGTCAAACAGTAGAAACTGTCCTCCCCTTAGACAGGTCAAACAGTAGAACATGTCCTTCCCTTAGACAGGTCAAACAGTGGAACCTGTTCCCTCCTTAGACATGTCAAACAGTAGAACCTCTCCTCCCTTTAGACAGGTCAAACAGTGGAACCTGTCCTCCCCTAAGACAGGTCAGACAGTAGAACCTGTTCTTCCCTTAGACAGGTCAGACAGTGGAACCTGTCCTTCCCTTAGACAGGTCAAACAGTGGAACATGTCCTCCCCTTAGACAGGTCAGACAGTAGAACCTGTCCTTCCCTTAGACAGGTCAAACAGTGGAACATGTCGTCCCCTTAGACTGGTCAAACAGTGGAAGCTGTCTTTCCCTTAGACAGGTCAAACAGTGGAACCTGTCCTCCCCTAAGACAAGTCAGACAGTAGTACCTGTCCTCCCCTTAGACAGGTCAAACAGTGGAACCTGTCCTCCCCTAAGACAGGTCAAACAGTAGAACCTGTCCTCCCCTTAGACAGGTCAAAGATTAGAACCTGTCCTCCCCTTAGACAGGTCAAACAGTGGAACCTGTCCTCCCCTTAGACAGGTCAAACAGTGGAACCTGTCCTTCCCTTAGACAGGTCAAACAGTGGAACTTGTTCCCCCCTTAGACATGTTAAACAGTAGCACCTCTTCTCCCTTTAGACAGGTCAAACAGTGTAACCTGTCCTCCTCTTAGACAGGTCAGACAGTAGAACATGTCCTTCCCTTAGACAGGTCAAACAGTGGAACCTGTCCTCCCCTAAGACAGGTCAGACAGTAGTACCTGTCCTTCCCTTAGACAGGTCAAAGAGTAGAACCTGTCTTCCCCTTAGACAGGTCAAACAGTAGAAACTGTCCTCCCCTTAGACAGGTCAAACAGTGGAACCTGTCCTCCCCTTAGACAGGTCAAACAGTGGAACCTGTCCTCCCCTTAGACAGGTCAAACAGTGGAACCTGTCTTCCCCTTAGACAGGTCAAACAGCTGAACATGTCCTCCTCTAAGACAGTTCAAACAGTGGAACATGTCCTTCCCTTAGACAGATCAAACAGTGTAACCTGTCCTCCCCTTAGACAGGTCAAAGAGGAGAACCTGTCCTCCCCTTAGACAGGTCAAAGAGGAGAACTTGTCCTCCCCTTAGACAGGTCAAACAGTGGAACCTGTCCTCCCCTTAGACAGGTCAAACAGTAGAACATGTCCTCCTCTTGGACAGGTCAAACAGTGGAACCTGTCCTTCCCTTAGACAGGTCAAACAGTGGAACCTGTCCTCCTTTTAGACATGTCAAACAGTGGATCCTGTCCTCCCCTTAGACAGGTCAAACAGTGGAACCTGTCGTCCCCTTAGACTGGTCAAACAGTGGAAGCTGTCTTTCCCTTAGACAGGTCAAACAGTGGAACTTGTTCCCCCCTTAGACATGTCAAACAGTAGAACCTGTCCTTCTCTTAGAGAGGTAAAACAGTGGAACCTGTCCTCCCCTTAGACAGGTCAAACAGTAGAAACTGTCCTCCCCTTAGACAGGTCAAACAGTAGAACATGTCCTTCCCTTAGACAGGTCAAACAGTGGAACCTGTTCCCTCCTTAGACATGTCAAACAGTAGAACCTCTCCTCCCTTTAGACAGGTCAAACAGTGGAACCTGTCCTCCCCTTAGACAGGTCAAACAGTGGAACCTGTCCTTCCCTTAGACAGGTCAAACAGTGGAACTTGTTCCCCCCTTAGACATGTTAAACAGTAGCACCTCTTCTCCCTTTAGACAGGTCAAACAGTGTAACCTGTCCTCCTCTTAGACAGGTCAGACAGTAGAACATGTCCTTCCCTTAGACAGGTCAAACAGTGGAACCTGTCCTCCCCTAAGACAGGTCAGACAGTAGTACCTGTCCTTCCCTTAGACAGGTCAAAGAGTAGAACCTGTCTTCCCCTTAGACAGGTCAAACAGTAGAAACTGTCCTCCCCTTAGACAGGTCAAACAGTGGAACCTGTCCTCCCCTTAGACAGGTCAAACAGTGGAACCTGTCCTCCCCTTAGACAGGTCAAACAGTGGAACCTGTCTTCCCCTTAGACAGGTCAAACAGCTGAACATGTCCTCCCCTAAGACAGGTCAAACAGTGGAACATGTCCTTCCCTTAGACAGATCAAACAGTGTAACCTGTCCTCCCCTTAGACAGGTCAAAGAGGAGAACCTGTCCTCCCCTTAGACAGGTCAAAGAGGAGAACTTGTCCTCCCCTTAGACAGGTCAAACAGTGGAACCTGTCCTCCCCTTAGACAGGTCAAACAGTAGAACATGTCCTCCTCTTGGACAGGTCAAACAGTGGAACCTGTCCTTCCCTTAGACAGGTCAAACAGTGGAACCTGTCCTCCTTTTAGACATGTCAAACAGTGGATCCTGTCCTCCCCTTAGACAGGTCAAACAGTGGAACCTGTCGTCCCCTTAGACTGGTCAAACAGTGGAAGCTGTCTTTCCCTTAGACAGGTCAAACAGTGGAACCTGTCCTCCCCTAAGACAAGTCAGACAGTAGTACCTGTCCTCCCCTTAGACAGGTCAAACAGTGGAACCTGTCCTCCCCTAAGACAGGTCAAACAGTAGAACCTGTCCTCCCCTTAGACAGGTCAAAGATTAGAACCTGTCCTCCCCTTAGACAGGTCAAACAGTGGAACCTGTCCTCCCCTTAGACAGGTCAAACAGTGGAACCTGTCCTTCCCTTAGACAGGTCAAACAGTGGAACTTGTTCCCCCCTTAGACATGTTAAACAGTAGCACCTCTTCTCCCTTTAGACAGGTCAAACAGTGTAACCTGTCCTCCTCTTAGACAGGTCAGACAGTAGAACATGTCCTTCCCTTAGACAGGTCAAACAGTGGAACCTGTCCTCCCCTAAGACAGGTCAGACAGTAGTACCTGTCCTTCCCTTAGACAGGTCAAAGAGTAGAACCTGTCTTCCCCTTAGACAGGTCAAACAGTAGAAACTGTCCTCCCCTTAGACAGGTCAAACAGTGGAACCTGTCCTCCCCTTAGACAGGTCAAACAGTGGAACCTGTCCTCCCCTTAGACAGGTCAAACAGTGGAACCTGTCTTCCCCTTAGACAGGTCAAACAGCTGAACATGTCCTCCTCTAAGACAGTTCAAACAGTGGAACATGTCCTTCCCTTAGACAGATCAAACAGTGTAACCTGTCCTCCCCTTAGACAGGTCAAAGAGGAGAACCTGTCCTCCCCTTAGACAGGTCAAAGAGGAGAACTTGTCCTCCCCTTAGACAGGTCAAACAGTGGAACCTGTCCTCCCCTTAGACAGGTCAAACAGTAGAACATGTCCTCCTCTTGGACAGGTCAAACAGTGGAACCTGTCCTTCCCTTAGACAGGTCAAACAGTGGAACCTGTCCTCCTTTTAGACATGTCAAACAGTGGATCCTGTCCTCCCCTTAGACAAGTCAAACAGTGGAACCTGTCGTCCCCTTAGACTGGTCAAACAGTGGAAGCTGTCTTTCCCTTAGACAGGTCAAACAGTGGAACTTGTTCCCCCCTTAGACATGTCAAACAGTAGAACCTGTCCTTCTCTTAGAGAGGTAAAACAGTGGAACCTGTCCTCCCCTTAGACAGGTCAAACAGTAGAAACTGTCCTCCCCTTAGACAGGTCAAACAGTAGAACATGTCCTTCCCTTAGACAGGTCAAACAGTGGAACCTGTTCCCTCCTTAGACATGTCAAACAGTAGAACCTCTCCTCCCTTTAGACAGGTCAAACAGTGGAACCTGTCCTCCCCTAAGACAGGTCAGACAGTAGAACCTGTTCTTCCCTTAGACAGGTCAGACAGTGGAACCTGTCCTTCCCTTAGACAGGTCAAACAGTGGAACATGTCCTCCCCTTAGACAGGTCAGACAGTAGAACCTGTCCTTCCCTTAGACAGGTCAGACAGTAGAACCTGTCCTTCCCTTAGACAGGTGAAAGAGTAAAACCTCTCCTCCCCTTAGACAGGTCAAAGAGTAGAACCTGTCCTCCCCTTAGACAGGTAAAACAGTAGAAACTGTCCTCCCCTTAGACAGGTCAAACAGTAGAACATGTCCTTCCCTTAGACAGGTCAAACAGTGGAACCTGTTCCCCCCTTAGACATGTAAACAGTGGAACCTGTCCTCCCCTTAGACAGGTCAAACAGTAGAAACTGTCCTCCCCTTAGACAGGTCAAACAGTAGAACATGTCCTTCCCTTAGACAGGTCAAACAGTGGAACCTGTTCCCCCCTTAGACATGTCAAACAGTAGAACCTCTCCTCCCTTTAGACAGGTCAAACAGTGGAACCTGTCGTCCCCTTAGACTGGTCAAACAGTGGAAGCTGTCTTTCCCTTAGACAGGTCAAACAGTGGAACTTGTTCCCCCCTTAGACATGTCAAACAGTAGAACCTGTCCTTCTCTTAGAGAGGTAAAACAGTGGAACCTGTCCTCCCCTTAGACAGGTCAAACAGTAGAACATGTCCTCCTCTTGGACAGGTCAAACAGTGGAACCTGTCCTTCCCTTAGACAGGTCAAACAGTGGAACCTGTCCTCCTTTTAGACATGTCAAACAGTGGATCCTGTCCTCCCCTTAGACAGGTCAAACAGTGGAACCTGTCGTCCCCTTAGACTGGTCAAACAGTGGAAGCTGTCTTTCCCTTAGACAGGTCAAACAGTGGAACCTGTCCTCCCCTAAGACAAGTCAGACAGTAGTACCTGTCCTCCCCTTAGACAGGTCAAACAGTGGAACCTGTCCTCCCCTAAGACAGGTCAAACAGTAGAACCTGTCCTCCCCTTAGACAGGTCAAAGATTAGAACCTGTCCTCCCCTTAGACAGGTCAAACAGTGGAACCTGTCCTCCCCTTAGACAGGTCAAACAGTGGAACCTGTCCTTCCCTTAGACAGGTCAAACAGTGGAACTTGTTCCCCCCTTAGACATGTTAAACAGTAGCACCTCTTCTCCCTTTAGACAGGTCAAACAGTGTAACCTGTCCTCCTCTTAGACAGGTCAGACAGTAGAACATGTCCTTCCCTTAGACAGGTCAAACAGTGGAACCTGTCCTCCCCTAAGACAGGTCAGACAGTAGTACCTGTCCTTCCCTTAGACAGGTCAAAGAGTAGAACCTGTCTTCCCCTTAGACAGGTCAAACAGTAGAAACTGTCCTCCCCTTAGACAGGTCAAACAGTGGAACCTGTCCTCCCCTTAGACAGGTCAAACAGTGGAACCTGTCCTCCCCTTAGACAGGTCAAACAGTGGAACCTGTCTTCCCCTTAGACAGGTCAAACAGCTGAACATGTCCTCCTCTAAGACAGTTCAAACAGTGGAACATGTCCTTCCCTTAGACAGATCAAACAGTGTAACCTGTCCTCCCCTTAGACAGGTCAAAGAGGAGAACCTGTCCTCCCCTTAGACAGGTCAAAGAGGAGAACTTGTCCTCCCCTTAGACAGGTCAAACAGTGGAACCTGTCCTCCCCTTAGACAGGTCAAACAGTAGAACATGTCCTCCTCTTGGACAGGTCAAACAGTGGAACCTGTCCTTCCCTTAGACAGGTCAAACAGTGGAACCTGTCCTCCTTTTAGACATGTCAAACAGTGGATCCTGTCCTCCCCTTAGACAAGTCAAACAGTGGAACCTGTCGTCCCCTTAGACTGGTCAAACAGTGGAAGCTGTCTTTCCCTTAGACAGGTCAAACAGTGGAACTTGTTCCCCCCTTAGACATGTCAAACAGTAGAACCTGTCCTTCTCTTAGAGAGGTAAAACAGTGGAACCTGTCCTCCCCTTAGACAGGTCAAACAGTAGAAACTGTCCTCCCCTTAGACAGGTCAAACAGTAGAACATGTCCTTCCCTTAGACAGGTCAAACAGTGGAACCTGTTCCCTCCTTAGACATGTCAAACAGTAGAACCTCTCCTCCCTTTAGACAGGTCAAACAGTGGAACCTGTCCTCCCCTAAGACAGGTCAGACAGTAGAACCTGTTCTTCCCTTAGACAGGTCAGACAGTGGAACCTGTCCTTCCCTTAGACAGGTCAAACAGTGGAACATGTCCTCCCCTTAGACAGGTCAGACAGTAGAACCTGTCCTTCCCTTAGACAGGTCAGACAGTAGAACCTGTCCTTCCCTTAGACAGGTGAAAGAGTAAAACCTCTCCTCCCCTTAGACAGGTCAAAGAGTAGAACCTGTCCTCCCCTTAGACAGGTAAAACAGTAGAAACTGTCCTCCCCTTAGACAGGTCAAACAGTAGAACATGTCCTTCCCTTAGACAGGTCAAACAGTGGAACCTGTTCCCCCCTTAGACATGTAAACAGTGGAACCTGTCCTCCCCTTAGACAGGTCAAACAGTAGAAACTGTCCTCCCCTTAGACAGGTCAAACAGTAGAACATGTCCTTCCCTTAGACAGGTCAAACAGTGGAACCTGTTCCCCCCTTAGACATGTCAAACAGTAGAACCTCTCCTCCCTTTAGACAGGTCAAACAGTGGAACCTGTCGTCCCCTTAGACTGGTCAAACAGTGGAAGCTGTCTTTCCCTTAGACAGGTCAAACAGTGGAACTTGTTCCCCCTTAGACATGTCAAACAGTAGAACCTGTCCTTCTCTTAGAGAGGTAAAACAGTGGAACCTGTCCTCCCCTTAGACAGGTCAAACAGTAGAAACTGTCCTCCCCTTAGACAGGTCAAACAGTAGAACATGTCCTTCCCTTAGACAGGTCAAACAGTGGAACCTGTTCCCTCCTTAGACATGTCAAACAGTAGAACCTCTCCTCCCTTTAGACAGGTCAAACAGTGGAACCTGTCCTCCCCTAAGACAGGTCAGACAGTAGAACCTGTTCTTCCCTTAGACAGGTCAGACAGTGGAACCTGTCCTTCCCTTAGACAGGTCAAACAGTGGAACATGTCCTCCCCTTAGACAGGTCAGACAGTAGAACCTGTCCTTCCCTTAGACAGGTCAAACAGTGGAACATGTCGTCCCCTTAGACTGGTCAAACAGTGGAAGCTGTCTTTCCCTTAGACAGGTCAAACAGTGGAACCTGTCCTCCCCTAAGACAAGTCAGACAGTAGTACCTGTCCTCCCCTTAGACAGGTCAAACAGTGGAACCTGTCCTCCCCTAAGACAGGTCAAACAGTAGAACCTGTCCTCCCCTTAGACAGGTCAAAGATTAGAACCTGTCCTCCCCTTAGACAGGTCAAACAGTGGAACCTGTCCTCCCCTTAGACAGGTCAAACAGTGGAACCTGTCCTTCCCTTAGACAGGTCAAACAGTGGAACTTGTTCCCCCCTTAGACATGTTAAACAGTAGCACCTCTTCTCCCTTTAGACAGGTCAAACAGTGTAACCTGTCCTCCTCTTAGACAGGTCAGACAGTAGAACATGTCCTTCCCTTAGACAGGTCAAACAGTGGAACCTGTCCTCCCCTAAGACAGGTCAGACAGTAGTACCTGTCCTTCCCTTAGACAGGTCAAAGAGTAGAACCTGTCTTCCCCTTAGACAGGTCAAACAGTAGAAACTGTCCTCCCCTTAGACAGGTCAAACAGTGGAACCTGTCCTCCCCTTAGACAGGTCAAACAGTGGAACCTGTCCTCCCCTTAGACAGGTCAAACAGTGGAACCTGTCTTCCCCTTAGACAGGTCAAACAGCTGAACATGTCCTCCTCTAAGACAGTTCAAACAGTGGAACATGTCCTTCCCTTAGACAGATCAAACAGTGTAACCTGTCCTCCCCTTAGACAGGTCAAAGAGGAGAACCTGTCCTCCCCTTAGACAGGTCAAAGAGGAGAACTTGTCCTCCCCTTAGACAGGTCAAACAGTGGAACCTGTCCTCCCCTTAGACAGGTCAAACAGTAGAACATGTCCTCCTCTTGGACAGGTCAAACAGTGGAACCTGTCCTTCCCTTAGACAGGTCAAACAGTGGAACCTGTCCTCCTTTTAGACATGTCAAACAGTGGATCCTGTCCTCCCCTTAGACAGGTCAAACAGTGGAACCTGTCGTCCCCTTAGACTGGTCAAACAGTGGAAGCTGTCTTTCCCTTAGACAGGTCAAACAGTGGAACTTGTTCCCCCCTTAGACATGTCAAACAGTAGAACCTGTCCTTCTCTTAGAGAGGTAAAACAGTGGAACCTGTCCTCCCCTTAGACAGGTCAAACAGTAGAAACTGTCCTCCCCTTAGACAGGTCAAACAGTAGAACATGTCCTTCCCTTAGACAGGTCAAACAGTGGAACCTGTTCCCTCCTTAGACATGTCAAACAGTAGAACCTCTCCTCCCTTTAGACAGGTCAAACAGTGGAACCTGTCCTCCCCTAAGACAGGTCAGACAGTAGAACCTGTTCTTCCCTTAGACAGGTCAGACAGTGGAACCTGTCCTTCCCTTAGACAGGTCAAACAGTGGAACATGTCCTCCCCTTAGACAGGTCAGACAGTAGAACCTGTCCTTCCCTTAGACAGGTCAGACAGTAGAACCTGTCCTTCCCTTAGACAGGTGAAAGAGTAAAACCTCTCCTCCCCTTAGACAGGTCAAAGAGTAGAACCTGTCCTCCCCTTAGACAGGTAAAACAGTAGAAACTGTCCTCCCCTTAGACAGGTCAAACAGTAGAACATGTCCTTCCCTTAGACAGGTCAAACAGTGGAACCTGTTCCCCCCTTAGACATGTAAACAGTGGAACCTGTCCTCCCCTTAGACAGGTCAAACAGTAGAAACTGTCCTCCCCTTAGACAGGTCAAACAGTAGAACATGTCCTTCCCTTAGACAGGTCAAACAGTGGAACCTGTTCCCCCCTTAGACATGTCAAACAGTAGAACCTCTCCTCCCTTTAGACAGGTCAAACAGTGGAACCTGTCGTCCCCTTAGACTGGTCAAACAGTGGAAGCTGTCTTTCCCTTAGACAGGTCAAACAGTGGAACTTGTTCCCCCCTTAGACATGTCAAACAGTAGAACCTGTCCTTCTCTTAGAGAGGTAAAACAGTGGAACCTGTCCTCCCCTTAGACAGGTCAAACAGTAGAAACTGTCCTCCCCTTAGACAGGTCAAACAGTAGAACATGTCCTTCCCTTAGACAGGTCAAACAGTGGAACCTGTTCCCTCCTTAGACATGTCAAACAGTAGAACCTCTCCTCCCTTTAGACAGGTCAAACAGTGGAACCTGTCCTCCCCTAAGACAGGTCAGACAGTAGAACCTGTTCTTCCCTTAGACAGGTCAGACAGTGGAACCTGTCCTTCCCTTAGACAGGTCAAACAGTGGAACATGTCCTCCCCTTAGACAGGTCAGACAGTAGAACCTGTCCTTCCCTTAGACAGGTCAGACAGTAGAACCTGTCCTTCCCTTAGACAGGTGAAAGAGTAAAACCTCTCCTCCCCTTAGACAGTTCAAAGAGTAAAACCTGTCCTCCCCTTAGACAGGTAAAACAGTAGAAACTGTCCTCCCCTTAGACAGGTCAAACAGTAGAACATGTCCTTCCCTTAGACAGGTCAAACAGTGGAACCTGTTCCCCCCTTAGACATGTAAACAGTGGAACCTGTCCTCCCCTTAGACAGGTCAAACAGTAGAAACTGTCCTCCCCTTAGACAGGTCAAACAGTAGAACATGTCCTTCCCTTAGACAGGTCAAACAGTGGAACCTGTTCCCCCCTTAGACATGTCAAACAGTAGAACCTCTCCTCCCTTTAGACAGGTCAAACAGTGGAACCTGTCCTCCCCTAAGACAGGTCAGACAGTAGAACCTGTTCTTCCCTTAGACAGGTCAGACAGTAGAACCTGTCCTTCCCTTAGACAGGTCAAACAGTGGAACGTGTCCTCCCCTTAGACAGGTCAGGGAGTAGAACCTGTCCTTCCCTTAGACAGGTCAGACAGTAGAACCTGTCCTTCCCTTAGACAGGTCAAACAGTAGAAACTGTCCTCCCCTTAGACAGATCAAACAGTAGAACATGTCCTCCCCTAAGACAAGTCAGACAGTAGTACTTGTCCTCCCCTTAGACAGGTCAAACAGTGGAACCTGTCCTCCCCTAAGACAGGTCAAACAGTAGAACCTGTCCTCCCCTTAGACAGGTCAAAGATTAGAACCTGTCCTCCCCTTAGACAGGTCAAACAGTGGAACCTGTCCTCCCCTTAGACAGGTCAAACAGTGGAACCTATCCTTCCCTTAGACAGGTCAAACAGTGGAACTTGTTCCCCCCTTAGACATGTTAAACAGTAGCACCTCTTCTCCCTTTAGACAGGTCAAACAGTGGAACCTGTCCTCCCCTAAGACAGGTCAAACAGTAGTACCTGTCCTTCCCTTAGACAGTTCAAAGAGTAGAACCTGTCTTCCCCTTAGACAGGTCAAACAGTAGAAACTGTCCTCCCCTTAGACAGGTCAAACAGTGGAACCTGTCCTCCCCTTAGACAGGTCAAACAGTGGAACCTGTCCTCCCCTTAGACAGGTCAAACAGCTGAACATGTCCTCCCCTAAGACAGGTCAAACAGTGGAACATGTCCTTCCCTTAGACAGATCAAACAGTGTAACCTGTCCTCCCCTTAGACAGGTCAAAGAGGAGAACCTGTCCTCCCCTTAGACAGGTCAAAGAGGAGAACTTGTCCTCCCCTTAGACAGGTCAAACAGTGGAACCTGTCCTCCCCTTAGACAGGTCAAACAGTAGAACATGTCCTCCTCTTGGACAGGTCAAACAGTGGAACCTGTCCTTCCCTTAGACAGGTCAAACAGTGGAACCTGTCCTCCTTTTAGACATGTCAAACAGTGGATCCTGTCCTCCCCTTAGACAGGTCAAACAGTGGAACCTGTCGTCCCCTTAGACTGGTCAAACAGTGGAACGTGTCCTTCCCTTAGACAGGTCAAACAGTAGAACCTGTCCTCTCCTAAGACAGGTCAAACAGTGGAACCTGTCCTCCCCTTAGACAGGTCAAACAGTAGAACCTGTCTTTCAGTTAGACAGGTCAGTAGAACCTGTCCTCCCCTTAGACAGGTCAAACAGTAGAAAAGTTCCATTCACATGGTTATTCACACAGTCATTCAGAACATCACAGAGCGATACAACCATGATCGGTATAGATTCACACAAGTGTTGGTGAATATATTTCTGCAGTGTTTTAATTATCTCTGCAGCTGTTGTGTCATGTCATGTAACTGGAACAGTAATCCATATATCCTCCAGTCCGGTAAGGCAGTCAGGCAGACAGTCAAATTGATCAAAATACTGATTAGTCTGGGTCATACAGGAAACTGTCAGATGGTTATTTACCCACACACAACCACACACACACACACACACACACACACACACACACACACACACACACACACACACACACACACACACACACACACACACAGTTCCCTGGATGTGATACATGTGCGTGGGTCTAGAAATAGCTTGGCTGATTCAGTTATGTCGTCAGGAGATGAGACACACCCTGCAGGGCTGGATGACCTCTGTTGTTCTTTAACTCACTACACCTCACCTCTTAAGACTATAAAGGCATCAAATACACAATCACACTGACACACACACAAGCGCACCCACACACCAAACGGCACAAACACACGAAGATACACATGCACCAGGTAGATAATAGTCTTGAAGCATATACATCACTGTAGTGCCGTGATTCTCTGGTGTTGCTTTGTCTCTGCTGTTTACAGTGGTAGAGTATCAGTTCCCACTGGTTGATTCTCTGGTGTTGCTTTGTCTCTGCTGTTTACAGTGGTAGAGTATCAGTTCCCACTGGTTGATTCTCTGGTGTTGCTTTGTCTCTGCTGTTTACAGTGGTAGAGTATCAGTTCCCACTGGTTGATTCTCTGGTGTTGCTTTGTCTCTGCTGTTTACAGTGGTAGAGTATCAGTTCCCACTGGTTGATTCTCTGGTGTTGCTTTGTCTCTGCTGTTTACAGTGGTAGAGTATCAGTTCCCACTGGTTGATTCTCTGGTGTTGCTTTGTCTCTGCTGTTTACAGTGGTAGAGTATCAGTTCCCACTGGGACCACCAACCATATGAAAGTCTATATCACTGTTGTAAGTCACTTTGGACAAAAGCATCTTCCAAGTATATAAAATGTTGCATTTTGAGGCCACCAAAAACACAGTGTAGTAAGGAACTACAGAGTAGCAAAGCTGTAACTCAAGGCCAAAACATCAGGGCACATCAGGACACTGTCTTCCTACAGATGTAGGATCTTAATATGATCACTCTTTTGTTTCTGAGAATTGTAGTGTATTAAAATGTCAGACATGTTGCTGCAAGATTATTTTCCTGCTGAAGCACAAATTAAGATCCTACATCTGTGCAATAATACAATGAGCCTCAAAAGTCTTTAAAGTGTCCATGTTTGACCCTTTGTTCACGCACAAACACGCACACACACACACACACACACACACACACACACACACACACACACACACACACACACACACACACACTAGGGCTCGATTTAACACAGAATTCTGTAAAAAAAAAAAAAAGAGAGAAACTGCATAAGAAATATCTAGTTGATATAAATAGCTTCTTATTGTAATTTCTGCATCAGACAAATGTTGTGCTGTAACGGCTTCCTTCCTGGGATGAAGGAGAGGACCAAAATGCAGCGCCGTTAGTGTTCAACATGTTTAATTAACCAATAAACAATGAACATTAACAAATAACAAAATAACAAACGTGAAAGCCGAGACAGTCCTATCTGGTGCAGAACACAAACACAGAGACAGGAAACAATCACCCACAAACAAACAGTGAGAACAACCTACCTTAATATGACTCTCAATCAGAGGAAACGTCAAACACCTGCCTCTAATTGAGAGCCATACCAGGCAACCCATTAACCCAAAATAGAAAACACATAACATAGACTACCCACCCCAACTCACGCCCTGACCAATTAAACACATACCAAACAACAGAAAACAGGTCAGGAACGTGACAGAACCCCCCCCCCCCTCAAGGTGCGAACTCCGGGCGCACCCATAAAACTCAAGGGGAGGGTCTGGGTGGGTATCTGTCCGCGGTGGCGGCTCCGGCGGTGGACGAGGACATCACTCCACCACTGTCTTTGTCCCCCGCCTTAGCGTCCTTTGAGTGGCGACCCTCGCCCCCGACCATGGTCCAGGAACCTTCACCAACGCCCCTCTACAATAGAGGAGACAAGAGAGAGAGGTAGCTCAGGACAAAGAGGTAGCTCAGGACAAAGAGGTAGCTCAGGACAAAGAGGTAGCTCAGGACAAAGATGTAGCTAAGGACAGAGAGGTAGCTCAGGACAGAGAGGTAGCTCAGGACAGAGGGACAACTCTGGACTAGTGGCAGCTCCGGACTGAGTGGCAGCTCCGGACTCTAGGGCAGCTCCGGACTGGAGGGCAGCTCATGACTGGAGGGCAGCTCATGACTGGAGGGCAGCTCATGACTGGAGGGCAGCTCATGACTGGAGGGCAGCTCATGACTGGAGGGCAGCTCATGACTGGAGGGCAGCTCATGACTGAAGGGCAGCTCATGACTGAAGGGCAGCTCATGACTGTAGGGCAGCTCATGACTGAAGGGCAGCTCTGGCAGCTCCTGACTGGCTGGCGGTTCTGGCAGCTCCTGACTGGCTGGCGGCTCTGGCAGCTCCTGACTGGCTGGCGGCTCTGGCAGCTCCTGACTGGCTGGCGGCTCTGGCAGCTCCTGACTGGCTGGCGGCTCTGGCAGCTCCTGACTGGCTGGCGGCTCTGGCAGCTCCTGACTGACGGACGGCTCTAGCAGCTCGGGACAGACGGGCGGCTCTAATGGCTCAGGACAGACAGGCGGCTCTAATGGCTCGTGGCAGATGGATGGCTCAGAAGGCGCTGGGCAGACGGATGGCTCAGAAGGCGCTGGACAGACGGATGGCTCAGACGGCTCTGGACAGACGGATGGCTCAGACGGCGCTGGGCAGACAGATGGCTCAGACGGCGCTGGGCAGACAGATGGCTCAGACAGCGCTGGGCAGACAGATGGCTCAGACGGTGCTGGGCAGACAGATGGCTCAGACGGTGCTGGGCAGACGAGCAGTGCAGGCGGCGTTGGGCAGACAGCCGACTCTGACCTGCTGAGGCGCACAGTAGGCCTGGTGCGTGGTGCCGGAACTGGTGGTACCGGACTGGAGACACGCACCTCAAGGCTAGTGCGGGGAGCAGGAACAGGGCACACTGGACTCTCGATGCGCACTATAGGCCTGGTGCGTAGTCCCGGAACTGGAGGTACCGGGCTGAGGGCACGCACCTCAGGGCGAGTGCGGGGAGAAGGAACAGTGCGTACAGGGCTCTGGAGACGCACAGGAGGCTTGATGCGTGGTGCCGAAACTGGAGGCACTGAGCTTGAGACACGCACCACAGGGAGAGTGCGTGGAGGAGGAACAGGGCTCTGGAGACGCACTGGAAGCCTGGTGCGTGATGTAGGCACTGGTGGTACTGAGCTGGGGCGGGAAGGTGGCGCCGTATATACCGGACCGTGTAGGCGTACTGGCTCCCTTGAGCACTGAGCCTGCCCAACCTTACCTGGTTGTATGCTCCCCGTCGCCTGACCAATGCAGGGAGGTGGAATAACCCGCACCGGGCTATGTAGGCGAACCGGGGACACCATGCGTAAGGCTTGTGCCATGTAAGCCGGCCCAAGGAGACGTACTGGTGGCCAGATATGTAGAGCCGGCTTCATGGCACTTGGCTCAATGCTCAATCTAGCCCTACCAGTGCGGGGAGGTGTAATAACCCGCACCGGGCTATGCACACGTACAGGAGACACCGTGCGCTCTACTGCGTAACACGGTGTCTGCCCGTACTCCCGCTCTCCACGGTTAGCCTGGGAAGTGGGCGCAGGTCTCCTACCTGCCCTCGGCCCACTACCTCTTAGCCTCCCCCCAAGAAATGTTTGGGTTGTACTTGCGGGCTTCCAGCCTTGCTTCCGTGCTGCCTCCTCATATCGTCGCCTCTCCGCTTCAGATGCCTCCAGCTCCGCCTTACATTTACATTTTTACATTTAAGTCATTTAGCAGACGCTCTTATCCAGAGCGACTTACAAATTGGTGCATTCACCTTATAACATCCAGTGGAAGAGCCACTTTACAATAGTGGATCTAAATCTTTTAAGGGGGGGGGTTCAGAAGGATTTCTTTATCCTATCCTAGGTATTCCTTAAAGAGGTGGGGGTTCCGGTGTCTCCGGAAGGTGGTGATTGACTCCGCTGTCCTGGCGTCGTGAGGGAGTTTGTTCCACCATTGGGGTGCCAGAGCAGCGAACAGTTTTGACTGGGCTGAGCGGGAACTGTACTTCCTCAGTGGTAGGGAGGCGAGCAGGCCAGAGGTGGATGAACGCAGTGCCCTTGTTTGGGTGTAGGGCCTGATCAGCGCCTGAAGGTACTGAGGTGCCGTTCCCCTCACAGCTCCGTAGGCAAGCACCATGGTCTTGTAGCGGATGCGAGCTTCAACTGGAAGCCAGTGGAGAGAGCGGAGGAGCGGGGTGACGTGAGAGAACTTGGGAAGGTTGAACACCAGACGGGCTGCGGCGTTCTGGATGAGTTGTAGGGGTTTAATGGCACAGGCAGGGAGCCCAGCCAACAGCGAGTTGCAGTAATCCAGACGGGAGATGACAAGTGCCTGGACTAGGACCTGTGCGGCTTCCTGTGTGAGGCAAGGTCGTACTCTGCGGATGTTGTAGAGCATAAACCTACAGGAACGGGCCACCGCCTTGATGTTAGTTGAGAACGACAGGGTGTTGTCCAGGATCACGCCACGGTTCTTGGAGCGCCTTGGGGCGGCGACACTCCTCTGGCTCTGCCCAGGGTCCTTCTCCGTCCAGAATCTCTTCCCATGTCCAATCCTCCTTGACCCACTGCTGCTGTCGCTGCTGTCCGTTAACCCGCTGCTTGGTCTGGTTTTGGTGGGTGATTCTGTCACGTGCTTCCTTCCTGGGATGAAGGAGAGGACCAAAAAGCAGCGCCGTTAGTGTTCAACAAGTTTAATTAACCAATAAACAATGAACATTAACAAATAACAAAATAACAAATGTGAAAGCCGAGACAGTCCTATCTGGTGCAGAACACAAACACAGAGACAGGAAACAATCACCCACAAACAAACAGTGAGAACAACCTACCTTAATATGACTCTCAATCAGAGGAAACGTCAAACACCTGTCTCTAATTGAGAGCCATACCAGGCAACCCATTAACCCAACATAGAAAACACATAACATAGACTACCCACCCCAACTCACGCCGTGACCAATTAAACACATACCAAACAACAGAAAACAGGTCAGGAACGTGACATGTGCTCAGTTGCAGTGCAGCTACTTTCCTCCTGGACTTTTCTCAGTGTAGCTACATTCCTCCTGGACTGTTCTCAGTGTAGCTACTTTCCTCCTGGACTGTTCTCAGTGTAGCTACATTCCTCCTGGACTGTTCTCAGTGTAGCTACATTCCTCCTGGACTGTTCTCAGTGTAGCTACTTTTCTCCTGGACTGTTCTCAGTGTAGCTACTTTCCTCCTGTACTTTTATCAGTGTATCTACTTTTCTCAGTGTATCTACTTTTCTCCTGGACTGTTCTCAGTGTAGCTACTTTTCTCCTGTACTTTTATCAGTGTATCTACTCTCCTCCTGTACTTTTCTCAGTGTATCTACTTTTCTCCTGTACTTTTATCAGTGCAGCTACTTTCCTCCTGGACTTTTCTCAGTGTAGCTACTTTTCTCCTGGACTGTTCTCAGTGTATCTACTCTCCTCCTGTACTTTTATCAGTGTATCTACTTTCCTCCTGTACTTTTCTCAGTGTATCTACTCTCCTCCTGTACTTTTATCAGTGTATCTACTCTCCTCCTGTACTTTTATCAGTGTATCTACTTTTCTCTTGTACTTTTCTCAGTGTAGCTACTTTGATGGTCTGCATTTTGAAAATGCCGATTTCTGAATTCTAACGTGACCCCTGCATACACACACACACACACACACACACACACACACACACACACACACACACACACACACACACACACACACACACACACACACACACACACACACACACACACACACACACGCACACACACACACACACACACACACTGTCTGTGCATGGCATCATGATGGATGATGAAGGTTATTGTGGGTTTGAGTCAGAAACAGGCATTAATCAAAAAAGCAGAATATCCCGTTCTCTCTTATCCGTGTGTGTGTGTGTGTGTGTGTGTGTGTGTGTGTGTGTGTGTGTGTGTGTGTGTGTGTGTGTGTGTGTGTGTGTGTGTGTGTGTGTGTGTGTGTGTGTGTGTGTGCATGGGTGCATGTGTGTCTGTTTTTGTGTAACTCTTTTGCGTGCATTTGTAACTATCCAATCCAACTTGTAAGAACATGTTACTCAACAAAGCCCACAGGTTGTTACTCAACAGAGCCCACAGGTTGTTACTCAACAGAGCCCACAGGTTGTTACTCAACAGAGCCCACAGGTTGTTACTCAACAGAGTCCACAGGTTGTTACTCAACAGAGCCCACAGGTTGTTACTCAACAGAGCCCACAGGTTGTTACTCAACAGAGCCCACAGGTTGTTACTCAACAGAGCCCACAGGTTGCTACTCAACAGAGTTTAGTGTGTCATCTTTTCTATTTTGAGGGGTTTTAGGGACTCTTTGGCAGGCCAAAATCCTTGAATTCACAGGGTCTGAACAGATGGAGGATCCCTTGAGGAGAGGAAAATCACTTTTATTAAACTGATTATAAGCAGAAGGAAAATTGCTATTGTGTCGGTGTATGCACCGAACAATTAAGACAGCTCATTTTATGACCAATTATCTACCCTGACACTAGTTTTAACTGACTTCTGAATGGTCAGAATTTCTCATATACAGGACTAGGGAAAATTACTATTTAAATAGCTGCAGACCCAGACATCTGTTTTAGCATTACGAATTAAAGCCAATGAGAAACTTGCAAACATTTCTTCCATTAAAATCAACTTACAGACCCTTCTGAAATGACTGATACATTCCGCTCATTTAATTCCACTCTGTACTCTTCGGAGGCAGTGTAAGATGAGACCAGATGCAGACCCTTTCCAGAACACCTCCATCTCATACACTGGAGTATTCAATTACACTAGCGGAACTGAACACTGCCATTCAAGCTATGAACATTGGGCGGTCACCTGGTCTAGACAGAATTACCCCAGTGTTATTTGTTTTTTTGACCCGATTGGGCCCTTCACTATTGAATATTGCTTTAATTTCACTTCATACAAAGTTCCAGTTATCGTCCTTTATCACTTTTGAATTCCAACATTAAAGCATTACTTGACCACACTCATCCACCACGACCAAACAGGCTGCATAAAAATGTGTTTAGCCTCTGATAATGTCCGCCGTCTCTTACAGGCCTCTGATCACCACGATGTCACACCCTGATCTGTTCCACCTGTCATTGTGCTTGTCTCCACCCCCCTCCAGGTGTCGCCCATCTTCCCCATTATCCACTGTGTATTTCTACCTAGGTTCTCTGTTCGTCTGTTGCCAGTTTGTTTTGTTTGTGAAACCTACCAGCGTTTGTTCCCCTGCTCCTGCCTGTTTCATGTTCCTGTTTTCAAGTCCTTCCCGGTTTTGACCTTTCTGCCTGTCCTGACCCTGAGCCTGCCTGCCGTCCTGTACCTTACCCCACTTTACTGGATTATTACCCCTGCCTGCTCTGACCCTGAGCCTGCCTGCCGTTCTGGGCCCTTTCTCCCCCCTTCTGGATTATTGACCCTGCCTGCTCTGACCCTGAGCCTGCCTGCCGTTCTGGGCCCTTTCTCCCCCCTTCTGGATTATTGACCCTGCCTTCTCTGACCCTGAGCCTGCCTGCCGTTCTGGGCCCTTTCTCCCCCCTTCTGGATTATTGACCCTGCCTGCTCTGACCCTGAGCCTGCCTGCCGTTCTGGGCCCTTTCTCCCCCCTTCTGGATTATTGACCCTGCCTGCTCTGACCCTGAGCCTGCCTGCCGTTCTGGGCCCTTTCTCCCCCCTTCTGGATTATTGACCCTGCCTGCTCTGACCCTGAGCCTGCCTGCCGTTCTGGGCCCTTTCTCCCCCCTTCTGGATTATTGACCCTGCCTGCTCTGACCCTGAGCCTGCCTGCCGTTCTGGGCCCTTTCTCCCCCCTTCTGGATTATTGACCCCTGCCTGCTCTGACCCTGAGCCTGCCTGCCGTTCTGGGCCCTTTCTCCCCCCTTCTGGATTATTGACCCTGCCTGCTCTGACCCTGAGCCTGCCTGCCGTTCTGGGCCCTTTCTCCCCCCTTCTGGATTATTGACCCTGCCTGCTCTGACCCTGAGCCTGCCTGCCGTTCTGGGCCCTTTCTCCCCCCTTCTGGATTATTGACCCTGCCTGCTCTGACCCTGAGCCTGCCTGCCGTTCTGGGCCCTTTCTCCCCCCTTCTGGATTATTACCCCTGCCTGCTCTGACCCTGAGCCTGCCTGCCGTTCTGGGCCCTTTCTCCCCCCTTCTGGATTATTGACCCTGCCTGCTCTGACCCTGAGCCTGCCTGCCGTTCTGGGCCCTTTCTCCCCCCTTCTGGATTATTACCCCTGCCTGCTCTGACCCTGAGCCTGCCTGCCGTTCTGGGCCCTTTCTCCCCCCTTCTGGATTATTGACCCTGCCTGCTCTGACCCTGAGCCTGCCTGCCGTTCTGGGCCCTTTCTCCCCCCTTCTGGATTATTGACCCTGCCTGCTCTGACCCTGAGCCTGCCTGCCGTTCTGGGCCCTTTCTCCCCCCTTCTGGATTATTGACCCCTGCCTGCTCTGACCCTGAGCCTGCCTGCCGTTCTGGGCCCTTTCTCCCCCCTTCTGGATTATTGACCCTGCCTGCTCTGACCCTGAGCCTGCCTGCCGTTCTGGGCCCTTTCTCCCCCCTTCTGGATTATTGACCCTGCCTGCTCTGACCCTGAGCCTGCCTGCCGTTCTGGGCCCTTTCTCCCCCCTTCTGGATTATTGACCCTGCCTGCTCTGACCCTGAGCCTGCCTGCCGTTCTGGGCCCTTTCTCCCCCCTTCTGGATTATTACCCCTGCCTGCTCTGACCCTGAGCCTGCCTGCCGTTCTGGGCCCTTTCTCCCCCCTTCTGGATTATTGACCCTGCCTTCCTTCAACCTGTCATTTGACTGCCACTGTTTTCTTCGACACTGTCTGCATCTTCGTCGTACCTTAAATGTGATAACGTGTGGCAGTAATAGTGGACAGTGTGGTGCCATATGGGTCTCAGAAAAGGCTTCATAGATATGATTCAACTTCTATATGCCAATTCTTTGGCGATGGTCCTGACGGACAACCATTGCTCTTCCCTTTTTGTTCTGTCCAGTGGGTTATGGAAAGGCTGTCCAATCTCTCCTCTGTTATTTGCCTTATCCTTAGAAGCTGTTGCCTAGACGGTCTAAAAATCCATTGTTCACACACCTATTATTATACATGACAACAAGTGTTACATCTCCTATATGCAGACAATATCCTGCTATTCCTTCAAAATACACAACAATCTCTACCTCATATTCATCTTTATTGAAGTTAGCCACATTTCAGGCTATAAAATCAACTGGGTCAAGTCCGCTCTTCTACCTATAATTAATATGCAGATTATCCATGGCAACATTTGATACCACTGTAGTAAAACAGTTTATACCACCAGTGGAGTGAAGTGGTTAACACATCGCAGCTGATGTTCTCGATGAGGGAGGGCTCCGTGCATTCCAGGTTTTACAGAAAACATTTAATTTACTCGACAAATTCTTATTTTATTTCCAACTTTGCTCCAGCATGCAAGCTTATGGAGTCCCCTAGGGCAAAACACTACCAATTCACCCCTAAACCCAGTAGACTGATCTGTACTTGCATTTTTTTTTTAAAGCATCTCAGAATCTGATCTAATTCTCTCTTCTAGAAATCCTAATCATCAGAATATCAGAATGCTTTCTATGCCCTCAGAGTGTTCCCGGTACCTTCATTCATATGGTCTGGGAGTGCCCCGAGGTATCCCAATTCTGAAGACTAGTCTCCAGAATGCTCTCCACAATTCTCTCATAACATATTACATGTTCATCGCAGATGATACTCCTCAATGACACCTCCAAATTAGAGCTGTTTTTGCAGGAAAAGCGATTATGGCTGCTTGGCCTCACTGCAGCTGTTACGCCCTGACCATAGAGAACCCTCGGGGTTCTCTATGGTGTAATAGGTCAGATTACACCATGTCCCTTTTCCCACCTGCGTTGTGGGATATTGTTTTGTGTGAGTGCTTATGTGCGCTATGTTTTTTGAAGTTTCACAAGTAATATATATATATATATTTATTTTTTTCTCCATTATTTTACCAGGTAAGTTGACTGAGAACACGTTCTCATTTATAGCAACGACCTGGGGAATAGTAACAGGGGAGAGGAGGGGGATGAATGAGCCAATTGTAAACTGGGAATTATTAAGTGACCATGATGGTTTGAGGGCCAGATTGGGAATTTAGCCAGGACACCGGGGTTAACACCCCTACTCTGACAATAAGTGCCATGGGATCTTTAATGACATCAGAGAGTCAGGACACCCGTTTAACATCCGAAAGTCGGCACCCTGCACAGGGCAGTGTCCCCAATCACTGCCCTGGGGCATTGGGATATTTTTTTAGACCAGAGGAAAGAGAGTGCCCGATAGAAACCTCCCCATTCACTGTCTAAACATGAATGGTTACCGTATTTTATTCATATTGCTCAATTAGAGCTTTCGGTGGTGCGAATGCATGGCTCAAAAAAACTATAAACTGGAGTTCTGCAGTGGTTAAGATAAAATCATAGTTTTGGGTGGCATGGTCGGAGGGAGGGAGGGTAAACGATTAGCATTCTGCTCTTGTCTTTTTGTTTGTTTAATGTGTGGGCAGGGGAAGGGTGGGGTGGTGTTAATGTAACACCTCCTTGTTTTCTTTGTAGCCCTTTGTCAATATAAATTAAATAAAATGTTTTAGCAACAAAAAATACAAATCGTTCTGTGACCCCGTCCTGTCCTGATTCTCAGCCTCTCTCCTCCCAATGTCCTGCTCTGCCCTCTGTATTACGCAATCTAACTTAGTCCAAAATCGTTAATAATCTCTAAACCTCTCTTTAAAAAAAAATATGTATCGTTATTATGTTTATAAGCATGTGTATCCCAGTGTGAACTGGATTACAAGTTGAGAATGTACATGTGAATTCAGGACATTGGGTCATCTGAGTTCCTGGGATCCATGGTTTTACAGCTAGGATACAATCCTGTCTTAAATCAGTCTTCTAAGGGCTCTGTTAATTAGACACTATATATTATTATTATTATCATAAACCCTCAGGTTCTTACTAGTTGATATAATAAAGTAGCCTTGCACGAGACTTGGCTTGTGCGAGCCGGAATGGCTCATCTCCTGTTTCTGTAGCGTGAGGCAGTTTGATGTGCAAGTATACCCCCTGAACAGGATGCTAATCTATCGCTCTAATGCTGAGTGCCAAGCAGAAACACATTGGGTCCCATTTTTACAGTCTTTGGTATGACTCTCTTAGTTGAGATGCTAAATGTATAATCCATCTGAGGGACCACGTCATCATGTGACATGTTATTGTTCTGATGATGTAGCCACAGTTGACTCTTTATTGTCCAACACTGTCACCTCTTATGGCCTATTGTGTTTCTGGGCAAACTAAAGTCACTTTGTGATCTGTATTGCCATGTTACTGTTCTGGCGATGTAGCCACAGCTGACCCTCTTTTATCTCAGTCATTTTCTATCAAGCTCTGCCCTCCTCCATGTCCTCTACTCAGCCTGATCACTAGAAGGAGACTTCGAATTTGGACAATTGAAAACATGATGGTATGAGGTTGGTTGGTTTGCAGAGCCTTCCCTAAACAATGGCCTAACCTTAACCACTCAGAATGAATGCCATAACGGTTAACATTTGAGTTGTTTCTGTTTTAACCCTGTAACCATGCGGAATTAACATGTCCAAACTAGACGTTCAGCAATAATACGTTGAATTTCAAAGGGAAACTATGAGATCTTGTTGCTGTACTAGCTTCTGTTCTAATCATTTAATATCAGGGCGGTTTAAAGGACTGAAGTGATGTAAGTCAAGTGTACATCAGTGGCCATGTCTGAATACCAACACTAGAATGGGTATTCTGACAAGGTGTATATCAGTGGCCATGTCTGAATACCAACACTAGAATGGGTATTCTGACAAGGTGTATATCAGTGGCCATGTCTGAATACCAACACTAGAATGGGTATTCTGACAAGGTGTATATCAGTGGCCATGTCTGAATACCAACACTAGAATGGGTATTCTGACAAGGTGTATATCAGTGGCCATGTCTGAATACCAACACTAGAATGGGTATTCTGACAAGGTGTATATCAGTGGCCATGTCTGAATACCAACACTAGAATGGGTATTCTGAGAAGGTGTATATCAGTGGCCATGTCTGAATACCAACCCTAAAATGGGTATTCTGACAAGGCCGGTGTCATTATCATACACTTCTCATTAGTTGAGTTGTTGAATTTAGGATCCAGATGGAACTGGGGCTGTGTTATCTAGGGGTGGACTCAGCCATTGGACTGTTTTGTGTGTGTGTGTGTGTGTGTTGCACCTCTGCATAGATTAACAAATTAGTTTAAAAGGCGGAACACTTACTGATGAAATCACACGTAAAGGCCAGAGTGGTAGGGCTCAGAGCCGCTAAGACACACACACACGCACGCACGCACGCACGCACGCACACACACACACACACACACACACACACACACTAATCATTGGTCTAATCATTTAGCATCAGCTCGGCTTAAATGTGTGTGTGTGTGTGTGTGTGTGTGTGTGTGTGTGTGTGTGTGTGTGTGTGTGTGTGTGTGTGTGTGTGTGTGTGTGTGTGTGTGTGTGTGTGTGTGTGTGTGTGTGTGTGTTCTGACAATACACACAGCAACATACTGTACATGTCTTAAGTTTAAGTAACTGAACAACTCAAGTGTTTCTGAACATATAGACAACAGTAAATAAACCTTTGGTTTAGGTTCTACATGCAAACCAAGTGTATCTGGGAGGACAGGTCAATCAGAGGACAGTCCTCTGATTGACATGGTATTTTCCTAAAACTGGTGATTTCATGTTTCTTTGGGATCATAGGAACAATCATTTGGGTAGTTACCCATTGTATAGGTACCAGAAAGTACATTTTGTTGCCATTACATCTTAGTAAATACTAGGTAAATACTGTCTGAAAGAGGACTGTAAAATGAAGTGTTACTGAACAATGTGAACTGTACTAACCTGTTACCATGGTTCTTGGCTAACTTTTTTCACTAGGAACTGTCGCCTTGTGGGCCATGGTAACACCTTACTGCAATGTGTACAGGCAGTCTACTGTAGTAGGGCATGCATGGCTTACTGTAGTAGCTCTGAAGATGAGGATGATGAAGGTATGGATGGCCTATCGGATACAGAGCTGACGTCTGACCTATAGGGGTCAAAGAGGTCGCACGTCTTGACCCTTGTCACAGACATTCTAGAACTTTCACGCGTCGAGAATGGACTTTTCCGATGTCTTGAACTCTGACGGAATGAAATGTGATGTAAGCATTTTTACAAACTTGAAGCTCCATTTCCTTGTTCTGCTTGTATTGTTGATTTTGCTGTTGTGTATGTTGGGGCGCTGGGAAGGGGTAAATGTTGGGATGACTGGACTAGAGACATGCAGTACTGTATAGGACACGGAGTTCCACTGACGTACTTTCACATTTACAATAAGCACCATGTTGCACCTAATGTTTCCAGACCGTCACATTGGAATGATGCTGTCATTGAAACGTGGTGACGACTTGGAGGACAGTTGGCTGAGATCAATATGTATACAGTATGTATGTTTGGACAAACCTTTTAAGTTGGAGGTAGACGCTAGTATAGTAGGGGTGGGTGCGGTTCTCTTACAGGAAGATGAAGATGGAGTGGATCGGTCCGTCAGTTTCTTCTCCCGTAAGTTCACCTCGTATCAGTCAAGGTACTCCACAATTGAACAAGAGACGCTGGCTTTATTGCTTGCCTTACAGTTCTTTGAGGTATATGTGGGATCCAGTGCCTTGCCTGTAATGGTCTTCACGGACCATAATCCATTGGTGTTCTTAAAACAAATGTACAATCAGAACCGCCGCTTTATGCGGTGGGCTCTGATTGTACAAGGATATAATGTACAGATAGCCTAAGGGGCTTGGCGAATGTGGTTGCCGACGCTCTATCACAGGTTTACTAACTGGGGATGCGTTGGTTTTTGTTATTACAAATTGCATGTTTGCAATTTTTGTGGTGGGCGTGTTACGTTCCCCAGTTTCTGTGCTGTAGTTTGTGTATTTGAGTGTGTGTTTCAGGAGATGGCTTCCTGAAATTCTCCCCAAGCAGCTGATTGGTCGGCCCCAATTGATGATTGGAGAGCTGACCCCGCCCCCTCGTCAAGATACAGGTGTCTCTAATTACCATTGCCACCTGAAGCTATAAAAGCCAATGTTCTGTTGTTCAGAAGGGAGAGATCATTGCAGGCTGAGATCATTGCAGGCTGAGATCATTGCAGGCTGAGATCATTGCAGGCTGAGATCATTGCAGGCTGAGATCATTGCAGGCTGAGATCATTGCAGGCTGAGATCATTGCAGGCTGAGATCATTGCAGGCTGAGATCATTGCAGGCTGAGATCATTGCAGGCTGAGATCATTGCAGGCTGAGATCATTGCTGAGAGAGAAGGTTGATGGTTGAGGGTAATAGCATGTTGGTCGTTGGTAAGTACTGTGTTAGTTGTTGCTGGGAGCAGTTGGTATGTTCTGTGTGAGATTGTTGCTCAGCTAGAGCTTATTTGATGTCCTTTGTTTATTAGTTTGTTTAAGTAATTGTTTGATATTGTTTCATTTGTTCCCAGGGGGGAAGGGGAAGGCACCTAGGGAGTGCTTAGGCAAGAGGCCCGCGGGCATACATATACCCGTAGTATATTCACTGTCTAGGCACACTAGGTAAGACCTGGGTGGACCACCCCCTGTGTTTTGGTTAGGGCACCAGGTGGTGCTAAGTTAGGTGGGTAGGCAGGTTAGATGGGAGGGGGGGGGGGGGGGGGGGGGGCTTTGACATGTACTTTCTTTGCTTTGGTTTCGTCCAGCCCCTTTAACGCATATTATCGTATAGGAAATAAATCCTAGTAAATGGTCAATTCAGCCTTTGTCGTCCTTTCTCACACCTACAGTCCTATACCTCTTTCACTTCACAGGGAGTTGAGTTGCAGCAGGGTGTTGCGTTCCCTCTTCTCAGAGGCGTGTGTGTGTTTCTACATTTCCTTATGTTCTGAAGATGTGTGAGTGCGTATGATCGTGTGTGTGTGTGTGTGTGTACGTTTGTTTGAGAGAGTGAGAGCTCATTTCAGTTTCTCATGTTTGTGTGGAAGAGCTGAATGTGTGTGTATGTGCGCGAGTGCGTCCGTGTATTTTCCTTTGTGCGACTGTATTTTCCTTTGTGCGACTGTATTTTCCTTTGTGCGACTGTTGTCCAATGTCTACTTACAGCATGAGTGTGTGTGAGATTGTATTGTCTGGCAAAACAAACAAAAGCATTTAATAGTGTTGGAAACAACAATTACAATCATGTTTACCTTCGACTGGAATGAATCTCAATGAACTTGGAAAATAAACTGTAAACTAAACAAACAAAGGTTATATTGATGATCAAGATAACAAAATAATCATCTTACGAGTCTTACTTTTAACCTCTACTTCATCACCCTCCCGGATCCGGGATCCTCCTCATCAAAAAAGCTGACTAACATAGCCTAGCCTAACGGGACAGGGATATAATTTTTATGAAATCACAAGTCCAATACAGCAAATGAAAGATAAACATCTTGTGAATCCAGCCATCATTTTCCGATTTTTAAAATGTTTTACAGCGAAAACACTATGTATTTCTATTAGCTAACCACAATAGCCAAACACACAACCACATATTTTCACCATGTTTCCACCGCATAGGTAGCTTTCACAAAACTGACAAAAGAGATAAAATGAATAACTAAGCTTGAACAACTTCATCAGATGACAGTCTTATAACATGTTATACATTTATGTTTTGTTTGAAAATGTGCATATTTGAGGTATAAATCATAGTTTTACATTGCAGCCACCATCAAAAATAGCACCAAAGCAGCCAGAATAATTACAGAGAGCAACGTGAAATACATAAATACTCATCATAAAACATTTATGAAAAATACATGGTGTACAGCAAATGAAAGATAAACATCTTGTGAATCCAGCCAATATTTCCGATTTTAAAAAAAAAGTGTTTTACAGCGAAAACACAATATAGAATTATATTAGCTTACCACAATAGCCAAACACACAACAGCATTTATTCACCTCAAAGGTAGCTTTCGCAAAAACCAGCAATAGATATAAAATTCATCACTAACCTTTGGACAACTTCATCAGATGACAGTCTTATAACATGTTATACAATACATTTATGTTTTGTTCGAAAATGTGCATATTTAGAGCTGCAAATCGTGGTTATACATTGTGAATACGTAGCAACATTTCACCAGAATGTCCGGAGATATTTTGGACACTCACCTAATCTGACCAAAGAACTCATCATAAACTTTACATAAAAATACTTGTTTGAATGGCAAATGAAAGATACACTGGTTCTTAATGCAACGGCTGTGTTAGATTTTTAAAAATAACTTTACCACAACATACAGCTTGGGTTATTGTGAGACAGCGCTCACCAACACGGCGGAGAATAGGCATCAACATATTACACAGAAATACGAAATAACATCATAAATGTTTTCTTACTTTTGCTGAGCTTCCATCAGAATGTTGTACAATGAGTGATATTTCCAGAATAAATCGTTGTTTGGTTTTAGAATGTCCATTTCTTCTGTCGAATTAGCGCCACAATGATAGCCAAGGTTGCTAACATTCCCATCCTCTCTTGGCGCAAAGAACGGAAAACTCCAAAAGTCCCAATAAACGTTGAATAAACTGATAAAACTCGGTTGAAAAAACCTACTTTATGATTTTATCATATGTATCAAATAAAATCAGAGCCGGAGATATTCGCCGTGTATACCGAACGCTTTTCAGAAGACAATGTCGAGCTCCCCCGCGCGCCGTCGAAGACAAAGAAAATACCGGACCTGTCACTCCAAAAGCTCTTATTCGGCCTTAGCTAGACACCCCATTCAACCTTCCACTGCCTGTTGACATCTAGTGGAAGGCGTATGAAGTGCATACAAATCGATAAAAAAAAGCCAGTTGAATAGGCAGGCCCTGAAACAGAGCCTCGTTTTCAGATGTTTCACTTCCTGTATGGAAGTTTGCTACCAAATGAGTTCTGTTTTACTCACAGATATAATTCAAACAGTTTTAGAAACTTCTGAGTGTTTTCTATCCAATAGTAATAATAATATGCATATTGTATGATCTAGAACAGAGGACGAGGCCGTTTAATTTGGGCACGATTTTTTCCAAAGTGAAAACAGCGCCCCCCTATTGACAAGAATTAACAAGTGTGTCTGTGTGTTTATTGATTCTCTTCCTCTCTGAGATTTGGGCTTTTATCTCAACCTTCTCTCTGTCTATCCCTCACCTTGCAGTCACTAGCTGATAATCTCTCTCTCTGTCTATCCTTCACCTTGCAGTCACTAGCTGTCAATCTCTCTCTGTCTATCCTTCACCTTGCAGTCACTAGCTGTCAATCTCTCTCTCTCTCTCTCTGTCTATCCCTCACCTTGCAGTCACTAGCTGTCATTCTCTCTCTCTCTCTGCCTATCCTTCACCTTGCAGTCACTAGCTGTCAATCTCTCTCTCTGTCTATCCCTCACTTTGCAGTCACTAGCTGTCAATCTCTCTCTCTCTGTCTATCCCTCACCTTGCAGTCACTAGCTGTCAATCTCTCTCTCTCTCTCTGTCTGTCCTTCACCTTGCAGTCACTAGCTGTCAATCTCTTTCTCTCTCTCTCTCTGTCTATCCTTCACCTTGCAGTCACTAGCTGTCAATCTCTCTCTCTCTCTCTGTCTATCCTTCACCATGCAGTCACTAGCTGTCAATCTCTATCTCTCTGTCTATCCTTCACCTTGCAGTCACTAGCTGTTAATCTCTCTCTCTCTCTGTCTATCCTTCACCTTGCAGTCACTAGCTGTCAATCTCTCTCTCTCTGTCTATCCTTCACCTTGCACTCACTAGTTGTCAATCTCTCTCTCTCTATCCCTCACCTTGCAGTCACTAGCTGTCAATCTCTCTCTCTCTCTCTGTCTATCCTTCACCTTGCAGTCACTAGCTGTCAATCTCTCTCTCTGTCTATCCTTCACCTTGCAGTCACTAGCTGTCAATCTCTCTCTCTCTGTCTATCCTTCACCTTGCAGTCACTAGTTGTCAATCTCTCTCTCTCTGTCTATCCTTCACCTTGCAGTCACTAGCTGTCAATCTCTCTCTCTCTCTCTGTCTATCCTTCACCTTGCAGTCACTAGCTGTCAATCTCTCTCTGTCTATCCTTCAATTTGCAGTCACTAGCTGTCAATCTCTCTCTCTGTCTGTCTATCCCTCACCTTGCAGTCACTGGCTGTCAATCTCTCTCTGTCTATTACTCACCTTGCAGTCACTAGCTGTCAATCTCTCTCTCTGTCTGTCTATCCCTCACCTTGCAGTCACTAGCTGTCAATCTCTCTCTGTCTATCCTTCACCTTGCAGTCACTAGCTGTCAATCTCTCTCTCTCTCTCTGTCTATCCTTCACCTTGCAGTCACTAGTTGTCAATCTCTCTCTCTCTGTCTATCCCTCACCTTGCAGTCACTAGCTGTCAATCTCTCTCTCTCTCTCTGTCTATCCTTCACCTTGCAGTCACCAGTTGTCAATCTCTCTCTCTCTGTCTATACTTCACCTTGCAGTCACTAGTTGTCAATCTCTCTCTCTGTCTGTCTATCCCTCACCTTGCAGTCACTAGCTGTCAATCTCTCTCTGTCTATCTTTCACCTTGTAGACACTAGCTGTCAATCTCTCTCTCTCTCTCTGTCTATCCTTCTCCTTGCAGTCACTAGTTGTCAATCTCTCTCTCTCTCTGTCTATCCCTCACCTTGTAGTCACTAGCTGTCAATCTATCTCTCTCTCTCTGTCTATCCCTCACCTTGCAGTCACTAGCTGTCAATCTCTCTCTCTCTGTCTATCCCTCACAATGCAGTCACTAGCTGTCAATCTCTCTCTCTCTCTCTGTCTGTCCTTCACCTTGCAGTCACTAGCTGTCAATCTCTTTCTCTCTCTCTCTCTGTCTATCCTTCACCATGCAGTCACTAGCTGTCAATCTCAATCTCTCTGTCTATCTTTCACCTTGCAGTCACTAGTTGTCAATCTCTCTCTCTCTATCCCTCACCTTGCAGTCACTAGCTGTCAATCTCTCTCTCTCTCTCTCTCTCTCTATGTCTATCCTTCACCTTGCAGTCACTAGCTGTCAATCTCTCTCTCTGTCTCTATCCCTCACCTTGCAGTCACTAGCTGTCAATCTCTCTCTCTCTCTCTGTCTATCCTTCACCTTGCAGTCACTAGCTGTCAATCTCTCTCTCTGTCTCTATCCCTCACCTTGCAGTCACTAGCTGTCAATCTCTCTCTCTCTCTGTCTATCCTTCACCTTGCAGTCACTAGCTGTCAATCTCTCTCTCTCTGTCTATCCTTCACCTTGGAAGTCACTAGTTGTCAATCTCTCTCTCTCTGTCTATCCTTCACCTTGCAGTCACTAGCTGTCAATCTCTCTCTCTCTCTCTGTCTATCCTTCACCTTGCAGTCACTAGCTGTCAATCTCTCTCTGTCTATCCTTCACCTTGCAGTCACTAGCTGTCAATCTCTCTCTGTCTATCCTTCACCTTGCAGTCACTAGCTGTCAATCTCTCTCTCTGTCTGTCTATCCCTCACCTTGCAGTCACTAGCTGTCAGTCTCTCTCTCTGTCTGTCTATCCCTCACCTTGCAGTCACTAGCTGTCAATCTCTCTCTCTCTCTCTGTCTATCTTTCACCTTGTAGTCACTAGCTGTCAATCTCTCTCTCTCTCTGTCTATCCCTCACCTTGTAGTCACTAGCTGTCAATCTCTCTCTCTCTCTCTCTGTCTATCCCTCACCTTGCAGTCACTAGCTGTCAATCTCTCTCTCTGTCTGTCTATCCCTCACCTTGCAGTCACTGGCTGTCAATCTCTCTCTCTCTGTCTATCTTTCACCTTGTAGTCACTAGCTGTCAATCTCTCTCTCTCTCTCTTTGTCTATCCCTCACCTTGTAGTCACTAGCTGTCAATGTCTCTCTCTCTCTCTCTGTCTATCCCTCACCTTGCAGTCACTAGCTGTCAATCTCTCTTTCTCTCTGTCTATCCTTCACCTTGTAGTCACTAGCTGTCAATCTCTCTCTCTGTCTATCCTTCACCTTGCAGTCACTAGCTGTCAATCTCTCTCTGTCTATCCTTCACCATGCAGTCACTAGCTGTCAATCTCTCTCTCTCTCTGTCTATCCTTCACCTTGCAGTCACTAGCTGTCAATCTCTCTCTGTCTCCTTCACCTTGCAGTCACTAGCTGTCAATCTCTCTCTCTCTCTCTCTGTCTATCCTTCACCTTGTAGTCACTAGCTGTCAATCTCTCTCTCTGTCTATCCTTCACCTTGCAGTCACTAGCTGTCAATCTCTCTCTGTCTATCCTTCACCTTGCAGTCACTAGCTGTCAATCTCTCTCTCTCTGTCTATCCCTCACCTTGCAGTCACTAGCTGTCAATCTCTCTCTCTCTCTGTCTGTCCTTCACCTTGCAGTCACTAGCTGTCAATCTCTTTCTCTCTCTCTGTCTATCCTTCACCATGCAGTCACTAGCTGTCAATCTCTCTCTGTCTATCCTTCACCTTGCAGTCACTAGCTGTCAATCTCTCTCTCTCTCTCTGTCTATCCTTCACCTTGCAGTCACTAGTTGTCAATCTCTCTCTCTCTGTCTATCCCTCACCTTGCAGTCACTAGCTGTCAATCTCTCTCTCTCTCTCTGTCTATCCTTCACCTTGCAGTCACTAGTTGTCAATCTCTCTCTCTCTGTCTATACTTCACCTTGCAGTCACTAGTTGTCAATCTCTCTCTCTGTCTGTCTATCCCTCACCTTGCAGTCACTAGCTGTCAATCTCTCTCTGTCTATCTTTCACCTTGTAGACACTAGCTGTCAATCTCTCTCTCTCTCTCTGTCTATCCTTCTCCTTGCAGTCACTAGTTGTCAATCTCTCTCTCTCTCTGTCTATCCCTCACCTTGTAGTCACTAGCTGTCAATCTATCTCTCTCTCTCTGTCTATCCCTCACCTTGCAGTCACTAGCTGTCAATCTCTCTCTCTCTGTCTATCCCTCACAATGCAGTCACTAGCTGTCAATCTCTCTCTCTCTCTCTGTCTGTCCTTCACCTTGCAGTCACTAGCTGTCAATCTCTTTCTCTCTCTCTCTCTGTCTATCCTTCACCATGCAGTCACTAGCTGTCAATCTCAATCTCTCTGTCTATCTTTCACCTTGCAGTCACTAGTTGTCAATCTCTCTCTCTCTATCCCTCACCTTGCAGTCACTAGCTGTCAATCTCTCTCTCTCTCTCTCTCTCTATGTCTATCCTTCACCTTGCAGTCACTAGCTGTCAATCTCTCTCTCTGTCTCTATCCCTCACCTTGCAGTCACTAGCTGTCAATCTCTCTCTCTCTCTCTGTCTATCCTTCACCTTGCAGTCACTAGCTGTCAATCTCTCTCTCTGTCTCTATCCCTCACCTTGCAGTCACTAGCTGTCAATCTCTCTCTCTCTCTGTCTATCCTTCACCTTGCAGTCACTAGCTGTCAATCTCTCTCTCTCTGTCTATCCTTCACCTTGGAAGTCACTAGTTGTCAATCTCTCTCTCTCTGTCTATCCTTCACCTTGCAGTCACTAGCTGTCAATCTCTCTCTCTCTCTCTGTCTATCCTTCACCTTGCAGTCACTAGCTGTCAATCTCTCTCTGTCTATCCTTCACCTTGCAGTCACTAGCTGTCAATCTCTCTCTGTCTATCCTTCACCTTGCAGTCACTAGCTGTCAATCTCTCTCTCTGTCTGTCTATCCCTCACCTTGCAGTCACTAGCTGTCAGTCTCTCTCTCTGTCTGTCTATCCCTCACCTTGCAGTCACTAGCTGTCAATCTCTCTCTCTCTCTCTGTCTATCTTTCACCTTGTAGTCACTAGCTGTCAATCTCTCTCTCTCTCTGTCTATCCCTCACCTTGTAGTCACTAGCTGTCAATCTCTCTCTCTCTCTCTCTGTCTATCCCTCACCTTGCAGTCACTAGCTGTCAATCTCTCTCTCTGTCTGTCTATCCCTCACCTTGCAGTCACTGGCTGTCAATCTCTCTCTCTCTGTCTATCTTTCACCTTGTAGTCACTAGCTGTCAATCTCTCTCTCTTTCTCTTTGTCTATCCCTCACCTTGTAGTCACTAGCTGTCAATGTCTCTCTCTCTCTCTCTGTCTATCCCTCACCTTGCAGTCACTAGCTGTCAATCTCTCTTTCTCTCTGTCTATCCTTCACCTTGTAGTCACTAGCTGTCAATCTCTCTCTCTGTCTATCCTTCACCTTGCAGTCACTAGCTGTCAATCTCTCTCTGTCTATCCTTCACCATGCAGTCACTAGCTGTCAATCTCTCTCTCTCTCTGTCTATCCTTCACCTTGCAGTCACTAGCTGTCAATCTCTCTCTGTCTCCTTCACCTTGCAGTCACTAGCTGTCAATCTCTCTCTCTCTCTCTCTGTCTATCCTTCACCTTGTAGTCACTAGCTGTCAATCTCTCTCTCTGTCTATCCTTCACCTTGCAGTCACTAGCTGTCAATCTCTCTCTGTCTATCCTTCACCTTGCAGTCACTAGCTGTCAATCTCTCTCTCTCTGTCTATCCCTCACCTTGCAGTCACTAGCTGTCAATCTCTCTCTCTCTCTGTCTGTCCTTCACCTTGCAGTCACTAGCTGTCAATCTCTTTCTCTCTCTCTCTCTGTCTATCCTTCACCATGCAGTCACTAGCTGTCAATCTCTATCTCTCTGTCTATCCTTCACCTTGCAGTCACTAGCTGTTAATCTCTCTCTCTCTCTGTCTATCCTTCACCTTGCAGTCACTAGCTGTCAATCTCTCTCTCTCTCTCTGTCTATCCTTCACCTTGCACTCACTAGTCAATCTCTCTCTCTCTATCCCTCACCTTGCAGTCACTAGCTGTCAATCTCTCTCTCTCTCTCTGTCTATCCTTCTCCTTGCAGTCACAAGCTGTCAATCTCTCTCTCTGTCTCTATCCCTCACCTTGCAGTCACTAGCTGTCAATCTCTCTCTCTCTCTCTGTCTATCCTTCACCTTGCAGTCACTAGCTGTCAATCTCTCTCTCTCTCTGTCTATCCTTCACCTTGCAGTCACTAGCTGTCAATCTCTCTCTCTCTCTGTCTATCCTTCACCTTGCAGTCACTAGTTGTCAATCTCTCTCTGTCTATTCTTCACCTTCAGCTGTGTGTATATTAATGCACTATATATCTGTAGGTATTATTAATACACTATATATCTGTAGGTATTATTAATACACTATATTTCTGAAGGTATTATTAATAAACTATATATCAATCCTCTGTAGGTATTATTAATACACTATATATCTGTAGGTATTATTAATACACTACATATCGGTAGGTATTATTAATACACTATATATCTGTAGATACTATTAATACACTATATCTGTAAGAACTATTAATACGCTATATATCTGTAGGTATTATCAATACACTATATATCTGTAGGTATTATTAGAACACTATATATCTGTAGGTATTACTAATAGCTATATATCTGTAGGTATTATTAATATACTATATATCTTTAGGTATTATTAATACACTATATATCTGTAGGTATTATTACTACACTATATATCTATCCTCTGTAGGTATTATTCATACACTATATATCTGTAGGTATTATTAATGAACTATATATCTGTAGATATTATTAATACACTATATATATATCTGTAGGTATTATTAATACACTATATATCTGCAGGTATTATTAATACACTATATATCTGTAGGTATTATAAATACACTATATATCTGTAGGTATTATAAATACACTATATATCTGTAGGTATTATTTATACACTATATATCTATAGGTACTATTAATAAACTACATATCTGTAGGTATTATTACTACACTATATTTCTGTAGGTATTATAAATACACTATATATCTGTAGGTATTATTTATACACTATATATCTATAGGTACTATTAATAAACTACATATCTGTAGGTATTATTACTACACTATATATCTGTAGGTATTATTACTACACTATATATCTGTAGGTATTATTAATACACTATATTTCTGTAGGTATTATTACTACACTATATATCTGTAGGTATTATTAATACACTATATATATCTGTAGGTATTATTAATTAACTATACATCTGTAGGTATTATTAATACACTATATATATCTGTAGGTATTATTAATAGACTATATATATCTGTAGGTATTATTAATAGACTATATATATCTGTAGGTATTATTAATACACTATAAATGTGTAGGCATTATTAATACACTATAAATGTGTAGGTATTACTAATAGCTATATATCTGTAGGTATTATTAATATACTATATACCTTTAGGTATTATTAATACACTATATCTGTAGGTATTATTACTACACTATATATCTATCCTCTGTAGGTATTATTTATACACTATATATCTGCAGGTATTATTAATGAACTATATATCTGTAGATATTATTAATACACTATATATCTGCAGGTATTAATAATACAATATATATCTGTAGGTATTACTATTACACTATATATCTGTAGGTATTATCAATACACTATATATCTGTAGGTATTATCAATACACTATATATCTGTAGGTATTATTATTACACTATATATCTGTAGGTATTATTAATACACTATATATCTGTAGGTATTATTAATACACTATATATCTATCCTCTGTAGGTATTATTAATACACTATATATCTGTAGGTATTATTAATACACTATATATATGTAGTTGTTATTAATACACTCTATATCTGTAGGTATTATTAATACAATTTATATCTGTAGGTATTATTAATACACTATATATCTGTAGGTATTATTAATGAACTATATATCTGTAGATATTATTAATACACTATATATATATCTGTAGGTATTATTAATACACTATATATATGTAGGTATTATTAATACACTATGCATCTGTAGGTATTATTAATACACTATATATTTGTAGGTATTATTAATACACGATATATCTGTAGGTATTATTAATACACTATACATCTGTAGGTACTATTAATACACTATATATCTGTAGGTATTATCAATGAACTATATATCTGTAGGTACTATTAATACACTATATACCTGTAGGTATTATTAATACACTATATATCTGTAGGTATTATTAATGAACTATATATCTGTAGGTACTATTAATACACTATATTTCTGCAGGTATTATTAATACACTATATATTTGTAGGTATTATTAATACACAATATATCGGTAGGTATTATTAATACACTATACATCTGTAGGTACTATTAATACACTATATATCTGTAGGTATTATTAATACACTATATATCTGTAGGTATTTGCATTAAAGGGCCAGAAACGTGGAGATAATTCGAGAGGAAAAAGAGATGGACAGAGATAAATAGTGATGAAGTGATGGAGAGAGAGATAAAAGATACAATAGGGATTGGGTATTAAAAGCAGTAAGTCAGTGGAGTGGGAGGGAGGGAGGGAGGGAGGGAGGGAGGGAGGGAGGGAGGGGTAGAAAAGTGATAAGCTCGTGTTCTGACCTGCACTGATAGAGCAAAGAGCGCTCAAACATTAAACCACGAGAGCTTTCACACACACACACACACACACAAACACACCACACACCACACACCACACCTACACACACAGTTACGTGACCCGCTACACACACACACACACACACACACACACACACACACACACACACACACACACACACACACACACACACACACACACACACACACACACACACACACACACACACACACACACACAGTTACGTGACCTGCTGACAGCATGTACAGTGTTCACTGTCCCTGATCTAAACAACCACTGGGAACATTCAGAGGATTGGTTTGTCAAAGACCTCTTGGGTGCATGCAGACACGGCATGGACAGATTTAGTCTGTGAGTTAGTTCTCAGAATGCCACCGATCCAGAGGGTAGAACCGGGGTACTCAGGGGTACTCAACTCTTACCCTATGAGGTGCGGAGACACCTGCTGTCCCAGGTCTAAATGATTAGAGGGGAACAATGAAGAAATGCAGTGGAACTGGCTTCGAGGTCCAGAGTTGACTTTGAGGGCACTAGGCCATATCTTTACAGAAGAGGGGAAACCATTTTCCAGTTCTGCAGATCCGCACTAAATCAGAACAGGTGTACTGCAGAAATGAGCTATAAACACACTACCATTCATGGTTCAGAAAACTAGCCACCATTTTGCCACCAAAAGCCCCATCATAATAACAGAACATACTCCAATCTGAAAAGGAACTTTTGGTGTCAGGAGAATTCTGAATTCTAAAGTGAGTTTGTGGTAGCTATGCAGGCTACAGGCTAAACGTGTGTCTCTATCTGGCATGACCAATGTGTCCGTGTGCTAGCAGAAGGATTAGTGGAGCAGGAGCAACAGAGGGTTAAAAATCACAGTCATCCAGTGATCAGTCATCAGACCAGGATATGTCATCATTAAGCCCAGACTCTGTTTGTTCCTTCTGTGTTTCCTCTCTCACCCAGTAGTCTCACTGACTCTCTCTCCCAGTAGTCTCACTGACCCTCTCTCCCAGTAGTCTCACTGACTCGCTCTCCCAGTAGTCTCACTGACCCTCTCTCCCAGTAGTCTCACTGACTCGCTCTCCCAGTAGTCTCACTGACCCTCTCTCCCAGTAGTCTCACTGACTCTCTCTCCCAGTAGTCTCACTGACTCTCTCTCCCAGTAGTCTCACTGACCCTCTCTCCCAGTAGTCTCACTGACCCTCTCTCCCAGTAGTCTCACTGACTCTCTCTCCCAGTAGTCTCACTGACTCTCTCTCCCAGTAGTCTCACTGACTCTCTCTCCCAGTAGTCTCACTGACTCTCTCTCCCAGTAGTCTCACTGACTCTCTCTCCCAGTAGTCTCACTGACTCTCTCTCCCAGTAGTCTCACTGACTCTCTCTCCCAGTAGTCTCACTGACTCTCTCTCCCAGTAGTCTCGCTGACCCTCTCTCCCAGTAGTCTCACTGACTCTCTCTCCCAGTAGTCTCACTGACTCTCTCTCCCAGTAGTCTCACTGACTCTCTCTCCCAGTAGTCTCACTGACTCTCTCTCCCAGTAGTCTCACTGACTCTCTCTCCCAGTAGTCTCACTGACTCTCTCTCCCAGTAGTCTCACTGACTCTCTCTCCCAGTATTCTCACTGACTCTCTCTCCCAGTAGTCTCGCTGACTCTCTCTCCTGATCCCCTTTGTCTTTCTCTCTCACTCCCTCTTCCTCTCTCACTCCCTCTTCCTTTCTCACTCCCTCTTTCTCTCTCATTTCTTACCACTATTCTCGCTGTCCCTCCCGCCCTCTCTCTTTGTTTCCCACCCACGCACACATCTCACTGACTCTCTCTCCCAGTAGACTCACTGACTCTCTCTCCCAGTAGACTCACTGACCCTCTCTCCCAGTAGTCTCACTGACTCTCTATCCCAGTAGTCTCACTGACTCTCTCTCCCAGTAGTCTCACTGACTCTCTCTCCCAGTAGTCTCACTGACTCTCTCTCCCAGTAGTCTCACTGACTCTCTCTCCCAGTAGTCTCACTGACCCTCTCTCCCAGTAGTCTCACTGACTCTCTCTCCCAGTAGTCTCACTGACTCTCTCTCCCAGTAGTCTCACTGACTCTCTCTCCCAGTATTCTCACTGACTCTCTCTCCCAGTAGTCTCGCTGACTCTCTCTCCCAGTAGTCTCACTGACCCTCTCTCCCAGTAGTCTCACTGACTCTCTCTCCCAGTAGTCTCACTGACTCTCTCTCCCAATAGTCTCACTGACTCTCTCTCCCAGTAGTCTCACTGACCCTCTCTCCCAGTAGTCTCACTGACCCTCTCTCCCAGTAGTCTCACTGACTCTCTCTCCCAGTAGACTCACTGACCCTCTCTCCCAGTAGTCTCACTGACCCTCTCTCCCAGTAGTCTCACTGACCCTCTCTCCCAGTAGTCTCACTGACTCTCTCTCCCAGTAGACTCACTGACCCTCTCTCCCAGTAGTCTCACTGACCCTCTCTCCCAGTAGTCTCACTGACTCTCTATCCCAGTAGTCTCACTGACTCTCTCTCCCAGTAGTCTCACTGACTCTCTCTCCCAGTAGTCTCACTGACTCTCTCTCCCAGTAGTCTCACTGACTCTCTCTCCCAGTAGTCTCACTGACTCTCTCTCCCAGTAGTCTCACTGACTCTCTCTCCCAGTAGTCTCACTGACTCTCTCTCCCAGTAGTCTCACTGACTCTCTCTCCCAGTAGTCTCACTGACCCTCTCTCCCAGTAGTCTCACTGACTCTCTCTCCCAGTAGTCTTACTGACTCTCTCTCCCAGTAGTCTCACTGACTCTCTCTCCCAGTAGTCTCGCTGACTCTCTCTCCTGATCCCCTTTGTCTTTCTCTCTCACTCCCTCTTCCTCTCTCACTCCCTGTTCCTTTCTCACTCCCTCTTTCTCTCTCATTTCTTACCACTATTCTCGCTGTCCCTCCCGCCCTCTCTCTTTGTTTCCCACCCACGCACGCATCTCACTGACTCTCTCTCCCAGTAGACTCACTGACTCTCTCTCCCAGTAGACTCACTGACCCTCTCTCCCAGTAGTCTCACTGACTCTCTATCCCAGTAGTCTCACTGACTCTCTCTCCCAGTAGTCTCACTGACTCTCTCTCCCAGTAGTCTCACTGACTCTCTCTCCCAGTAGTCTCACTGACTCTCTCTCCCAGTAGTCTCACTGACTCTCTCTCCCAGTAGACTCACTGACCCTCTCTCCCAGTAGTCTCACTGACTCTCTCTCCCAGTAGTCTCACTGACTCTCTCTCCCAGTAGTCTCACTGACTCTCTCTCCCAGTAGTCTCACTGACTCTCTCTCCCAGTACTCTCACTGACTCTCTCTCCTAGTAGTCTCACTGACCCTCTCTCCCAGTAGTCTCACTGACTCTCTCTCCCAGTAGTCTCAGTGACTCTCTCTCCCAGTAGTCTCACTGACTCTCTCTCCCAGTAGTCTCACTGACTCTCTCTCCCAGTAGTCTCACTGACTCTCCCAGTAGTCTCACTGACTCTCTCTCCCAGTAGTCTCACTGACTCTCTTTCCCAGTAGACTCACTGACTCTCTCTCCCAGTAGTCTCACTGACCCTCTCTCCCAGTAGTCTCACTGACTCTCTCTCCCAGTAGTCTCACTGACTCTCTCTCCCAGTAGTCTCACCGACTCTCTCTCCCAGTAGTCTCACAGACTCTCTCTCCCAGTAGTCTCACTGACTCTCTCTCCCAGTAGTCTCACTGACTCTCTCTCCCAGTAGTCTCACTGACTCTCTCTCCCAGTAGTCTCACTGACTCTCTCTCCCAGTAGTCTCACTGACTCTCTCTCCCAGTAGTCTCACTGACCCTCTCTCCCAGTAGTCTCACTGACTCTCTCTCCCAGTAGTCTCACTGACTCTCTCTCCCAGTAGTCTCACTGACTCTCTCTCCCAGTAGTCTCACTGACTCTCTCTCCCAGTAGTCTCACTGACTCTCCCAGTAGTCTCACTGACTCTCTCTCCCAGTAGTCTCACTGACTCTCTCTCCCAGTAGTCTCACTGACTCTCTTTCCCAGTAGTCTCACTGACTCTCTCTCCCAGTAGTCTCACTGACTCTCTTTCCCAGTAGACTCACTGACTCTCTCTCCCAGTAGTCTCACTGACTCTCTCTCCCAGTAGTCTCACTGACTCTCTCTCCCAGTAGTCTCACTGACTCTCTTTCCCAGTAGACTCACTGACTCTCTTTCCCAGTAGTCTCACTGACTCTCCCAGTAGTCTCACTGACTCTCTCTCCCAGTAGTCTCACTGACTCTCTTTCCCAGTAGACTCACTGACTCTCTCTCCCAGTAGTCTCACTGACCCTCTCTCCCAGTAGTCTCACTGACTCTCTCTCCCAGTAGTCTCACTGACTCTCTCTCCCAGTAGTCTCACTGACTCTCTCTCCCAGTAGTCTCACTGACTCTCTCTCCCAGTAGTCTCACTGACTCTCTCTCCCAGTAGTCTCATTGACTCTCTCTCCCAGTAGTCTCACTGACTCTCTTTCCCAGTAGTCTCACTGACTCTCTCTCCCAGTAGTCTCACTGACTCTCTCTCCCAGTAGTCTCACTGACTCTCTCTCCCAGTAGTCTCACTGACTCTCTCTCCCAGTAGTCTCACTGACTCTCTTTCCCAGTAGACTCACTGACTCTCTTTCCCAGTAGACTCACTGACTCTCTCTTCCAGTAGTCTCACTGACTCTCTTTCCCAGTAGACTCACTGACTCTCTCTCCCAGTAGTCTCACTGACTCTCTTTCCCAGTAGACTCACTGACTCTCTCTCCCAGTAGTCTCACTGACTCTCTCTCCCAGTAGTCTCACTGACTCTCTTTCCCAGTAGACTCACTGACTCTCTCTCCCAGTAGTCTCACTGACTCTCCCAGTAGACTCACTGACTCTCTCTCCCAGTAGTCTCACTGACTCTCTCTCCCTGTAGTCTCACTGACTCTCTTTCCCAGTAGTCTCACTGACTCTCTCTCCCAGTAGTCTCACTGACTCTCTTTCCCAGTAGTCTCACTGACTTTCTCTCCCAGTAGTCTCACTGAACCTCTCTCCCAGTAGTCTCACTGACTCTTTCTCCCAGTAGTCTCACTGACTCTCTTTCCCAGTAGTCTCACTGACTCTCTTTCCCAGTAGTCTCACTGACTCTCTCTCCCAGTAGTCTCACTGACTCTCTCTCCCAGTAGTCTCACTGACTCTCTCTCCCAGTAGTCTCACTGACTCTCTCTCCCAGTAGTCTCACTGACTCTCTCTCCTATTAGTCTCACTGACTCTCCCAGTAGTCTCACTGACTCTCTCTCCCAGTAGTCTCACTGACTCTCTCTCCCAGTAGTCTCACTGACTCTCTCTCCCAGTAGTCTCACTGACTCTCTCTCCCAGTAGTCTCACTGACTCTCTCTCCCAGTAGTCTCACTGACTCTCCCAGTAGTCTCACTGACTCTCTCTCCCAGTAGTCTCACTGACTCTCCCAGTAGTCTCACTGACTCTCTCTCCCAGTAGTCTCACTGACTCTCCCAGTAGTCTCACTGACTCTCTCTCCCAGTAGTCTCACTGACTCTCTTTCCCAGTAGTCTCACTGACTCTCTCTCCCAGTAGTCTCACTGACTCTCTCTCCAAGTAGTCTCACTGACCCTCTCTCCCAGTAGTCTCACTGACCCTCTCTCCCAGTAGTCTCACTGACCCTCTCTCCCAGTAGTCTCACTGACTCTCCCAGTAGTCTCACTGACTCTCTCTCCCAGTAGTCTCACTGACCCTCTCTCCCAGTAGTCTCACTGACCCTCTCTCCCAGTAGACTCACTGACTCTCTCTCCCAGTAGTCTCACTGACTCTCTCTCCCAGTAGACTCACTGACTCTTGCTCCCAGTAGTCTCACTGACTCTCTCTCCCAGTAGTCTCACTGACTCTCCCAGTAGACTCACTGACCCTCTCTCCCAGTAGTCTCACTGACTCTCTCTCCCAGTAGTCTCACTGACTCTCTCTCCCAGTAGTCTCACTGACTCTCTCTCCCAGTAGTCTCACTGACTCTCTCTCCCAGTAGTCTCACTGACCCTCTCTCCCAGTAGTCTCACTGACTCTCTCTCCCAGTAGTCTCACTGACTCTCTCTCCCAGTAGTCTCACTGACTCTCTCTCCCAGTAGTCTCACTGACTCTCTCTCCCAGTAGTCTCACTGACTCTCTCCCAGTAGTCTCACTGACTCTCTCTCCCAGTAGTCTCACTGACTCTCTCTCCCAGTAGTCTCACTGACTCTCTCTCCCAGTAGTCTCACTGACCCTCTCTCCCAGTAGTCTCACTGACTCTCTCTCCCAGTAGTCTCACTGACTCTCTCTCCCAGTAGTCTCACTGACTCTCTCTCCCAGTAGTCTCACTGACCCTCTCTCCCAGTAGTCTCACTGACTCTCTCTCCCAGTAGTCTCACTGACTCTCTCTCCCAGTAGTCTCACTGACTCTCTCTCCCAGTAGTCTCACTGACTCTCTCTCCCAGTAGTCTCACTGACTCTCTCTCCCAGTAGTCTCACTGACTCTCTCTCCCAGTAGTCTCACTGACTCTCTCTCCCAGTAGTCTCACTGACTCTCTCTCCCAGTAGTCTCACTGACTCTCTCTCCCAGTAGTCTCACTGACTCTCTCTCCCAGTAGTCTCACTGACTCTCTCTCCCAGTAGTCTCACTGACTCTCTCTCCCAGTAGTCTCACTGACTCTCTCCCAGTAGTCTCACTGACTCTCTCTCCCAGTAGTCTCACTGACTCTCTCTCCCAGTAGTCTCACTGACTCTCTCTCCCAGTAGTCTCACTGACTCTCTCTCCCAGTAGTCTCACTGACTCTCTCTCCCAGTAGTCTCACTGACTCTCTCTCCCAGTAGTCTCACTGACTCTCTCTCCCAGTAGTCTCACTGACCCTCTCTCCCAGTAGTCTCACTGACTCTCTCTCCCAGTAGTCTCACTGACTCTCTCTCCCAGTAGTCTCACTGACTCTCTCTCCCAGTAGTCTCACTGACTCTCTCTCCCAGTAGTCTCACTGACTCTCTCTCCCAGTAGTCTCACTGACTCTCTCTCCCAGTAGTCTCACTGACTCTCTCTCCCAGTAGTCTCACTGACTCTCTCTCCCAGTAGTCTCACTGACTCTCTCTCCCAGTAGTCTCACTGACTCTCTCTCCCAGTAGTCTCACTGACTCTCTCTCCCAGTAGTCTCACTGACTCTCTCTCCCAGTAGTCTCACTGACTCTCTCTCCCAGTAGTCTCACTGACTCTCTCTCCCAGTAGTCTCACTGACTCTCTCTCCCAGTAGTCTCACTGACTCTCTCTCCCAGTAGTCTCACTGACTCTCTCTCCCAGTAGTCTCACTGACTCTCTCTCCCAGTAGTCTCACTGACTCTCTCTCCCAGTAGTCTCACTGACTCTCTCTCCCAGTAGTCTCACTGACTCTCTCTCCCAGTAGTCTCACTGACTCTCTCTCCCAGTAGTCTCACTGACTCTCTCTCCCAGTAGTCTCACTGACTCTCTCTCCCAGTAGTCTCACTGACTCTCTCTCCCAGTAGTCTCACTGACTCTCTCTCCCAGTAGTCTCACTGACTCTCTCTCCCAGTAGTCTCACTGACTCTCTCTCCCAGTAGTCTCACTGACTCTCTCTCCCAGTAGTCTCACTGACTCTCTCTCCCAGTAGTCTCACTGACTCTCTCTCCCAGTAGTCTCACTGACTCTCTCTCCCAGTAGTCTCACTGACTCTCTCTCCCAGTAGTCTCACTGACTCTCTCTCCCAGTAGTCTCACTGACTCTCTCTCCCAGTAGTCTCACTGACTCTCTCTCCCAGTAGTCTCACTGACTCTCTCTCCCAGTAGTCTCACTGACTCTCTCTCCCAGTAGTCTCACTGACTCTCTCTCCCAGTAGTCTCACTGACTCTCTCTCCCAGTAGTCTCACTGACTCTCTCTCCCAGTAGTCTCACTGACTCTCTCTCCCAGTAGTCTCACTGACTCTCTCTCCCAGTAGTCTCACTGACTCTCTCTCCCAGTAGTCTCACTGACTCTCTCTCCCAGTAGTCTCACTGACTCTCTCTCCCAGTAGTCTCACTGACTCTCTCTCCCAGTAGTCTCACTGACTCTCTCTCCCAGTAGTCTCACTGACTCTCTCTCCCAGTAGTCTCACTGACTCTCTCTCCCAGTAGTCTCACTGACTCTCTCTCCCAGTAGTCTCACTGACTCTCTCTCCCAGTAGTCTCACTGACTCTCTCTCCCAGTAGTCTCACTGACTCTCTCTCCCAGTAGTCTCACTGACTCTCTCTCCCAGTAGTCTCACTGACTCTCTCTCCCAGTAGTCTCACTGACTCTCTCTCCCAGTAGTCTCACTGACTCTCTCTCCCAGTAGTCTCACTGACTCTCTCTCCCAGTAGTCTCACTGACTCTCTCTCCCAGTAGTCTCACTGACTCTCTCTCCCAGTAGTCTCACTGACTCTCTCTCCCAGTAGTCTCACTGACTCTCTCTCCCAGTAGTCTCACTGACTCTCTCTCCCAGTAGTCTCACTGACTCTCTCTCCCAGTAGTCTCACTGACTCTCTCTCCCAGTAGTCTCACTGACTCTCTCTCCCAGTAGTCTCACTGACTCTCTCTCCCAGTAGTCTCACTGACTCTCTCTCCCAGTAGTCTCACTGACTCTCTCTCCCAGTAGTCTCACTGACTCTCTCTCCCAGTAGTCTCACTGACTCTCTCTCCCAGTAGTCTCACTGACTCTCTCTCCCAGTAGTCTCACTGACTCTCTCTCCCAGTAGTCTCACTGACTCTCTCTCCCAGTAGTCTCACTGACTCTCTCTCCCAGTAGTCTCACTGACTCTCTCTCCCAGTAGTCTCACTGACTCTCTCTCCCAGTAGTCTCACTGACTCTCTCTCCCAGTAGTCTCACTGACTCTCTCTCCCAGTAGTCTCACTGACTCTCTCTCCCAGTAGTCTCACTGACTCTCTCTCCCAGTAGTCTCACTGACTCTCTCTCCCAGTAGTCTCACTGACTCTCTCTCCCAGTAGTCTCACTGACTCTCTCTCCCAGTAGTCTCACTGACTCTCTCTCCCAGTAGTCTCACTGACTCTCTCTCCCAGTAGTCTCACTGACTCTCTCTCCCAGTAGTCTCACTGACTCTCTCTCCCAGTAGTCTCACTGACTCTCTCTCCCAGTAGTCTCACTGACTCTCTCTCCCAGTAGTCTCACTGACTCTCTCTCCCAGTAGTCTCACTGACTCTCTCTCCCAGTAGTCTCACTGACTCTCTCTCCCAGTAGTCTCACTGACTCTCTCTCCCAGTAGTCTCACTGACTCTCTCTCCCAGTAGTCTCACTGACTCTCTCTCCCAGTAGTCTCACTGACTCTCTCTCCCAGTAGTCTCACTGACTCTCTCTCCCAGTAGTCTCACTGACTCTCTCTCCCAGTAGTCTCACTGACTCTCTCTCCCAGTAGTCTCACTGACTCTCTCTCCCAGTAGTCTCACTGACTCTCTCTCCCAGTAGTCTCACTGACTCTCTCTCCCAGTAGTCTCACTGACTCTCTCTCCCAGTAGTCTCACTGACTCTCTCTCCCAGTAGTCTCACTGACTCTCTCTCCCAGTAGTCTCACTGACTCTCTCTCCCAGTAGTCTCACTGACTCTCTCTCCCAGTAGTCTCACTGACTCTCTCTCCCAGTAGTCTCACTGACTCTCTCTCCCAGTAGTCTCACTGACTCTCTCTCCCAGTAGTCTCACTGACTCTCTCTCCCAGTAGTCTCACTGACTCTCTCTCCCAGTAGTCTCACTGACTCTCTCTCCCAGTAGTCTCACTGACTCTCTCTCCCAGTAGTCTCACTGACTCTCTCTCCCAGTAGTCTCACTGACTCTCTCTCCCAGTAGTCTCACTGACTCTCTCTCCCAGTAGTCTCACTGACTCTCTCTCCCAGTAGTCTCACTGACTCTCTCTCCCAGTAGTCTCACTGACTCTCTCTCCCAGTAGTCTCACTGACTCTCTCTCCCAGTAGTCTCACTGACTCTCTCTCCCAGTAGTCTCACTGACTCTCTCTCCCAGTAGTCTCACTGACTCTCTCTCCCAGTAGTCTCACTGACTCTCTCTCCCAGTAGTCTCACTGACTCTCTCTCCCAGTAGTCTCACTGACTCTCTCTCCCAGTAGTCTCACTGACTCTCTCTCCCAGTAGTCTCACTGACTCTCTCTCCCAGTAGTCTCACTGACTCTCTCTCCCAGTAGTCTCACTGACTCTCTCTCCCAGTAGTCTCACTGACTCTCTCTCCCAGTAGTCTCACTGACTCTCTCTCCCAGTAGTCTCACTGACTCTCTCTCCCAGTAGTCTCACTGACTCTCTCTCCCAGTAGTCTCACTGACTCTCTCTCCCAGTAGTCTCACTGACTCTCTCTCCCAGTAGTCTCACTGACTCTCTCTCCCAGTAGTCTCACTGACTCTCTCTCCCAGTAGTCTCACTGACTCTCTCTCCCAGTAGTCTCACTGACTCTCTCTCCCAGTAGTCTCACTGACTCTCTCTCCCAGTAGTCTCACTGACTCTCTCTCCCAGTAGTCTCACTGACTCTCTCTCCCAGTAGTCTCACTGACTCTCTCTCCCAGTAGTCTCACTGACTCTCTCTCCCAGTAGTCTCACTGACTCTCTCTCCCAGTAGTCTCACTGACTCTCTCTCCCAGTAGTCTCACTGACTCTCTCTCCCAGTAGTCTCACTGACTCTCTCTCCCAGTAGTCTCACTGACTCTCTCTCCCAGTAGTCTCACTGACTCTCTCTCCCAGTAGTCTCACTGACTCTCTCTCCCAGTAGTCTCACTGACTCTCTCTCCCAGTAGTCTCACTGACTCTCTCTCCCAGTAGTCTCACTGACTCTCTCTCCCAGTAGTCTCACTGACTCTCTCTCCCAGTAGTCTCACTGACTCTCTCTCCCAGTAGTCTCACTGACTCTCTCTCCCAGTAGTCTCACTGACTCTCTCTCCCAGTAGTCTCACTGACTCTCTCTCCCAGTAGTCTCACTGACTCTCTCTCCCAGTAGTCTCACTGACTCTCTCTCCCAGTAGTCTCACTGACTCTCTCTCCCAGTAGTCTCACTGACTCTCTCTCCCAGTAGTCTCACTGACTCTCTCTCCCAGTAGTCTCACTGACTCTCTCTCCCAGTAGTCTCACTGACTCTCTCTCCCAGTAGTCTCACTGACTCTCTCTCCCAGTAGTCTCACTGACTCTCTCTCCCAGTAGTCTCACTGACTCTCTCTCCCAGTAGTCTCACTGACTCTCTCTCCCAGTAGTCTCACTGACTCTCTCTCCCAGTAGTCTCACTGACTCTCTCTCCCAGTAGTCTCACTGACTCTCTCTCCCAGTAGTCTCACTGACTCTCTCTCCCAGTAGTCTCACTGACTCTCTCTCCCAGTAGTCTCACTGACTCTCTCTCCCAGTAGTCTCACTGACTCTCTCTCCCAGTAGTCTCACTGACTCTCTCTCCCAGTAGTCTCACTGACTCTCTCTCCCAGTAGTCTCACTGACTCTCTCTCCCAGTAGTCTCACTGACTCTCTCTCCCAGTAGTCTCACTGACTCTCTCTCCCAGTAGTCTCACTGACTCTCTCTCCCAGTAGTCTCACTGACTCTCTCTCCCAGTAGTCTCACTGACTCTCTCTCCCAGTAGTCTCACTGACTCTCTCTCCCAGTAGTCTCACTGACTCTCTCTCCCAGTAGTCTCACTGACTCTCTCTCCCAGTAGTCTCACTGACTCTCTCTCCCAGTAGTCTCACTGACTCTCTCTCCCAGTAGTCTCACTGACTCTCTCTCCCAGTAGTCTCACTGACTCTCTCTCCCAGTAGTCTCACTGACTCTCTCTCCCAGTAGTCTCACTGACTCTCTCTCCCAGTAGTCTCACTGACTCTCTCTCCCAGTAGTCTCACTGACTCTCTCTCCCAGTAGTCTCACTGACTCTCTCTCCCAGTAGTCTCACTGACTCTCTCTCCCAGTAGTCTCACTGACTCTCTCTCCCAGTAGTCTCACTGACTCTCTCTCCCAGTAGTCTCACTGACTCTCTCTCCCAGTAGTCTCACTGACTCTCTCTCCCAGTAGTCTCACTGACTCTCTCTCCCAGTAGTCTCACTGACTCTCTCTCCCAGTAGTCTCACTGACTCTCTCTCCCAGTAGTCTCACTGACTCTCTCTCCCAGTAGTCTCACTGACTCTCTCTCCCAGTAGTCTCACTGACTCTCTCTCCCAGTAGTCTCACTGACTCTCTCTCCCAGTAGTCTCACTGACTCTCTCTCCCAGTAGTCTCACTGACTCTCTCTCCCAGTAGTCTCACTGACTCTCTCTCCCAGTAGTCTCACTGACTCTCTCTCCCAGTAGTCTCACTGACTCTCTCTCCCAGTAGTCTCACTGACTCTCTCTCCCAGTAGTCTCACTGACTCTCTCTCCCAGTAGTCTCACTGACTCTCTCTCCCAGTAGTCTCACTGACTCTCTCTCCCAGTAGTCTCACTGACTCTCTCTCCCAGTAGTCTCACTGACTCTCTCTCCCAGTAGTCTCACTGACTCTCTCTCCCAGTAGTCTCACTGACTCTCTCTCCCAGTAGTCTCACTGACTCTCTCTCCCAGTAGTCTCACTGACTCTCTCTCCCAGTAGTCTCACTGACTCTCTCTCCCAGTAGTCTCACTGACTCTCTCTCCCAGTAGTCTCACTGACTCTCTCTCCCAGTAGTCTCACTGACTCTCTCTCCCAGTAGTCTCACTGACTCTCTCTCCCAGTAGTCTCACTGACTCTCTCTCCCAGTAGTCTCACTGACTCTCTCTCCCAGTAGTCTCACTGACTCTCTCTCCCAGTAGTCTCACTGACTCTCTCTCCCAGTAGTCTCACTGACTCTCTCTCCCAGTAGTCTCACTGACTCTCTCTCCCAGTAGTCTCACTGACTCTCTCTCCCAGTAGTCTCACTGACTCTCTCTCCCAGTAGTCTCACTGACTCTCTCTCCCAGTAGTCTCACTGACTCTCTCTCCCAGTAGTCTCACTGACTCTCTCTCCCAGTAGTCTCACTGACTCTCTCTCCCAGTAGTCTCACTGACTCTCTCTCCCAGTAGTCTCACTGACTCTCTCTCCCAGTAGTCTCACTGACTCTCTCTCCCAGTAGTCTCACTGACTCTCTCTCCCAGTAGTCTCACTGACTCTCTCTCCCAGTAGTCTCACTGACTCTCTCTCCCAGTAGTCTCACTGACTCTCTCTCCCAGTAGTCTCACTGACTCTCTCTCCCAGTAGTCTCACTGACTCTCTCTCCCAGTAGTCTCACTGACTCTCTCTCCCAGTAGTCTCACTGACTCTCTCTCCCAGTAGTCTCACTGACTCTCTCTCCCAGTAGTCTCACTGACTCTCTCTCCCAGTAGTCTCACTGACTCTCTCTCCCAGTAGTCTCACTGACTCTCTCTCCCAGTAGTCTCACTGACTCTCTCTCCCAGTAGTCTCACTGACTCTCTCTCCCAGTAGTCTCACTGACTCTCTCTCCCAGTAGTCTCACTGACTCTCTCTCCCAGTAGTCTCACTGACTCTCTCTCCCAGTAGTCTCACTGACTCTCTCTCCCAGTAGTCTCACTGACTCTCTCTCCCAGTAGTCTCACTGACTCTCTCTCCCAGTAGTCTCACTGACTCTCTCTCCCAGTAGTCTCACTGACTCTCTCTCCCAGTAGTCTCACTGACTCTCTCTCCCAGTAGTCTCACTGACTCTCTCTCCCAGTAGTCTCACTGACTCTCTCTCCCAGTAGTCTCACTGACTCTCTCTCCCAGTAGTCTCACTGACTCTCTCTCCCAGTAGTCTCACTGACTCTCTCTCCCAGTAGTCTCACTGACTCTCTCTCCCAGTAGTCTCACTGACTCTCTCTCCCAGTAGTCTCACTGACTCTCTCTCCCAGTAGTCTCACTGACTCTCTCTCCCAGTAGTCTCACTGACTCTCTCTCCCAGTAGTCTCACTGACTCTCTCTCCCAGTAGTCTCACTGACTCTCTCTCCCAGTAGTCTCACTGACTCTCTCTCCCAGTAGTCTCACTGACTCTCTCTCCCAGTAGTCTCACTGACTCTCTCTCCCAGTAGTCTCACTGACTCTCTCTCCCAGTAGTCTCACTGACTCTCCCAGTAGTCTCACTGACTCTCTCTCCCAGTAGTCTCACTGACTCTCTCTCCCAGTAGTCTCACTGACTCTCTCTCCCAGTAGTCTCACTGACTCTCTCTCCCAGTAGTCTCACTGACTCTCTCTCCCAGTAGTCTCACTGACTCTCTCTCCCAGTAGTCTCACTGACTCTCTCTCCCAGTAGTCTCACTGACTCTCTCTCCCAGTAGTCTCACTGACTCTCTCTCCCAGTAGTCTCACTGACTCTCTCTCCCAGTAGTCTCACTGACTCTCTCTCCCAGTAGTCTCACTGACTCTCTCTCCCAGTAGTCTCACTGACTCTCTCTCCCAGTAGTCTCACTGACTCTCTCTCCCAGTAGTCTCACTGACTCTCTCTCCCAGTAGTCTCACTGACTCTCTCTCCCAGTAGTCTCACTGACTCTCTCTCCCAGTAGTCTCACTGACTCTCTCTCCCAGTAGTCTCACTGACTCTCTCTCCCAGTAGTCTCACTGACTCTCTTCCCAGTAGTCTCACTGACTCTCTCTCCCAGTAGTCTCACTGACTCTCTCTCCCAGTAGTCTCACTGACTCTCTCTCCCAGTAGTCTCACTGACTCTCTCTCCCAGTAGTCTCACTGACTCTCTCTCCCAGTAGTCTCACTGACTCTCTCTCCCAGTAGTCTCACTGACTCTCTCTCCCAGTAGTCTCACTGACTCTCTCTCCCAGTAGTCTCACTGACTCTCTCTCCCAGTAGTCTCACTGACTCTCTCTCCCAGTAGTCTCACTGACTCTCTCTCCCAGTAGTCTCACTGACTCTCTCTCCCAGTAGTCTCACTGACTCTCTCTCCCAGTAGTCTCACTGACTCTCTCTCCCAGTAGTCTCACTGACTCTCTCTCCCAGTAGTCTCACTGACTCTCTCTCCCAGTAGTCTCACTGACTCTCTCTCCCAGTAGTCTCACTGACTCTCTCTCCCAGTAGTCTCACTGACTCTCTCTCCCAGTAGTCTCACTGACTCTCTCTCCCAGTAGTCTCACTGACTCTCTCTCCCAGTAGTCTCACTGACTCTCTCTCCCAGTAGTCTCACTGACTCTCTCTCCCAGTAGTCTCACTGACTCTCTCTCCCAGTAGTCTCACTGACTCTCTCTCCCAGTAGTCTCACTGACTCTCTCTCCCAGTAGTCTCACTGACTCTCTCTCCCAGTAGTCTCACTGACTCTCTCTCCCAGTAGTCTCACTGACTCTCTCTCCCAGTAGTCTCACTGACTCTCTCTCCCAGTAGTCTCACTGACTCTCTCTCCCAGTAGTCTCACTGACTCTCTCTCCCAGTAGTCTCACTGACTCTCTCTCCCAGTAGTCTCACTGACTCTCTCTCCCAGTAGTCTCACTGACTCTCTCTCCCAGTAGTCTCACTGACTCTCTCTCCCAGTAGTCTCACTGACTCTCTCTCCCAGTAGTCTCACTGACTCTCTCTCCCAGTAGTCTCACTGACTCTCTCTCCCAGTAGTCTCACTGACTCTCTCTCCCAGTAGTCTCACTGACTCTCTCTCCCAGTAGTCTCACTGACTCTCTCTCCCAGTAGTCTCACTGACTCTCTCTCCCAGTAGTCTCACTGACTCTCTCTCCCAGTAGTCTCACTGACTCTCTCTCCCAGTAGTCTCACTGACTCTCTCTCCCAGTAGTCTCACTGACTCTCTCTCCCAGTAGTCTCACTGACTCTCTCTCCCAGTAGTCTCACTGACTCTCTCTCCCAGTAGTCTCACTGACTCTCTCTCCCAGTAGTCTCACTGACTCTCTCTCCCAGTAGTCTCACTGACTCTCTCTCCCAGTAGTCTCACTGACTCTCTCTCCCAGTAGTCTCACTGACTCTCTCTCCCAGTAGTCTCACTGACTCTCTCTCCCAGTAGTCTCACTGACTCTCTCTCCCAGTAGTCTCACTGACTCTCTCTCCCAGTAGTCTCACTGACTCTCTCTCCCAGTAGTCTCACTGACTCTCTCTCCCAGTAGTCTCACTGACTCTCTCTCCCAGTAGTCTCACTGACTCTCTCTCCCAGTAGTCTCACTGACTCTCTCTCCCAGTAGTCTCACTGACTCTCTCTCCCAGTAGTCTCACTGACTCTCTCTCCCAGTAGTCTCACTGACTCTCTCTCCCAGTAGTCTCACTGACTCTCTCTCCCAGTAGTCTCACTGACTCTCTCTCCCAGTAGTCTCACTGACTCTCTCTCCCAGTAGTCTCACTGACTCTCTCTCCCAGTAGTCTCACTGACTCTCTCTCCCAGTAGTCTCACTGACTCTCTCTCCCAGTAGTCTCACTGACTCTCTCTCCCAGTAGTCTCACTGACTCTCTCTCCCAGTAGTCTCACTGACTCTCTCTCCCAGTAGTCTCACTGACTCTCTCTCCCAGTAGTCTCACTGACTCTCTCTCCCAGTAGTCTCACTGACTCTCTCTCCCAGTAGTCTCACTGACTCTCTCTCCCAGTAGTCTCACTGACTCTCTCTCCCAGTAGTCTCACTGACTCTCTCTCCCAGTAGTCTCACTGACTCTCTCTCCCAGTAGTCTCACTGACTCTCTCTCCCAGTAGTCTCACTGACTCTCTCTCCCAGTAGTCTCACTGACTCTCTCTCCCAGTAGTCTCACTGACTCTCTCTCCCAGTAGTCTCACTGACTCTCTCTCCCAGTAGTCTCACTGACTCTCTCTCCCAGTAGTCTCACTGACTCTCTCTCCCAGTAGTCTCACTGACTCTCTCTCCCAGTAGTCTCACTGACTCTCTCTCCCAGTAGTCTCACTGACTCTCTCTCCCAGTAGTCTCACTGACTCTCTCTCCCAGTAGTCTCACTGACTCTCTCTCCCAGTAGTCTCACTGACTCTCTCTCCCAGTAGTCTCACTGACTCTCTCTCCCAGTAGTCTCACTGACTCTCTCTCCCAGTAGTCTCACTGACTCTCTCTCCCAGTAGTCTCACTGACTCTCTCTCCCAGTAGTCTCACTGACTCTCTCTCCCAGTAGTCTCACTGACTCTCTCTCCCAGTAGTCTCACTGACTCTCTCTCCCAGTAGTCTCACTGACTCTCTCTCCCAGTAGTCTCACTGACTCTCTCTCCCAGTAGTCTCACTGACTCTCTCTCCCAGTAGTCTCACTGACTCTCTCTCCCAGTAGTCTCACTGACTCTCTCTCCCAGTAGTCTCACTGACTCTCTCTCCCAGTAGTCTCACTGACTCTCTCTCCCAGTAGTCTCACTGACTCTCTCTCCCAGTAGTCTCACTGACTCTCTCTCCCAGTAGTCTCACTGACTCTCTCTCCCAGTAGTCTCACTGACTCTCTCTCCCAGTAGTCTCACTGACTCTCTCTCCCAGTAGTCTCACTGACTCTCTCTCCCAGTAGTCTCACTGACTCTCTCTCCCAGTAGTCTCACTGACTCTCTCTCCCAGTAGTCTCACTGACTCTCTCTCCCAGTAGTCTCACTGACTCTCTCTCCCAGTAGTCTCACTGACTCTCTCTCCCAGTAGTCTCACTGACTCTCTCTCCCAGTAGTCTCACTGACTCTCTCTCCCAGTAGTCTCACTGACTCTCTCTCCCAGTAGTCTCACTGACTCTCTCTCCCAGTAGTCTCACTGACTCTCTCTCCCAGTAGTCTCACTGACTCTCTCTCCCAGTAGTCTCACTGACTCTCTCTCCCAGTAGTCTCACTGACTCTCTCTCCCAGTAGTCTCACTGACTCTCTCTCCCAGTAGTCTCACTGACTCTCTCTCCCAGTAGTCTCACTGACTCTCTCTCCCAGTAGTCTCACTGACTCTCTCTCCCAGTAGTCTCACTGACTCTCTCTCCCAGTAGTCTCACTGACTCTCTCTCCCAGTAGTCTCACTGACTCTCTCTCCCAGTAGTCTCACTGACTCTCTCTCCCAGTAGTCTCACTGACTCTCTCTCCCAGTAGTCTCACTGACTCTCTCTCCCAGTAGTCTCACTGACTCTCTCTCCCAGTAGTCTCACTGACTCTCTCTCCCAGTAGTCTCACTGACTCTCTCTCCCAGTAGTCTCACTGACTCTCTCTCCCAGTAGTCTCACTGACTCTCTCTCCCAGTAGTCTCACTGACTCTCTCTCCCAGTAGTCTCACTGACTCTCTCTCCCAGTAGTCTCACTGACTCTCTCTCCCAGTAGTCTCACTGACTCTCTCTCCCAGTAGTCTCACTGACTCTCTCTCCCAGTAGTCTCACTGACTCTCTCTCCCAGTAGTCTCACTGACTCTCTCTCCCAGTAGTCTCACTGACTCTCTCTCCCAGTAGTCTCACTGACTCTCTCTCCCAGTAGTCTCACTGACTCTCTCTCCCAGTAGTCTCACTGACTCTCTCTCCCAGTAGTCTCACTGACTCTCTCTCCCAGTAGTCTCACTGACTCTCTCTCCCAGTAGTCTCACTGACTCTCTCTCCCAGTAGTCTCACTGACTCTCTCTCCCAGTAGTCTCACTGACTCTCTCTCCCAGTAGTCTCACTGACTCTCTCTCCCAGTAGTCTCACTGACTCTCTCTCCCAGTAGTCTCACTGACTCTCTCTCCCAGTAGTCTCACTGACTCTCTCTCCCAGTAGTCTCACTGACTCTCTCTCCCAGTAGTCTCACTGACTCTCTCTCCCAGTAGTCTCACTGACTCTCTCTCCCAGTAGTCTCACTGACTCTCTCTCCCAGTAGTCTCACTGACTCTCTCTCCCAGTAGTCTCACTGACTCTCTCTCCCAGTAGTCTCACTGACTCTCTCTCCCAGTAGTCTCACTGACTCTCTCTCCCAGTAGTCTCACTGACTCTCTCTCCCAGTAGTCTCACTGACTCTCTCTCCCAGTAGTCTCACTGACTCTCTCTCCCAGTAGTCTCACTGACTCTCTCTCCCAGTAGTCTCACTGACTCTCTCTCCCAGTAGTCTCACTGACTCTCTCTCCCAGTAGTCTCACTGACTCTCTCTCCCAGTAGTCTCACTGACTCTCTCTCCCAGTAGTCTCACTGACTCTCTCTCCCAGTAGTCTCACTGACTCTCTCTCCCAGTAGTCTCACTGACTCTCTCTCCCAGTAGTCTCACTGACTCTCTCTCCCAGTAGTCTCACTGACTCTCTCTCCCAGTAGTCTCACTGACTCTCTCTCCCAGTAGTCTCACTGACTCTCTCTCCCAGTAGTCTCACTGACTCTCTCCCAGTAGTCTCACTGACTCTCTCTCCCAGTAGTCTCACTGACTCTCTCTCCCAGTAGTCTCACTGACTCTCTCTCCCAGTAGTCTCACTGACTCTCTCTCCCAGTAGTCTCACTGACTCTCTCTCCCAGTAGTCTCACTGACTCTCTCTCCCAGTAGTCTCACTGACTCTCTCTCCCAGTAGTCTCACTGACTCTCTCTCCCAGTAGTCTCACTGACTCTCTCTCCCAGTAGTCTCACTGACTCTCTCTCCCAGTAGTCTCACTGACTCTCTCTCCCAGTAGTCTCACTGACTCTCTCTCCCAGTAGTCTCACTGACTCTCTCTCCCAGTAGTCTCACTGACTCTCTCTCCCAGTAGTCTCACTGACTCTCTCCCAGTAGTCTCACTGACTCTCTCTCCCAGTAGTCTCACTGACTCTCTCTCCCAGTAGTCTCACTGACTCTCTCTCCCAGTAGTCTCACTGACTCTCTCTCCCAGTAGTCTCACTGACTCTCTCTCCCAGTAGTCTCACTGACTCTCTCTCCCAGTAGTCTCACTGACTCTCTCTCCCAGTAGTCTCACTGACTCTCTCTCCCAGTAGTCTCACTGACTCTCTCTCCCAGTAGTCTCACTGACTCTCTCTCCCAGTAGTCTCACTGACTCTCTCTCCCAGTAGTCTCACTGACTCTCTCTCCCAGTAGTCTCACTGACTCTCTCTCCCAGTAGTCTCACTGACTCTCTCTCCCAGTAGTCTCACTGACTCTCTCTCCCAGTAGTCTCACTGACTCTCTCTCCCAGTAGTCTCACTGACTCTCTCTCCCAGTAGTCTCACTGACTCTCTCTCCCAGTAGTCTCACTGACTCTCTCTCCCAGTAGTCTCACTGACTCTCTCTCCCAGTAGTCTCACTGACTCTCTCTCCCAGTAGTCTCACTGACTCTCTCTCCCAGTAGTCTCACTGACTCTCTCTCCCAGTAGTCTCACTGACTCTCTCTCCCAGTAGTCTCACTGACTCTCTCTCCCAGTAGTCTCACTGACTCTCTCTCCCAGTAGTCTCACTGACTCTCTCTCCCAGTAGTCTCACTGACTCTCTCTCCCAGTAGTCTCACTGACTCTCTCTCCCAGTAGTCTCACTGACTCTCTCTCCCAGTAGTCTCACTGACTCTCTCTCCCAGTAGTCTCACTGACTCTCTCTCCCAGTAGTCTCACTGACTCTCTCTCCCAGTAGTCTCACTGACTCTCTCTCCCAGTAGTCTCACTGACTCTCTCTCCCAGTAGTCTCACTGACTCTCTCTCCCAGTAGTCTCACTGACTCTCTCTCCCAGTAGTCTCACTGACTCTCTCTCCCAGTAGTCTCACTGACTCTCTCTCCCAGTAGTCTCACTGACTCTCTCTCCCAGTAGTCTCACTGACTCTCTCTCCCAGTAGTCTCACTGACTCTCTCTCCCAGTAGTCTCACTGACTCTCTCTCCCAGTAGTCTCACTGACTCTCTCTCCCAGTAGTCTCACTGACTCTCCCAGTAGTCTCACTGACTCTCTCTCCCAGTAGTCTCACTGACTCTCTCTCCCAGTAGTCTCACTGACTCTCTCTCCCAGTAGTCTCACTGACCCTCTCTCCCAGTAGTCTCACTGACCCTCTCTCCCAGTAGTCTCACTGACTCTCCCAGTAGTCTCACTGACTCTCTCTCCCAGTAGTCTCACTGACTCTCTCTCCCAGTAGTCTCACTGACTCTCCCAGTAGTCTCACTGACTCTCTCTCCCAGTAGTCTCACTGACTCTCTCTCCCAGTAGTCTCACTGACTCTCTCTCCCAGTAGTCTCACTGACTCTCTCTCCCAGTAGTCTCACTGACTCTCCCAGTAGTCTCACTGACTCTCTCTCCCAGTAGTCTCACTGACTCTCTCTCCCAGTAGTCTCACTGACCCTCTCTCCCAGTAGTCTCACTGACCCTCTCTCCCAGTAGTCTCACTGACCCTCTCTCCCAGTAGTCTCACTGACTCTCTCTCCCAGTAGTCTCACTGACTCTCTCTCCCAGTAGTCTCACTGACCCTCTCTCCCAGTAGTCTCACTGACTCTCTCTCCCAGTAGTCTCACTGACTCTCTCTCCCAGTAGTCTCACTGACTCTCTCTCCCAGTAGTCTCACTGACTCTCTCTCCCAGTAGTCTCACTGACTCTCTCTCCCAGTAGTCTCACTGACTCTCTCTCCCAGTAGTCTCACTGACTCTCTCTCCCAGTAGTCTCACTGACTCTCTCTCCCAGTAGTCTCACTGACTCTCCCAGTAGTCTCACTGACTCTCTCTCCCAGTAGTCTCACTGACTCTCTCTCCCAGTAGTCTCACTGACTCTCTTTCCCAGTAGTCTCACTGACTCTCTCTCCCAGTAGTCTCACTGACTCTCTCTCCCAGTAGTCTCACTGACCCTCTCTCCCAGTAGTCTCACTGACTCTCTCTCCCAGTAGTCTCACTGACTCTCTCTCCCAGTAGTCTCACTGACTCTCTCTCCCAGTAGTCTCACTGACTCTCCCAGTAGTCTCACTGACCCTCTCTCCCAGTAGTCTCACTGACTCTCTCTCCCAGTAGTCTCACTGACCCTCTCTCCCAGTAGTCTCACTGACTCTTGCTCCCAGTAGTCTCACTGACTCTCTCTCCCAGTAGTCTCACTGACTCTCCCAGTAGTCTCACTGACTCTCTCTCCCAGTAGACTCACTGACTCTCTCTCCCAGTAGTCTCACTGACTCTTTCCCAGTAGTCTCACTGACTCTCTCTCCCAGTAGTCTCACTGACTCTCTCTCCCAGTAGTCTCACTGAATCTCTCTCCCAGTGGTCTCACTGACTCTCTTTCCCAGTAGACTCACTGACTCTCTCTCCCAGTAGTCTCACTGACTCTCCCAGTAGACTCACTGACTCTCTCTCCCAGTAGACTCACTGACTCTCTCTCCCAGTAGTCTCACTGACTCTCTCTCCCAGTAGTCTCACTGACTCTCTCTCCCAGTAGTCTCACTGACTCTCTCTCCCAGTAGTCTCACTGAATCTCTCTCCTGATCCCCTTTGACTTTCTCTCTCACTCCCTCTTCCTCTCTCACTCTCTTTTCTTCTCTCACTCCCTCTTTCTCTCTCATTTCTTACCACTATTCTCGCTGTCCCTCCCTCCCTCTCTCTTTGTTTCCCACCCACGCACGCACGCATGCACGCACGTGCGCGCGCACACACACACACACACACACAAACACTGGCCAACTACACAAAGAGAACACTGTTCGGTAACAGAAAAAGGGAGCAGAGGGAAAGACCGGACGGACGCCGGATGGTAATAAAGGAAGGACAGCGAATAGAGAGGAGAAAGAAACGATTGATCTTCAGTGACCTAGAATCTATTTGCTCCCAAACTGTTTTTGTGCCATGAACAATCTAATAGCTTGTGAATGTCTGTGTGACAGTCCAGAACAGATCAAAGCATTGTTTCATCCCAGTCTTTCTATGTGACCCAGAAGGAATTGTTTAGCACCTAGTAGGATCCAACCTACCATTTGGTATTTCAGAGTGTACATAAATACCATTTGTTATTTCAGAGTCTAAATAAATACGATTTGGTATTTCAGAGTGTAAGTAAATACCATTTGGTATTTCAGAGTGTAAATAAATACCAATTTGGTATTTCAGAGTGTACTGTACACTGATTGTCTTACATTGGACTATGTTATCCATTGATGAAGTGTGTTTACTGTGCTGTATTTTTGTGCATTTTATCCCATTTCTACACAGGGCAAAGAAGTTCTAGATTGCACCTTTAGCAAGCCTGTGGATTTATGTGTCCAGGCCTGTGGTAGAGGAGGGTTGAGGAGGGGTTGATGAGGTGTAGTCCCATTACTGTGGTAGAGGAGGAGTGAGGTGGGGTGGATGAGGTGTAGTTCCATTACTGTGGTAGAGGAGGAGTGAGGAGGGGTGGATGAGGTGTAGTCCCACTACTGTGGTAGAGGAGTGAGGAGGGGTGGATGAGGTGTAGTCCCATTACTGTGGTAGAGGAGGTGTGGATGAGGTGTAGTTCCATTACTGTGGTAGAGGAGGAGTGAGGAGGGGTGGATGAGGTGTAGTCCCATTACTGTGGTAGAGGAGGAGTGAGGAGGGGTGGATGAGGTGTAGTCCCATTACTGTGGTAGAGGAGGAGTGAGGAGGGGTGGATGAGGTGTAGTCCCATTACTGTGGTAGAGGTGTGGATGATGTGTAGTTCCATTACTGTGGTAGAGGAGGAGTGAGGAGGGGTGGATGAGGTGTAGTCCCATTACTGTGGTAGAGGAGGAGTGAGGAGGGGTGGATGAGGTGTAGTCCCATTACTGTGGTAGAGGAGGAGTGAGGAGGGGTGGATGAGGTGTAGTCCCATTACTGTGGTAGAGGAGGAGTGAGGAGGGGTGGATGAGGTGTAGTCCCATTACTGTGGTAGAGGAGGAGTGAGGAGGGGTGGATGAGGTGTAGTCCCATGACTGTGGTAGAGGAGGAGTGAGGAGGGGTGGATGAGGTGTAGTCCCATTACTGTGGTAGAGGAGGAGTGGATGAGGTGTAGTCCCATTACTGTGGTAGAGGAGGAATGAGGAGGGGTGGATGAGGTGTAGTCCCATTATTGTTGTAGAGTTGGGGTGGATGAGGTGTAGTCTCATTACTGTGGTAGAGGAGGAGTGAGGAGGGGTTGATGAGGTGTAGTCCCACTACTGTGGTAGAGGAGGAGTGAGGAGGGGTGGATGAGGTGTAGTCCCATTACTGTGGTAGAGGAGGAGTGAGGAAGGGTGGATGAGGTGTAGTACATTACTGTGGTAGAGGAGGAGTGGATGAGGTGTAGTCCCATTACTGTGGTAGAGGAGGAGTGAGGAGGGGTGGATGAGGTGTAGTCCCATTACTGTGGTAGAGGTGTGGATGATGTGTAGTTCCATTACTGTGGTAGAGGAGGAGTGAGGAGGGGTGGATGAGGTGTAGTCCCATTACTGTGGTAGAGGAGGAGTGAGGAGGGGTGGATGAGGTGTAGTCCCATTATTGTTGTAGAGTTGGGGTGGATGAGGTGTAGTCCCATTACTATGGTAGAGGAGGAGTGAGGAGGGGTGGATGAGGTGTAGTCCCATTACTGTGGTTGAGGAGGGGTGGATGAGGTGTAGTCCAATTACTGTGGTAGAGGAGGAGTGAGGAGGGGTGGATGAGGTGTAGTCCAATTACTGTGGTAGAGGAGGGGTGGTTGAGGTGTAGTCCCATTACTGTTGTTGATGAGGTGTAGTCCCTTTACTGTTGTTGATGAGGTGTAGTCCCATTACTGTTGTTGATGAGGTGTAGTCCCATTACTGTGGTTGATGAGGTGTAGTCCCATTACTGTGGTTGATGAGGTGTAGTCCCATTACTGTGGTAGAGGAGGAGTGAGGAGGGGTGTATGAGGTGTAGTCCCACTACTGTGGTAGAGGAGGAGTGAGGATGGGTGGATGAGGTGTAGTCCCATTACTGTGGTAGAGGAGGAGTGAGGTGGGGTGGATGAGGTGTAGTCCCATTACTGTGGTAGAGGAGGAGTGAGGAGGGGTGGATGAGGTGTAGTCCCATTACTGTGGTAGAGGAGGTGTGGATGAGGTGTAGTTCCATTACTGTGGTAGAGGAGGAGTGAGGAGGGGTGGACGAGGTGTAGTCCCATTACTGTGGTAGAGGATGAGTGAGGAGGGGTGGATGGGGTGTAGTCTCATTACTGTGGTAGAGGAGGAGTGAGGAGGGGTGGATGAGGTGTAGTCCCATTACTGTGGTAGAGGAGGAGTGGATGAGGTGTAGTCCCATTACTGTGGTAGAGGAGGAGTGAGGAGGGGTGGATGAGGTGTAGTCCCATTACTGTGGTAGAGGAGGGTTGAGGAGGGGTTGATGAGGTGTAGTCCCACTACATGGGAGAGGAGGAGTGAGGAGGGGTGGATGAGGTGTAGTCCCATTACTGTGGTGGATGGGGTGTGGATGAGGTGTAGTCCCATTACTGTGGTTGATGAGGTGTTGTCCCATTACTGTGGTGGATGGGGTGTGGATGAGGTGTAGTACCATTACTGTGGTGGATGAGGTGTCGTCCCATTACTGTGGTTGATGAGGGAGGTGTGGATGAAGTGTAGCCCCATTACTGTGGTGGATGAGGTGTAGTTCAATTACTGTGGTGGATGGGGTGTGGATGAGGTGTAGTCCCATTACTGTGGTGGATGAGGTGTAGTGCCATTACTGTGGTGGATGAGGGAGGTGTGGATGAAGTGTAGCCCCATTACTGTGGTGGATGAGGTGTAGTCCCATTACTGTGGTTGATGAGGTGTAGTCCCATTACTGTGGTTGATGAGGGATGTGTGGATGAGGTGTTGTCCCATTACTGTGGTGGATGAGGGAGGCATGGATGAGGTGTTGTCCCATTACTGTGGTGGATGAGGGAGGTGTGGATGAAGTGTTGTCCCATTACTGTGGTGGAAGAGGGAGGTGTTGATGAAGTGTTGTCCCATTACTGTGGTGAATGAGGTGTAGTCCCATTACTGTGGTGGATGAGGGAGGTGAGGATGAGGTGTTGTCCCATTACTGTGGTTGATGAGGGAGGTGTGGATGAGGGAGGTGTGGATGAAGTGCAGTCCCATTACTGTGGTGGATGAGGTGTAGTCCCATTACTGTGGTTGATGAGGGAGGTGTGGATGAGGTGTTGTCCCATTACTGTGGTGGATGAGGGAGGTGTGGATGAAGTGTAGTCCCATTACTGTGGTGGATGAGGTGTGGTCCCATTACTATGGTTGATCAGAGGGAGGTGTGGATGAGGTGTTGTCCCATTTCTGTGGTTGATGAGGGAGGTGTGGATGACGTGTTTTCCCATAACTGTGGTTGATGAGGGAGGTGTGGATGAGGTGTTGTCCCATTACTGTGGTTGATGAGGGAGGTGTGGATGAGGTGTTGTCCCATTACTGTTGTTGATGAGGTGTTGTCCCATTACTGTTGTTGATGAGGTGTAGTCCCATTACTGTTGTTGATGAGGTGTAGTCCCATTACTGTGGTTGATGAGTTGTAGTCCCATTACTGTGGTTGATGAGGTGTAGTCCCATTACTGTCGTAGAGGAGGGTTGAGGAGGGGTTGATGAGGTGTAGTCCCACTACTGTGGTAGAGGAGGAGTGAGGAGGGGTGGATGAGGTGTAGTCCCATTACTGTGGTAGAGGAGGAGTGAGGAGGGGTGGATGAGGTGTAGTCCCACTACTGTGGTAGAGGAGGAGTGAGGAGGGGTGGATGAGGTGTAGTCCCACTACTGTGGTAGAGGAGGAGTGAGGAGGGGTGGATGAGGTGTAGTCCCATTACTGTGGTAGAGGAGGAGTGAGGAGGGGTGGATGAGGTGTAGTCCCACTACTGTGGTAGAGGAGGAGTGAGGATGGGTGGATGAGGTGTAGTCCCATTACTGTGGTAGAGGAGGAGTGAGGAGGGGTGGATGAGGTGTAGTCCCATTACTGTGGTAGAGGAGGAGTGAGGAGGGGTGGATGAGGTGTAGTCCAATTACTGTGGTAGAGGAGGGGTGGTTGAGGTGTAGTCCCATTACTGTTGTTGATGAGGTGTAGTCCCATTACTGTTGTTGATGGTGTGTAGTCCCATTACTGTTGTTGATGAGGTGTAGTCCCATTACTGTGGTTGATGAGTTGTAGTCCCATTACTGTGGTTGATGAGGTGTCCCATTACTGTCGTAGAGGAGGGTTGAGGAGGGGTTGATGAGGTGTAGTCCCACTACTGTGGTAGAGGAGGAGTGAGGAGGGGTGGATGAGGTGTAGTCCCATTACTGTGGTTGATGAGGTGTAGTCCCATTACTGTGGTGGATGGGGTGTGGATGAGGTGTAGTCCCATTACTGTGGTGGATGAGGTGTCGTCCCATTACTGTGGTTGATGAGGTGTAGTCCCATTACCTTGGTGGATGAGGTGTAGTTCCATTACTGTGATGGATGGGGTGTGGATGAGGTGTAGTCCCATTACTGTGGTGGATGAGGTGTAGTGCCATTACTGTGATTGATGAGGGAGGTGTGGATGAAGTGTAGCCCCATTACTGTGGTGGATGAGGTATAGTCCCATTACTGTGGTTGATGAGGTGTAGTCCCATTACTGTGGTTGATGAGGGAGGTGTGGATGAGGTGTTGTCCCATTAGTGTGGTGGATGAGGGAGGCATGGATGAGGTGTTGTCCCATTACTGTGGTGGATGAGGGAGGTGTGGATGAAGTGTTGTCCCATAACTGTGGTGGATGAGGGAGGTGTTGATGAAGTGTTGTCCCATTACTGTGGTGAATGAGGTGTAGTCCCATTACTGTGGTGGATGAGGGAGGTGAGGATGAGGTGTTGTCCCATTACTGTGGTGGATGAGGGAGGTGTGGATGAAGTGTAGTCCCATTACTGTGGTGGATGAGGTGTAGTCCCATTACTGTGGTTGATGAGGGAGGTGTGGATGAGGTGTTGTCCCATTACTGTGGTGAATGAGGTGTAGTCCCATTACTGTGGTGGATGCGGGAGGTGTGGATGAGGTGTTGTCCCATTACTGTGGTTGATAAGGGAGGTGTGGATGAGGTGTTGTCCCATTACTGTGGTTGATGAGGGAGGTGTGGATGAGGTGTTGTCCCATTACTGTGGTGGATGAGGTGTAGTCCCATTACTGTGGTTGATTAGGGAGCTGTGGATGAGGTGTTGTCCCATTACTGTGGTGGATGAGGGAGGTGTGGATGAGGTGTTGTCCGAATACTGTGGTTGATGAGGGAGGTATGGATGAGGTGTTGTCCCATTACTGTGGTTGATGAGGGAGGTGTGGATGAGGTGTTGTCCCATTACTGAAGTGGATGAGGTGTAGTCCCATTACTGTGGTTGATGAGGGAGGTGTGGATGAGGTGTTGTCCCATTACTGTGGTGGATGAGGTGTAGTCCCATTACTGTGGTGGATGAGGGAGGTGTGGATGAGGTGTTGTCCCATTACTGTGGTGGATGAGGGAGGTGTGGATGAGGTGTTGTCCCATTACTGTGGTGGATGAGGGAGGTGTGGATTAAGTGTAGTTCAATTACTGTGGTGGATGAGGTGTTGTCCCATTACTGTGGTGGATGAGGGAGGTGTGGATGAAGTGTAGTCCCATTACTGTGGTGGATGAGGTGTAGTCCCATTACTGTGGTTGATGAGGGAGGTGTGGATGAGATGTTGTCCCATTACTGTGGTTGATGAGGGAGGTGTGGATGAAGTGTAGCCCCATTACTGTGGTGGATGAGGTGTAGTTCAATTACTGTGGTGGATGGGGTGTGGATGAGGTGTAGTCCCATTACTGTGGTGGATGAGGTGTAGTGCCATTACTGTGGTGGATGAGGGAGGTGTGGATGAAGTGTAGCCCCATTACTGTGGTGGATGAGGTGTAGTCCCATTACTGTGGTTGATGAGGTGTAGTCCCATTACTGTGGTTGATGAGGGATGTGTGGATGAGGTGTTGTCCCATTACTGTGGTGGATGAGGGAGGCATGGATGAGGTGTTGTCCCATTACTGTGGTGGATGAGGGAGGTGTGGATGAAGTGTTGTCCCATTACTGTGGTGGAAGAGGGAGGTGTTGATGAAGTGTTGTCCCATTACTGTGGTGAATGAGGTGTAGTCCCATTACTGTGGTGGATGAGGGAGGTGAGGATGAGGTGTTGTCCCATTACTGTGGTTGATGAGGGAGGTGTGGATGAGGGAGGTGTGGATGAAGTGCAGTCCCATTACTGTGGTGGATGAGGTGTAGTCCCATTACTGTGGTTGATGAGGGAGGTGTGGATGAGGTGTTGTCCCATTACTGTGGTGGATGAGGGAGGTGTGGATGAAGTGTAGTCCCATTACTGTGGTGGATGAGGTGTGGTCCCATTACTATGGTTGATCAGAGGGAGGTGTGGATGAGGTGTTGTCCCATTTCTGTGGTTGATGAGGGAGGTGTGGATGACGTGTTTTCCCATAACTGTGGTTGATGAGGGAGGTGTGGATGAGGTGTTGTCCCATTACTGTGGTTGATGAGGGAGGTGTGGATGAGGTGTTGTCCCATTACTGTTGTTGATGAGGTGTTGTCCCATTACTGTTGTTGATGAGGTGTAGTCCCATTACTGTTGTTGATGAGGTGTAGTCCCATTACTGTGGTTGATGAGTTGTAGTCCCATTACTGTGGTTGATGAGGTGTAGTCCCATTACTGTCGTAGAGGAGGGTTGAGGAGGGGTTGATGAGGTGTAGTCCCACTACTGTGGTAGAGGAGGAGTGAGGAGGGGTGGATGAGGTGTAGTCCCATTACTGTGGTAGAGGAGGAGTGAGGAGGGGTGGATGAGGTGTAGTCCCACTACTGTGGTAGAGGAGGAGTGAGGAGGGGTGGATGAGGTGTAGTCCCACTACTGTGGTAGAGGAGGAGTGAGGAGGGGTGGATGAGGTGTAGTCCCATTACTGTGGTAGAGGAGGAGTGAGGAGGGGTGGATGAGGTGTAGTCCCACTACTGTGGTAGAGGAGGAGTGAGGATGGGTGGATGAGGTGTAGTCCCATTACTGTGGTAGAGGAGGAGTGAGGAGGGGTGGATGAGGTGTAGTCCCATTACTGTGGTAGAGGAGGAGTGAGGAGGGGTGGATGAGGTGTAGTCCAATTACTGTGGTAGAGGAGGGGTGGTTGAGGTGTAGTCCCATTACTGTTGTTGATGAGGTGTAGTCCCATTACTGTTGTTGATGGTGTGTAGTCCCATTACTGTTGTTGATGAGGTGTAGTCCCATTACTGTGGTTGATGAGTTGTAGTCCCATTACTGTGGTTGATGAGGTGTAGTCCCATTACTGTCGTAGAGGAGGGTTGAGGAGGGGTTGATGAGGTGTAGTCCCACTACTGTGGTAGAGGAGGAGTGAGGAGGGGTGGATGAGGTGTAGTCCCATTACTGTGGTTGATGAGGTGTAGTCCCATTACTGTGGTGGATGAGGTGTAGTCCCATTACTGTGGTGGATGAGGTGTCGTCCCATTACTGTGGTTGATGAGGTGTAGTCCCATTACCTTGGTGGATGAGGTGTAGTTCCATTACTGTGATGGATGGGGTGTGGATGAGGTGTAGTCCCATTACTGTGGTGGATGAGGTGTAGTGCCATTACTGTGATTGATGAGGGAGGTGTGGATGAAGTGTAGCCCCATTACTGTGGTGGATGAGGTATAGTCCCATTACTGTGGTTGATGAGGTGTAGTCCCATTACTGTGGTTGATGAGGGAGGTGTGGATGAGGTGTTGTCCCATTAGTGTGGTGGATGAGGGAGGCATGGATGAGGTGTTGTCCCATTACTGTGGTGGATGAGGGAGGTGTGGATGAAGTGTTGTCCCATAACTGTGGTGGATGAGGGAGGTGTTGATGAAGTGTTGTCCCATTACTGTGGTGAATGAGGTGTAGTCCCATTACTGTGGTGGATGAGGGAGGTGAGGATGAGGTGTTGTCCCATTACTGTGGTGGATGAGGGAGGTGTGGATGAGGTGTAGTCCCATTACTGTGGTTGATGAGGGAGGTGTGGATGAGGTGTTGTCCCATTACTGTGGTGAATGAGGTGTAGTCCCATTACTGTGGTGGATGCGGGAGGTGTGGATGAGGTGTTGTCCCATTACTGTGGTTGATAAGGGAGGTGTGGATGAGGTGTTGTCCCATTACTGTGGTTGATGAGGGAGGTGTGGATGAGGTGTTGTCCCATTACTGTGGTGGATGAGGTGTAGTCCCATTACTGTGGTTGATTAGGGAGCTGTGGATGAGGTGTTGTCCCATTACTGTGGTGGATGAGGGAGGTGTGGATGAGGTGTTGTCCGAATACTGTGGTTGATGAGGGAGGTATGGATGAGGTGTTGTCCCATTACTGTGGTTGATGAGGGAGGTGTGGATGAGGTGTTGTCCCATTACTGTGGTGGATGAGGTGTAGTCCCATTACTGTGGTAGAGGAGGAGTGAGGAGGGGTGGATGAGGTGTAGTCCCACTACTGTGGTAGAGGAGGAGTGAGGATGGGTGGATGAGGTGTAGTCCCATTACTGTGGTAGAGGAGGAGTGAGGAGGGGTGGATGAGGTGTAGTCCCATTACTGTGGTAGAGGAGGAGTGAGGAGGGGTGGATGAGGTGTAGTCCAATTACTGTGGTAGAGGAGGGGTGGTTGAGGTGTAGTCCCATTACTGTTGTTGATGAGGTGTAGTCCCATTACTGTTGTTGATGGTGTGTAGTCCCATTACTGTTGTTGATGAGGTGTAGTCCCATTACTGTGGTTGATGAGTTGTAGTCCCATTACTGTGGTTGATGAGGTGTAGTCCCATTACTGTCGTAGAGGAGGGTTGAGGAGGGGTTGATGAGGTGTAGTCCCACTACTGTGGTAGAGGAGGAGTGAGGAGGGGTGGATGAGGTGTAGTCCCATTACTGTGGTTGATGAGGTGTAGTCCCATTACTGTGGTGGATGGGGTGTGGATGAGGTGTAGTCCCATTACTGTGGTGGATGAGGTGTCGTCCCATTACTGTGGTTGATGAGGTGTAGTCCCATTACCTTGGTGGATGAGGTGTAGTTCCATTACTGTGATGGATGGGGTGTGGATGAGGTGTAGTCCCATTACTGTGGTGGATGAGGTGTAGTGCCATTACTGTGATTGATGAGGGAGGTGTGGATGAAGTGTAGCCCCATTACTGTGGTGGATGAGGTATAGTCCCATTACTGTGGTTGATGAGGTGTAGTCCCATTACTGTGGTTGATGAGGGAGGTGTGGATGAGGTGTTGTCCCATTAGTGTGGTGGATGAGGGAGGCATGGATGAGGTGTTGTCCCATTACTGTGGTGGATGAGGGAGGTGTGGATGAAGTGTTGTCCCATAACTGTGGTGGATGAGGGAGGTGTTGATGAAGTGTTGTCCCATTACTGTGGTGAATGAGGTGTAGTCCCATTACTGTGGTGGATGAGGGAGGTGAGGATGAGGTGTTGTCCCATTACTGTGGTGGATGAGGGAGGTGTGGATGAAGTGTAGTCCCATTACTGTGGTGGATGAGGTGTAGTCCCATTACTGTGGTTGATGAGGGAGGTGTGGATGAGGTGTTGTCCCATTACTGTGGTTGATGAGGGAGGTGTGGATGAGGTGTTGTCCCATTACTGTTGTTGATGAGGTGTTGTCCCATTACTGTGGTTGATGAGTTGTAGTCCCATTACTGTGGTTGATGAGGTGTAGTCCCATTACTGTCGTAGAGGAGGGTTGAGGAGGGGTTGATGAGGTGTAGTCCCACTACTGTGGTAGAGGAGGAGTGAGGAGGGGTGGATGAGGTGTAGTCCCATTACTGTGGTAGAGGAGGAGTGAGGAGGGGTGGATGAGGTGTAGTCCCACTACTGTGGTAGAGGAGGAGTGAGGAGGGGTGGATGAGGTGTAGTCCCACTACTGTGGTAGAGGAGGAGTGAGGAGGGGTGGATGAGGTGTAGTCCCATTACTGTGGTAGAGGAGGAGTGAGGAGGGGTGGATGAGGTGTAGTCCCACTACTGTGGTAGAGGAGGAGTGAGGATGGGTGGATGAGGTGTAGTCCCATTACTGTGGTAGAGGAGGAGTGAGGAGGGGTGGATGAGGTGTAGTCCCATTACTGTGGTAGAGGAGGAGTGAGGAGGGGTGGATGAGGTGTAGTCCAATTACTGTGGTAGAGGAGGGGTGGTTGAGGTGTAGTCCCATTACTGTTGTTGATGAGGTGTAGTCCCATTACTGTTGTTGATGGTGTGTAGTCCCATTACTGTTGTTGATGAGGTGTAGTCCCATTACTGTGGTTGATGAGTTGTAGTCCCATTACTGTGGTTGATGAGGTGTAGTCCCATTACTGTCGTAGAGGAGGGTTGAGGAGGGGTTGATGAGGTGTAGTCCCACTACTGTGGTAGAGGAGGAGTGAGGAGGGGTGGATGAGGTGTAGTCCCATTACTGTGGTTGATGAGGTGTAGTCCCATTACTGTGGTGGATGGGGTGTGGATGAGGTGTAGTCCCATTACTGTGGTGGATGAGGTGTCGTCCCATTACTGTGGTTGATGAGGTGTAGTCCCATTACCTTGGTGGATGAGGTGTAGTTCCATTACTGTGATGGATGGGGTGTGGATGAGGTGTAGTCCCATTACTGTGGTGGATGAGGTGTAGTGCCATTACTGTGATTGATGAGGGAGGTGTGGATGAAGTGTAGCCCCATTACTGTGGTGGATGAGGTATAGTCCCATTACTGTGGTTGATGAGGTGTAGTCCCATTACTGTGGTTGATGAGGGAGGTGTGGATGAGGTGTTGTCCCATTAGTGTGGTGGATGAGGGAGGCATGGATGAGGTGTTGTCCCATTACTGTGGTGGATGAGGGAGGTGTGGATGAAGTGTTGTCCCATAACTGTGGTGGATGAGGGAGGTGTTGATGAAGTGTTGTCCCATTACTGTGGTGAATGAGGTGTAGTCCCATTACTGTGGTGGATGAGGGAGGTGAGGATGAGGTGTTGTCCCATTACTGTGGTGGATGAGGGAGGTGTGGATGAGGTGTAGTCCCATTACTGTGGTTGATGAGGGAGGTGTGGATGAGGTGTTGTCCCATTACTGTGGTGAATGAGGTGTAGTCCCATTACTGTGGTGGATGCGGGAGGTGTGGATGAGGTGTTGTCCCATTACTGTGGTTGATAAGGGAGGTGTGGATGAGGTGTTGTCCCATTACTGTGGTTGATGAGGGAGGTGTGGATGAGGTGTTGTCCCATTACTGTGGTGGATGAGGTGTAGTCCCATTACTGTGGTTGATTAGGGAGCTGTGGATGAGGTGTTGTCCCATTACTGTGGTGGATGAGGGAGGTGTGGATGAGGTGTTGTCCGAATACTGTGGTTGATGAGGGAGGTATGGATGAGGTGTTGTCCCATTACTGTGGTTGATGAGGGAGGTGTGGATGAGGTGTTGTCCCATTACTGTGGTGGATGAGGTGTAGTCCCATTACTGTGGTAGAGGAGGAGTGAGGAGGGGTGGATGAGGTGTAGTCCCACTACTGTGGTAGAGGAGGAGTGAGGATGGGTGGATGAGGTGTAGTCCCATTACTGTGGTAGAGGAGGAGTGAGGAGGGGTGGATGAGGTGTAGTCCCATTACTGTGGTAGAGGAGGAGTGAGGAGGGGTGGATGAGGTGTAGTCCAATTACTGTGGTAGAGGAGGGGTGGTTGAGGTGTAGTCCCATTACTGTTGTTGATGAGGTGTAGTCCCATTACTGTTGTTGATGGTGTGTAGTCCCATTACTGTTGTTGATGAGGTGTAGTCCCATTACTGTGGTTGATGAGTTGTAGTCCCATTACTGTGGTTGATGAGGTGTAGTCCCATTACTGTCGTAGAGGAGGGTTGAGGAGGGGTTGATGAGGTGTAGTCCCACTACTGTGGTAGAGGAGGAGTGAGGAGGGGTGGATGAGGTGTAGTCCCATTACTGTGGTTGATGAGGTGTAGTCCCATTACTGTGGTGGATGGGGTGTGGATGAGGTGTAGTCCCATTACTGTGGTGGATGAGGTGTCGTCCCATTACTGTGGTTGATGAGGTGTAGTCCCATTACCTTGGTGGATGAGGTGTAGTTCCATTACTGTGATGGATGGGGTGTGGATGAGGTGTAGTCCCATTACTGTGGTGGATGAGGTGTAGTGCCATTACTGTGATTGATGAGGGAGGTGTGGATGAAGTGTAGCCCCATTACTGTGGTGGATGAGGTATAGTCCCATTACTGTGGTTGATGAGGTGTAGTCCCATTACTGTGGTTGATGAGGGAGGTGTGGATGAGGTGTTGTCCCATTAGTGTGGTGGATGAGGGAGGCATGAATGAGGTGTTGTCCCATTACTGTGGTGGATGAGGGAGGTGTGGATGAAGTGTTGTCCCATAACTGTGGTGGATGAGGGAGGTGTTGATGAAGTGTTGTCCCATTACTGTGGTGAATGAGGTGTAGTCCCATTACTGTGGTGGATGAGGGAGGTGAGGATGAGGTGTTGTCCCATTACTGTGGTGGATGAGGGAGGTGTGGATGAGGTGTAGTCCCATTACTGTGGTTGATGAGGGAGGTGTGGATGAGGTGTTGTCCCATTACTGTGGTGAATGAGGTGTAGTCCCATTACTGTGGTGGATGCGGGAGGTGTGGATGAGGTGTTGTCCCATTACTGTGGTTGATAAGGGAGGTGTGGATGAGGTGTTGTCCCATTACTGTGGTTGATGAGGGAGGTGTGGATGAGGTGTTGTCCCATTACTGTGGTGGATGAGGTGTAGTCCCATTACTGTGGTTGATTAGGGAGCTGTGGATGAGGTGTTGTCCCATTACTGTGGTGGATGAGGGAGGTGTGGATGAGGTGTTGTCCGAATACTGTGGTTGATGAGGGAGGTATGGATGAGGTGTTGTCCCATTACTGTGGTTGATGAGGGAGGTGTGGATGAGGTGTTGTCCCATTACTGAAGTGGATGAGGTGTAGTCCCATTACTGTGGTTGATGAGGGAGGTGTGGATGAGGTGTTGTCCCATTACTGTGGTGGATGAGGTGTAGTCCCATTACTGTGGTGGATGAGGGAGGTGTGGATGAGGTGTTGTCCCATTACTGTGGTGGATGAGGGAGGTGTGGATGAGGTGTTGTCCCATTACTGTGGTGGATGAGGGAGGTGTGGATTAAGTGTAGTTCAATTACTGTGGTGGATGAGGTGTTGTCCCATTACTGTGGTGGATGAGGGAGGTGTGGATGAAGTGTAGTCCCATTACTGTGGTGGATGAGGTGTAGTCCCATTACTGTGGTTGATGAGGGAGGTGTGGATGAGATGTTGTCCCATTACTGTGGTTGATGAGGGAGGTGTGGATGAGGTGTTGTCCCATTACTGTGGTGGATGAGGTGTAGTCCCATTACTGTGGTTGATGAGGGAGGTGTGGATGAGGTGTTGTCCCATTACTGTGGTTGATGAGGGAGGTGTGGATGAGGTGTTGTCCCATTACTGTGGTGGATGAGGGAGGTGTGGATTAAGTGTAGTTCCATTACTGTGGTGGATGAGGTGTAGTCCCATTACTGTGGTTGATGAGGTGTAGTCCCATTACTGTGGTTGATGAGGGAGGTGTGGATGAGGTGTTGTCCCATTAGTGTGGTGGATGAGGGAGGCATGGATGAGGTGTTGTCCCATTACTGTGGTGGATGAGGGAGGTGTGGATGAAGTGTTGTCCCATAACTGTGGTGGATGAGGGAGGTGTTGATGAAGTGTTGTCCCATTACTGTGGTGAATGAGGTGTAGTCCCATTACTGTGGTGGATGAGGGAGGTGAGGATGAGGTGTTGTCCCATTACTGTGGTGGATGAGGGAGGTGTGGATGAAGTGTAGTCCCATTACTGTGGTGGATGAGGTGTAGTCCCATTACTGTGGTTGATGAGGGAGGTGTGGATGAGGTGTTGTCCCATTACTGTGGTGGATGAGGTGTAGTCCCATTACTGTGGTTGATTAGGGAGCTGTGGATGAGGTGTTGTCCCATTACTGTGGTGGATGAGGGAGGTGTGGATGAGGTGTTGTCCGAATACTGTGGTTGATGAGGGAGGTATGGATGAGGTGTTGTCCCATTACTGTGGTTGATGAGGGAGGTGTGGATGAGGTGTTGTCCCATTACTGAAGTGGATGAGGTGTAGTCCCATTACTGTGGTTGATGAGGGAGGTGTGGATGAGGTGTTGTCCCATTACTGTGGTGGATGAGGTGTAGTCCCATTACTGTGGTGGATGAGGGAGGTGTGGATGAGGTGTTGTCCCATTACTGTGGTGGATGAGGGAGGTGTGGATGAGGTGTTGTCCCATTACTGTGGTGGATGAGGGAGGTGTGGATTAAGTGTAGTTCAATTACTGTGGTGGATGAGGTGTTGTCCCATTACTGTGGTGGATGAGGGAGGTGTGGATGAAGTGTAGTCCCATTACTGTGGTGGATGAGGTGTAGTCCCACTACTGTGGTTGATGAGGGAGGTGTGGATGAGATGTTGTCCCATTACTGTGGTTGATGAGGGAGGTGTGGATGAGGTGTTGTCCCATTACTGTGGTTGATGAGGTGTAGTTCCATTACTGTGGTTGATGAGGGAGGTGTGGATGAGGTGTTGTCCCATTACTGTGGTGGATGAGGGAGGTGTGGATTAAGTGTAGTTCCATTACTGTGGTGGATGAGGTGTAGTCCCATTACTGTGGTTGATGAGGTGTAGTCCCATTACTGTGGTTGATGAGGGAGGTGTGGATGAGGTGTTGTCCCATTAGTGTGGTGGATGAGGGAGGCATGGATGAGGTGTTGTCCCATTACTGTGGTGGATGAGGGAGGTGTGGATGAAGTGTTGTCCCATAACTGTGATGGATGAGGGAGGTGTTGATGAAGTGTTGTCCCATTACTGTTGTGAATGAGGTGTAGTCCCATTACTGTGGTGGATGAGGGAGGTGAGGATAAGGTGTTGTCCCATTACTGTGGTGGATGAGGGAGGTGTGGATGAAGTGTAGTCCCATTACTGTGGTGGATGAGGTGTAGTCCCATTACTGTGGTTGATGAGGGAGGTGTGGATGAGGTGTTGTCCCATTACTGTGGTGAATGAGGTGTAGTCCCATTACTGTGGTGGATGCGGGAGGTGTGGATGAGGTGTTGTCCCATTACTGTGGTTGATGAGGGAGGTGTGGATGAGGTGTTGTCCCATTACTGTGGTTGATGAGGGAGGTGTGGATGAGGTGTTGTCCCATTACTTTGGTGGATGAGGTGTAGTCCCATTACTGTGGTTGATTAGGGAGCTGTGGATGAGGTGTTGTCCCATTACTGTGGTGGATGAGGGAGGTGTGGATGAGGTGTTGTCCGAATACTGTGGTTGATGAGGGAGGTATGGATGAGGTGTTGTCCCATTACTGTGGTTGATGAGGGAGGTGTGGATGAGGTGTTGTCCCATTACTGAAGTGGATGAGGTGTAGTCCCATTACTGTGGTTGATGAGGGAGGTGTGGATGAAGTGTAGTCCCATTACTGTGGTGGATGAGGTGTAGTCCCATTACTGTGGTTGATGAGGGAGGTGTGGATGAGGTGTTGTCCCATTACTGTGGTGAATGAGGTGGTCCCATTACTGTGGTGGATGCGGGAGGTGTGGATGAGGTGTTGTCCCATTACTGTGGTTGATGAGGTGTAGTCCCATTACTGTGGTGGATGAGGGAGGTGTGGATGAGGTGTTGTCCCATTACTGTGGTGGATGAGGGAGGTGTGGATGAGGTGTTGTCCCATTACTGTGGTGGATGAGGGAGGTGTGGATGAAGTGTAGTCCCATTACTGTGGTGGATGAGGTGTAGTCCCATTACTGTGGTTGATGAGGGAGGTGTGGATGAGATGTTGTCCCATTACTGTGGTTGATGAGGGAGGTTTGGATGAGGTGTTGTCCCATTACTGTGGTTGATGAGGTGTAGTCCCATTACTGTGGTTGATGAGGGAGGTGTGGATGAGGTGTTGTCCCATTACTGTGGTTGATGAGGGAGGTGTGGATGAGGTGTTGTCCCATTACTGTGGTGGATGAGGGAGGTGTGGATTAAGTGTAGTTCCATTACTGTGGTGGATGAGGTGTAGTCCCATTACTGTGGTGGATGAGGGAGGTGTGGATGAGGTGTTGTCCCATTACTGTGGTGGATGAGGGAGGTGTGGATGAAGTGTAGTCCCATTACTGTGGTGGATGAGGTGTAGTCCCATTACTGTGGTTGATGAGGGAGGTGTGGATGAGGTGTTGTCCCATTACTGTGGTGGATGAGGTGTAGTCCCATTATTGTGGTTGATGAGGGAGGTGTGGATGAGGTGTTGTCCCATTACTGTGGTGGATGAGGTGTAGTCCCATTACTGTGGTTGATGAGGGAGGTGTGGATGAGGTGTTGTCCCATTACTGTGGTTGATGAGGGAGGTGTGGATGAGGTGTTGTCCCATTACTGTGGTGGATGAGGTGTAGTCCCATTACTGTGGTGGATGAGGGAGGTGTGGATGAGGTGTTGTCCCATTACTGTGGTTGATGAGGGAGGTGTGAATGAGGTGTTGTCCCATTACTGTGGTTGATGAGGGAGGTGTGGATGAAGTGTAATCCCATTACTGTGGTGGATGAGGTGTAGTACCATTACTGTGTTTGATGAGGGAGGTGTGGATGAGGTGTTGTCCCATTACTGTGGTGAATGAGGTGTAGTCCCATTACTGTGGTGGATGAGGGAGGTGTGGATGAGGTGTTGTCCCATTACTGTGGTTGATGAGGGAGGTGTGGATGAGGTGTTGTCCCATTACTGTGGTTGATGAGGGAGGTGTGGATGAGGTGTTGTCCCATTACTGTGGTGGAGGAGGTGTAGTCCCATTACTGTGGTTGATGAGGGAGGTGTGGATGAGGTTTTGTCCCATTACTGTGGTGGATGAGGAAGGTGTGGATGAAGTGTAGTACCATTACTGTGGTGGATGAGGTGTAATCCTATTACTGTGGTTGATGAGGGAGGTGTGGATGAGGTGTTGTCCCAATACTGTGGTTGATGAGGGAGGTATGGATGAGGTGTTGTCCCATTACTGTGGTTGATGAGGGAGGTGTGGATGAGGTGTTGTCCCATTACTGTGGTTGATGAGGGAGGTGTGGATGAGGTGTTGTCCCATTACTGTGGTGGATGAGGTGTGGTCCCATTACTGTGGTTGATGAGGGAGGTGTGGATGAGGTGTTGTCCCATTACTGAAGTGGATGAGGTGTAGTCCCATTACTGTGGTTGATGAGGGAGGTGTGGATGAGGTGTTGTCCCATTACTGTGGTGGATGAGGTGTAGTCCCATTACTGTGGTGGATGAGGGAGGTGTGGATGAGGTGTTGTCCCATTACTGTGGTGGATGAGGGAGGTGTGGATGAGGTGTTGTCCCATTACTGTGGTGGATGAGGGAGGTGTGGATTAAGTGTAGTTCAATTACTGTGGTGGATGAGGTGTTGTCCCATTACTGTGGTGGATGAGGGAGGTGTGGATGAAGTGTAGTCCCATTACTGTGGTGGATGAGGTGTAGTCCCATTACTGTGGTTGATGAGGGAGGTGTGGATGAGATGTTGTCCCATTACTGTGGTTGATGAGGGAGGTGTGGATGAGGTGTTGTCCCATTACTGTGGTTGATGAGGTGTAGTCCCATTACTGTGGTTGATGAGGGAGGTGTGGATGAGGTGTTGTCCCATTACTGTGGTTGATGAGGGAGGTGTGGATGAGGTGTTGTCCCATTACTGTGGTGGATGAGGGAGGTGTGGATTAAGTGTAGTTCCATTACTGTGGTGGATGAGGTGTAGTCCCATTACTGTGGTTGATGAGGGAGGTGTGGATGAGGTTTTGTCCCATTACTGTGGTGGATGAGGAAGGTGTGGATGAAGTGTAGTACCATTACTGTGGTGGATGAGGTGTAATCCCATTACTGTGGTTGATGAGGGAGGTGTGGATGAGGTGTTGTCCCAATACTGTGGTTGATGAGGGCGGTATGGATGAGGTGTTGTCCCATTACTGTGGTTGATGAGGGAGGTGTGGATGAGGTGTTGTCCCATTACTGTGGTTGATGAGGGAGGTGTGGATGAGGTGTTGTCCCATTACTGTGGTGGATGAGGTGTAGTCCCATTACTGTGGTTGATGAGGGAGGTGTGGATGAGGTGTTGTCCCATTACTGTGGTGGATGAGGGAGGTGTGGATGAGGTGTAGTACCATTACTGTGGTGGATGAGGTGTTGTCCCATTACTGTGGTTGATGAGGGAGGTGTGGATGAGATGTTGTCCCATTATTGTGGTGGATGAGGTGTAGTCCCATTACTGTGGTTGATGAGGGAGGTGTGGATGAGGTGTTGTCCCATTACTATGGTGGATGAGGGAGGTGTGGATGAAGTGTAGTCCCATTACTGTGGTGGATGAGGTGTAGTCCCATTACTGTGGTGGATGAGGGAGGTGTGGATGAGGTGTTGTCCCATTACTGTGGTGGATGAGGGAGGTGTGGATGAAGTGTAGTCCCATTACTGTGGTGGATGAGGTGTAGTCCCATTACTATGGTTGATGAGGGAGGTGTGGATGAGGTGTTGTCCCATTACTGTGGTGGATGAGGTGTAGTTCCATTACTGTGTTGGATGGGGTGTGGATGAGGTGTAGTCCCATTACTGTGGTTGATGAGGGAGGTGTGGATGAAGTGTAGCCCCATTACTGTGGTGGATGAGGTGTAGTCCCATTACTGTCGTTGATGAGGCGTAGTCCCATTACCGTGGTTGATGAGGGAGGTGTGGATGAGGTGTTGTCCCATTACTGTGGTGGATGAGGGAGGTATGGATGAGGTGTTGTCCGATTACTGTGGTGGATGAGGTGTATTCCCATTACTGTGGTTGATGAGGGAGGTGTGGATGAGGTGTTGTCCCATTACTGTGGTGGATGAGGGAGGTGTGGATGAAGTGTAGTACCATTACTGTGGTGGATGAGGTGTTGTCCCATTACTGTGGTTGATGAGGGAGGTGTGGATGAGATGTTGTCCCATTATTGTGGTGGATGAGGTGTAGTCCTATTACTGTGGTTGATGAGGGAGGTGTGGATGAGGTGTTGTCCCATTACTGTGGTGGATGAGGGAGGTGTGGATGAAGTGTAGTCCCATTACTGTGGTGGATGAGGTGTAGTCCCATTACTGTGGTGGATGAGGGAGGTGTGGATGAGGTGTTGTCCCATTACTGTGGTGGATGAGGGAGGTGTGGATGAAGTGTAGTCCCATTACTGTGGTGGATGAGGTGTAGTCCCATTACTATGGTTGATGAGGGAGGTGTGGATGAGGTGTCGTCCCATTACTGTGGTGGATGAGGTGTAGTTCCATTACTGTGTTGGATGGGGTGTGGATGAGGTGTGGTCCCATTACTGTGGTGGATGAGGTGTAGTGCCATTACTGTGGTTGATGAGGGAGGTGTGGATGAGGTGTTGTCCCATTGCTGTGGTGGATGAGGGAGGTGTGGATGAAGTGTAGTCCCATTACTGTAGTGGATGAGGTGTAGTCCCATTACTGTGGTGGATGAGGGAGGTGTGGATGAGGTGTTGTCCCATTACTGTGGTGGAAGAGGGAGGTTTGGATGAGGTGTTGTCCCATTACTGTGGTGGATGAGGGAGGTGTGGATGAGGTGTTGTCCCATTACTGTGGTGGATGAGGGAGGCATGGATGAGGTGTTGTCCCATTACTGTGGTGGATGAGGGAGGTGTGGATGAAGTGTTGTCCCATTACTGTGGTGAATAAGGTGTAGTTCCATTACTATGGTGGATGGGGTGTGGATGAAGTGTTGTCCCATTACTGTGGTGAATGAGGTGTAGTCCCATTACTGTCGTAGAGGAGGGTTGAGGAGGGGTTGATGAGGTGTAGTCCCACTACTGTGGTAGAGGAGGAGTGAGGAGGGGTGGATGAGGTGTAGTCCCATTACTGTGGTAGAGGAGGAGTGAGGAGGGGTGGATGAGGTGTAGTCCCACTACTGTGGTAGAGGAGGAGTGAGGAGGGGTGGATGAGGTGTAGTCCCACTACTGTGGTAGAGGAGGAGTGAGGAGGGGTGGATGAGGTGTAGTCCCATTACTGTGGTTGATGAGGGAGGTGTGGATGAGGTGTTGTCCCATTACTGTGGTTGATGAGGGAGGTGTGGATGAGGTGTTGTCCCATTACTGTGGTGGATGAGGTGTAGTCCCATTACTGTGGTTGATGAGGGAGGTGTGGATGAGGTTTTGTCCCATTACTGTGGTGGATGAGGAAGGTGTGGATGAAGTGTAGTACCATTACTGTGGTGGATGAGGTTTAATCCCATTACTGTGGTTGATGAGGGAGGTGTGGATGAGGTGTTGTCCCAATACTGTGGTTGATGAGGGCGGTATGGATGAGGTGTTGTCCCATTACTGTGGTTGATGAGGGAGGTGTGGATGAGGTGTTGTCCCATTACTGTGGTGGATGAGGGAGGTATGGATGAGGTGTGTCCCATTACTGTGGTGGATGAGGTGTAGTCCCATTACTGTGGTTGATGAGGGAGGTGTGGATGAGGTGTTGTCCCATTACTGTGGTGGATGAGGGAGGTGTGGATGAAGTGTAGTACCATTACTGTGGTGGATGAGGTGTTGTCCCATTACTGTGGTTGATGAGGGAGGTGTGGATGAGATGTTGTCCCATTATTGTGGTGGATGAGGTGTAGTCCTATTACTGTGGTTGATGAGGGAGGTGTGGATGAGGTGTTGTCCCATTACTGTGGTGGATGAGGGAGGTGTGGATGAAGTGTAGTCCCATTACTGTGGTGGATGAGGTGTAGTCCCATTACTGTGGTGGATGAGGGAGGTGTGGATGAGGTGTTGTCCCATTACCGTGGTGGATGAGGGAGGTGTGGATGAAGTGTAGTCCCATTACTGTGGTGGATGAGGTGTAGTCCCATTACTATGGTTGATGAGGGAGGTGTGGATGAGGTGTTGTCCCATTACTGTGGTGGATGAGGTGTAGTTCCATTACTGTGTTGGATGGGGTGTGGATGAGGTGTGGTCCCATTACTGTGGTGGATGAGGTGTAGTGCCATTACTGTGGTTGATGAGGGAGGTGTGGATGAGGTGTTGTCCCATTGCTGTGGTGGATGAGGGAGGTGTGGATGAAGTGTAGTCCCATTACTGTAGTGGATGAGGTGTAGTCCCATTACTGTGGTGGATGAGGGAGGTGTGGATGAGGTGTTGTCCCATTACTGTGGTGGAAGAGGGAGGTTTGGATGAGGTGTTGTCCCATTACTGTGGTGGATGAGGGAGGTGTGGATGAGGTGTTGTCCCATTACTGTGGTGGATGAGGGAGGCATGGATGAGGTGTTGTCCCATTACTGTGGTGGATGAGGGAGGTGTGGATGAAGTGTTGTCCCATTACTGTGGTGAATGAGGTGTAGTTCCATTACTATGGTGGATGGGGTGTGGATGAAGTGTTGTCCCATTACTGTGGTGAATGAGGTGTAGTCCCATTACTGTCGTAGAGGAGGGTTGAGGAGGGGTTGATGAGGTGTAGTCCCACTACTGTGGTAGAGGAGGAGTGAGGAGGGGTGGATGAGGTGTAGTCCCATTACTGTGGTAGAGGAGGAGTGAGGAGGGGTGGATGAGGTGTAGTCCCACTACTGTGGTAGAGGAGGAGTGAGGAGGGGTGGATGAGGTGTAGTCCCACTACTGTGGTAGAGGAGGAGTGAGGAGGGGTGGATGAGGTGTAGTCCCATTACTGTGGTTGATGAGGGAGGTGTGGATGAGGTGTTGTCCCATTACTGTGGTTGATGAGGGAGGTGTGGATGAGGTGTTGTCCCATTACTGTGGTGGATGAGGTGTAGTCCCATTACTGTGGTTGATGAGGGAGGTGTGGATGAGGTTTTGTCCCATTACTGTGGTGGATGAGGAAGGTGTGGATGAAGTGTAGTACCATTACTGTGGTGGATGAGGTGTAATCCCATTACTGTGGTTGATGAGGGAGGTGTGGATGAGGTGTTGTCCCAATACTGTGGTTGATGAGGGCGGTATGGATGAGGTGTTGTCCCATTACTGTGGTTGATGAGGGAGGTGTGGATGAGGTGTTGTCCCATTACTGTGGTGGATGAGGGAGGTATGGATGAGGTGTTGTCCCATTACTGTGGTGGATGAGGTGTAGTCCCATTACTGTGGTTGATGAGGGAGGTGTGGATGAGGTGTTGTCCCATTACTGTGGTGGATGAGGGAGGTGTGGATGAAGTGTAGTACCATTACTGTGGTGGATGAGGTGTTGTCCCATTACTGTGGTTGATGAGGGAGGTGTGGATGAGATGTTGTCCCATTATTGTGGTGGATGAGGTGTAGTCCTATTACTGTGGTTGATGAGGGAGGTGTGGATGAGGTGTTGTCCCATTACTGTGGTGGATGAGGGAGGTGTGGATGAAGTGTATTCCCATTACTGTGGTGGATGAGGTGTAGTCCCATTACTGTGGTGGATGAGGGAGGTGTGGATGAGGTGTTGTCCCATTACTGTGGTGGATGAGGGAGGTGTGGATGAAGTGTAGTCCCATTACTGTGGTGGATGAGGTGTAGTCCCATTACTATGGTTGATGAGGGAGGTGTGGATGAGGTGTTGTCCCATTACTGTGGTGGATGAGGTGTAGTTCCATTACTGTGTTGGATGGGGTGTGGATGAGGTGTGGTCCCATTACTGTGGTGGATGAGGTGTAGTGCCATTACTGTGGTTGATGAGGGAGGTGTGGATGAGGTGTTGTCCCATTGCTGTGGTGGATGAGGGAGGTGTGGATGAAGTGTAGTCCCATTACTGTAGTGGATGAGGTGTAGTCCCATTACTGTGGTGGATGAGGGAGGTGTGGATGAGGTGTTGTCCCATTACTGTGGTGGAAGAGGGAGGTTTGGATGAGGTGTTGTCCCATTACTGTGGTGGATGAGGGAGGTGTGGATGAGGTGTTGTCCCATTACTGTGGTGGATGAGGGAGGCATGGATGAGGTGTTGTCCCATTACTGTGGTGGATGAGGGAGGTGTGGATGAAGTGTTGTCCCATTACTGTGGTGAATGAGGTGTAGTTCCATTACTATGGTGGATGGGGTGTGGATGAAGTGTTGTCCCATTACTGTGGTGAATGAGGTGTAGTCCCATTACTGTCGTAGAGGAGGGTTGAGGAGGGGTTGATGAGGTGTAGTCCCACTACTGTGGTAGAGGAGGAGTGAGGAGGGGTGGATGAGGTGTAGTCCCATTACTGTGGTAGAGGAGGAGTGAGGAGGGGTGGATGAGGTGTAGTCCCACTACTGTGGTAGAGGAGGAGTGAGGAGGGGTGGATGAGGTGTAGTCCCACTACTGTGGTAGAGGAGGAGTGAGGAGGGGTGGATGAGGTGTAGTCCCATTACTGTGGTTGATGAGGGAGGTGTGGATGAGGTGTTGTCCCATTACTGTGGTTGATGAGGGAGGTGTGGATGAGGTGTTGTCCCATTACTGTGGTGGATGAGGTGTAGTCCCATTACTGTGGTTGATGAGGGAGGTGTGGATGAGGTTTTGTCCCATTACTGTGGTGGATGAGGAAGGTGTGGATGAAGTGTAGTACCATTACTGTGGTGGATGAGGTGTAATCCCATTACTGTGGTTGATGAGGGAGGTGTGGATGAGGTGTTGTCCCAATACTGTGGTTGATGAGGGCGGTATGGATGAGGTGTTGTCCCATTACTGTGGTTGATGAGGGAGGTGTGGATGAGGTGTTGTCCCATTACTGTGGTTGATGAGGGAGGTGTGGATGAGGTGTTGTCCCATTACTGTGGTGGATGAGGTGTAGTCCCATTACTGTGGTTGATGAGGGAGGTGTGGATGAGGTGTTGTCCCATTACTGTGGTGGATGAGGGAGGTGTGGATGAAGTGTAGTACCATTACTGTGGTGGATGAGGTGTTGTCCCATTACTGTGGTTGATGAGGGAGGTGTGGATGAGATGTTGTCCCATTATTGTGGTGGATGAGGTGTAGTCCCATTACTGTGGTTGATGAGGGAGGTGTGGATGAGGTGTTTTTCCATTACTGTGGTGGATGAGGGAGGTGTGGATGAAGTGTAGTCCCATTACTGTGGTGGATGAGGTGTAGTCCCATTACTGTGGTGGATGAGGGAGGTGTGGATGAGGTGTTGTCCCATTACTGTGGTGGATGAGGGAGGTGTGGATGAAGTGTAGTCCCATTACTGTGGTGGATGAGGTGTAGTCCCATTACTATGGTTGATGAGGGAGGTGTGGATGAGGTGTTGTCCCATTACTGTGGTGGATGAGGTGTAGTTCCATTACTGTGTTGGATGGGGTGTGGATGAGGTGTGGTCCCATTACTGTGGTGGATGAGGTGTAGTGCCATTACTGTGGTTGATGAGGGAGGTGTGGATGAGGTGTTGTCCCATTACTGTGGTGGATGAGGGAGGTGTGGATGAAGTGTAGTCCCATTACTGTAATGGATGAGGTGTAGTCCCATTACTGTGGTGGATGAGGGAGGTGTGGATGAGGTGTTGTCCCATTACTGTGGTGGAAGAGGGAGGTGTGGATGAGGTGTTGTCCCATTACTGTGGTGGATGAGGGAGGTGTGGATGAGGTGTTGTCCCATTACTGTGGTGGATGAGGGAGGCATGGATGAGGTGTTGTCCCATTACTGTGGTGGATGAGGGAGGTGTGGATGAAGTGTTGTCCCATTACTGTGGTGAATGAGGTGTAGTTCCATTACTGTGGCGGATGGGGTGTGGATGAACTGTTGTCCCATTACTGTGGTGAATGAGGTGTAGTCCCATTACTGTCGTAGAGGAGGGTTGAGGAGGGGTTGATGAGGTGTAGTCCCACTACTGTGGTAGAGGAGGAGTGAGGAGGGGTGGATGAGGTGTAGTCCCATTACTGTGGTAGAGGAGGAGTGAGGAGGGGTGGATGAGGTGTAGTCCCACTACTGTGGTAGAGGAGGAGTGAGGAGGGGTGGATGAGGTGTAGTCCCACTACTGTGGTAGAGGAGGAGTGAGGAGGGGTGGATGAGGTGTAGTCCCATTACTGTGGTAGAGGAGGAGTGAGGAGGGGTGGATGAGGTGTAGTCCCACTACTGTGGTAGAGGAGGAGTGAGGATGGGTGGATGAGGTGTAGTCCCATTACTGTGGTAGAGGAGGAGTGAGGAGGGGTGGATGAGGTGTAGTCCCATTACTGTGGTAGAGGAGGAGGGAGGAGGGGTGGATGAGGTGTAGTCCAATTACTGTGGTAGGGGAGGGGTGGTTGAGGTGTAGTCCCATTACTGTTGTTGATGAGGTGTAGTCCCATTACTGTTGTTGATGGTGTGTAGTCCCATTACTGTTGTTGATGAGGTGTAGTCCCATTACTGTGGTTGATGAGTTGTAGTCCCATTACTGTGGTTGATGAGGTGTAGTCCCATTACTGTCGTAGAGGAGGGTTGAGGAGGGGTTGATGAGGTGTAGTCCCACTACTGTGGTAGAGGAGGAGTGAGGAGGGGATGGATGAGGTGTAGTCCCATTACTGTGGTTGATGAGGTGTAGTCCCATTACTGTGGTGGATGGGGTGTGGATGAGGTGTAGTCCCATTACTGTGGTGGATGAGGTGTCGTCCCATTACTGTGGTTGATGAGGTGTAGTCCCATTACCTTGGTGGATGAGGTGTAGTTCCATTACTGTGGTGGATGGGGTGTGGATGAGGTGTAGTCTCATTACTGTGGTGGATGAGGTGTAGTGCCATTACTGTGGTTGATGAGGGAGGTGTGGATGAGGTGTTGTCCCATTAGTGTGGTGGATGAGGGAGGCATGGATGAGGTGTTGTCCCATTACTGTGGTGGATGATGTATAGTCCCATTACTGTGGTTGATGAGGTGTAGTCCCATTACTGTGGTTGATGAGGGAGGTGTGGATGAGGTGTTGTCCCATTAGTGTGGTGGATGAGGGAGGCATGGATGAGGTGTTGTCCCATTACTGTGGTGGATGAGGGAGGTGTGGATGAAGTGTTGTCCCATAACTGTGGTGGATGAGGGAGGTGTTGATGAAGTGTTGTCCCATTACTGTGGTGAATGAGGTGTAGTCCCATTACTGTGGTGGATGAGGGAGGTGAGGATGAGGTGTTGTCCCATTACTGTGGTGGATGAGGGAGGTGTGGATGAGGTGTTGTCCCATTACTGTGGTGGATGAGGGAGGTGTGGATTAAGTGTAGTTCAATTACTGTGGTGGATGAGGTGTTGTCCCATTACTGTGGTGGATGAGGGAGGTGTGGATGAGGTGTTGTCCCATTACTGTGGTGAATGAGGTGTAGTCCCATTACTGTGGTGGATGCGGGAGGTGTGGATGAGGTGTTGTCCCATTACTGTGGTTGATGAGGGAGGTGTGGATGAGGTGTTGTCCCATTACTGTGGTTGATGAGGGAGGTGTGGATGAGGTGTTGTCCCATTACTGTGGTGGATGAGGTGTAGTCCCATTACTGTGGTTGATTAGGGAGCTGTGGATGAGGTGTTGTCCCATTACTGTGGTGGATGAGGGAGGTGTGGATGAGGTGTTGTCCGAATACTGTGGTTGATGAGGGAGGTATGGATGAGGTGTTGTCCCATTACTGTGGTTGATGAGGGAGGTGTGGATGAGGTGTAGTCCCATTACTGTGGTGGATGAGGGAGGTGTGGATGAGGTGTTGTCCGATCACTGTGGTGGATGAGGGAGTTGTGGATGAGGTGTTGTCCCATTACTGTGGTGGATGAGGGAGGTGTGGATTAAGTGTAGTTCAATTACTGTGGTGGATGAGGTGTTGTCCCATTACTGTGGTGGATGAGGGAGGTGTGGATGAAGTGTAGTCCCATTACTGTGGTGGATGAGGTGTAGTCCCATTACTGTGGTGGATGAGGTGTAGTCCCATTACTGTGGTTGATGAGGGAGGTGTGGATGAAGTGTTGTCCCATAACTGTGATGGATGAGGGAGGTGTTGATGAAGTGTTGTCCCATTACTGTTGTGAATGAGGTGTAGTCCCATTACTGTGGTGGATGAGGGAGGTGAGGATGAGGTGTTGTCCCATTACTGTGGTGGATGAGGGAGGTGTGGATGAAGTGTAGTCCCATTACTGTGGTGGATGAGGTGTAGTCCCATTACTGTGGTTGATGAGGGAGGTGTGGATGAGGTGTTGTCCCATTACTGTGGTGAATGAGGTGTAGTCCCATTACTGTGGTGGATGCGGGAGGTGTGGATGAGGTGTTGTCCCATTACTGTGGTTGATGAGGGAGGTGTGGATGAGGTGTTGTCCCATTACTGTGGTTGATGAGGGAGGTGTGGATGAGGTGTTGTCCCATTACTTTGGTGGATGAGGTGTAGTCCCATTACTGTGGTTGATTAGGGAGCTGTGGATGAGGTGTTGTCCCATTACTGTGGTGGATGAGGGAGGTGTGGATGAGGTGTTGTCCGAATACTGTGGTTGATGAGGGAGGTATGGATGAGGTGTTGTCCCATTACTGTGGTGAATGAGGTGTAGTCCCATTACTGTGGTGGATGCGGGAGGTGTGGATGAGGTGTTGTCCCATTACTGTGGTTGATGAGGTGTAGTCCCATTACTGTGGTGGATGAGGGAGGTGTGGATGAGGTGTTGTCCCATTACTGTGGTGGATGAGGGAGGTGTGGATGAGGTGTTGTCCCATTACTGTGGTGGATGAGGGAGGTGTGGATGAAGTGTAGTCCCATTACTGTGGTGGATGAGGTGTAGTCCCACTACTGTGGTTGATGAGGGAGGTGTGGATGAGATGTTGTCCCATTACTGTGGTTGATGAGGGAGGTGTGGATGAGGTGTTGTCCCATTACTGTGGTTGATGAGGTGTAGTCCCATTACTGTGGTTGATGAGGGAGGTGTGGATGAGGTGTTGTCCCATTACTGTGGTTGATGAGGGAGGTGTGGATGAAGTGTAGTCCCATTACTGTGGTGGATGAGGTGTAGTCCCATTACTGTGGTTGATGAGGGAGGTGTGGATGAGGTGTTGTCCCATTACTGTGGTGAATGAGGTGTAGTCCCATTACTGTGGTGGATGCGGGAGGTGTGGATGAGGTGTTGTCCCATTACTGTGGTTGATGAGGTGTAGTCCCATTACTGTGGTGGATGAGGGAGGTGTGGATGAGGTGTTGTCCCATTACTGTGGTGGATGAGGGAGGTGTGGATGAGGTGTTGTCCCATTACTGTGGTGGATGAGGGAGGTGTGGATGAAGTGTAGTCCCATTACTGTGGTGGATGAGGTGTAGTCCCACTACTGTGGTTGATGAGGGAGGTGTGGATGAGATGTTGTCCCATTACTGTGGTTGATGAGGGAGGTGTGGATGAGGTGTTGTCCCATTACTGTGGTTGATGAGGTGTAGTCCCATTACTGTGGTTGATGAGGGAGGTGTGGATGAGGTGTTGTCCCATTACTGTGGTTGATGAGGGAGGTGTGGATGAGGTGTTGTCCCATTACTGTGGTGGATGAGGGAGGTGTGGATTAAGTGTAGTTCCATTACTGTGGTGGATGAGGTGTAGTCCCATTACTGTGGTGGATGAGGGAGGTGTGGATGAGGTGTTGTCCCATTACTGTGGTGGATTAGGGAGGTGTGGATGAAGTGTAGTCCCATTACTGTGGTGGATGAGGTGTAGTCCCATTACTGTGGTTGATGAGGGAGGTGTGGATGAGGTGTTGTCCCATTACTGTGGTGGATGAGGTGTAGTCCCATTATTGTGGTTGATGAGGGAGGTGTGGATGAGGTGTTGTCCCATTACTGTGGTGGATGAGGTGTAGTCCCATTACTGTGGTTGATGAGGGAGGTGTGGATGAGGTGTTGTCCCAATACTGTGGTTGATGAGGGAGGTGTGGATGAGGAACTGTCCCATTACTGTGGTGGATGAGGTGTAGTCCCATTACTGTGGTGGATGAGGGAGGTGTGGATGAGGTGTTGTCCCATTACTGTGGTTGATGAGGGAGGTGTGAATGAGGTGTTGTCCCATTACTGTGGTTGATGAGGGAGGTGTGGATGAAGTGTAATCCCATTACTGTGGTGGATGAGGATTAGTACCATTACTGTGTTTGATGAGGGAGGTGTGGATGAGGTGTTGTCCCATTACTGTGGTGAATGAGGTGTAGTCCCATTACTGTGGTGGATGAGGGAGGTGTGGATGAGGTGTTGTCCCATTACTGTGGTTGATGAGGGAGGTGTGGATGAGGTGTTGTCCCATTACTGTGGTTGATGAGGGAGGTGTGGATGAGGTGTTGTCCCATTACTGTGGTGGAGGAGGTGTAGTCCCATTACTGTGGTTGATGAGGGAGGTGTGGATGAGGTTTTGTCCCATTACTGTGGTGGATGAGGAAGGTGTGGATGAAGTGTAGTACCATTACTGTGGTGGATGAGGTTTAATCCTATTACTGTGGTTGATGAGGGAGGTGTGGATGAGGTGTTGTCCCAATACTGTGGTTGATGAGGGAGGTATGGATGAGGTGTTGTCCCATTACTGTGGTTGATGAGGGAGGTGTGGATGAGGTGTTGTCCCATTACTGTGGTTGATGAGGGAGGTGTGGATGAGGTGTTGTCCCATTACTGTGGTGGATGAGGTGTAGTCCCATTACTGTGGTTGATGAGGGAGGTGTGGATGAGGTGTTGTCCCATTACTGTGGTTGATTAGGGAGGTGTGGATGAGGTGTTGTCCCATTACTGTGGTGGATGAGGTGTAGTCCCATTACTGTGGTGGATGAGGGAGGTGTGGATGAGGTGTTGTTCCATTACTGTGGTGGATGAGGGAGGTGTGGATGAGGTGTTGTCCCATTACTGTGGTGGATGAGGGAGGTGTGGATTAAGTGTAGTTCAATTACTGTGGTGGATGAGGTGTTGTCCCATTACTGTGGTGGATGAGGGAGGTGTGGATGAAGTGTAGTCCCATTACTGTGGTGGATGAGGTGTAGTCCCATTACTGTGGTTGATGAGGGAGGTGTGGATGAGATGTTGTCCCATTACTGTGGTGGATGAGGGAGGTGTGGATGAGGTGTTGTCCCATTACTGTGGTTGATGAGGTGTAGTCCCATTACTGTGGTTGATGAGGGAGGTGTGGATGAGGTGTTGTCCCATTACTGTGGTTGATGAGGGAGGTGTGGATGAGGTGTTGTCCCATTACTGTGGTGGATGAGGGAGGTGTGGATTAAGTGTAGTTCCATTACTGTGGTGGATGAGGTGTAGTCCCATTACTGTGGTGGATGAGGGAGGTGTGGATGAGGTGTTGTCCCATTACTGTGGTGGATGAGGTAGGTGTGGATTAAGTGTAGTCCCATTACTGTGGTGGATGAGGTGTAGTCCCATTACTGTGGTTGATGAGGGAGGTGTGGATGAGGTGTAGTCCCATTACTGTGGTTGATGAGGGAGGTGTGGATGAGGTGTTGTCCCATTACTGTGGTGGATGAGGTGTAGTCCCATTATTGTGGTTGATGAGGGAGGTGTGGATGAGGTGTTGTCCCATTACTGTGGTGGATGAGGTGTAGTCCCATTACTGTGGTTGATGAGGGAGGTGTGGATGAGGTGTTGTCCCATTACTGTGGTTGATGAGGGAGGTGTGGATGAGGAACTGTCCCATTACTGTGGTGGATGAGGTGTAGTCCCATTACTGTGGTGGATGAGGGAGGTGTGGATGAGGTGTTGTCCCATTACTGTGGTTGATGAGGGAGGTGTGAATGAGGTGTTGTCCCATTACTGTGGTTGATGAGGGAGGTGTGGATGAAGTGTAATCCCATTACTGTGGTGGATGAGGTGTAGTACCATTACTGTGGTTGATGAGGGAGGTGTGGATGAGGTGTTGTCCCATTACTGTGGTGAATGAGGTGTAGTCCCATTACTGTGGTGGATGAGGGAGGTGTGGATGAGGTGTTGCCCCATTACTGTGGTTGATGAGGGAGGTGTGGATGAGGTGTTGTCCCATTACTGTGGTTGATGAGGGAGGTGTGGATGAGGTGTTGTCCCATTACTGTGGTGGAGGAGGTGTAGTCCCATTACTGTGGTTGATGAGGGAGGTGTGGATGAGGTTTTGTCCCATTACTGTGGTGGATGAGGAAGGTGTGGATGAAGTGTAGTACCATTACTGTGGTGGATGAGGTGTAATCCCATTACTGTGGTTGATGAGGGAGGTGTGGATGAGGTGTTGTCCCAATACTGTGGTTGATGAGGGAGGTATGGATGAGGTGTTGTCCCATTACTGTGGTTGATGAGGGAGGTGTGGATGAGGTGTTGTCCCATTACTGTGGTTGATGAGGGAGGTGTGGATGAGGTGTTGTCCCATTACTGTGGTGGATGAGGTGTAGTCCCATTACTGTGGTTGATGAGGGAGGTGTGGATGAGGTGTTGTCCCATTACTGTGGTGGATGAGGGAGGTGTGGATGAAGTGTAGTACCATTACTGTGGTGGATGAGGTGTTGTCCCATTACTGTGGTTGATGAGGGAGGTGTGGATGAGATGTTGTCCCATTATTGTGGTGGATGAGGTGTAGTCCCATTACTGTGGTTGATGAGGGAGGTGTGGATGAGGTGTTGTCCCATTACTGTGGTGGATGAGGGATGTGTGGATGAAGTGTAGTCCCATTACTGTGGTGGATGAGGTGTAGTCCCATTACTGTGGTGGATGAGGGAGGTGTGGATGAGGTGTTGTCCCATTACTGTGGTGGATGAGGGAGGTGTGGATGAAGTGTAGTCCCATTACTGTGGTGGATGAGGTGTAGTCCCATTACTATGGTTGATGAGGGAGGTGTGGATGAGGTGTAGTTCCATTACTGTGTTGGATGGGGTGTGGATGAGGTGTAGTCCCATTATTGTGGTGGATGAGGTGTAGTGCCATTACTGTGGTTGATGAGGGAGGTGTGGATGAAGTGTAGCCCCATTACTGTGGTGGATGAGGTGTAGTCCCATTACTGTCGTTGATGAGGCGTAGTCCCATTACCGTGGTTGATGAGGGAGGTGTGGATGAGGTGTTGTCCCATTACTGTGGTGGATGAGGGAGGTGTGGATGAGGTGTTGTCCCATTACTGTGGTTGATGAGGGAGGTGTGGATGAGGTGTTGTCCCATTACTGTGGTTGATGAGGGAGGTGTGGATGAGGTGTTGTCCCATTACTGTGGTGGATGAGGTGTAGTCCCATTACTGTGGTTGATGAGGGAGGTGTGGATCTGGTGTTGTCCCATTACTGTGGTGGATGAGGGAGGTGTGGATGAAGTGTAGTACCATTACTGTGGTGGATGAGGTGTTGTCCCATTACTATGGTTGATGAGGGAGGTGTGGATGAGGTGTTGTCCATTAATGTGGTGGATGAGGTGTAGTTCCATTACTGTGTTGGATGGGGTGTGGATGAGGTGTGGTCCCATTACTGTGGTGGATGAGGTGTAGTGCCATTACTGTGGTTGATGAGGGAGGTGTCGATGAAGTGTAGCCCCGTTACTGTGGTGGATGAGGTGTAGTCCCATTACTGTCGTTGATGAGGAGTAGTCCCATTACCGTGGTTTGATGAGGGAGGTGTGGATGAGGTGTTGTCCCATTACTGTGGTGGATGAGGGAGGCATGGATGAGGTGTTGTCCCATTACTGTGGTGGATGAGGGAGGTGTGGATGAGGTGTTGTCCCATTACTGTGGTGGATGAGGGAGGTGTGGATGAGGTGTTGTCCCATTACTGTGGTGGATGAGGGAGGTGTGGATGAAGTGTTGTCCCATTACTGTGGTGAATGAGGTGTAGTCCCATTACTGTGGTGGATGAGGGAGGTGTGGATGAGGTGTAGTTCCATTACTGTGGTGGATGGGGTGTGGATGAAGTGTTGTCCCATTACTGTGGTGAATGAGATGTAGTCCCATTACTGTCGTAGAGGAGGGTTGAGGAGGGGTTGATGAGGTGTAGTCCCACTACTGTGGTAGAGGAGGAGTGAGGAGGGGTGGATGAAGTTTAGTCCCATTACTGTGGTAGAGGAGGAGTGAGGAGGGGTGGATGAGGTGTAGTCCCACTACTGTGGTAGAGGAGGAGTGAGGAGGGGTGGATGAGGTGTAGTCCCACTACTGTGGTAGAGGAGGAGTGAGGAGGGGTGGATGAGGTGTAGTCCCATTACTGTGGTAGAGGAGGAGTGAGGAGGGATGGATGAGGTGTAGTCCCACTACTGTGGTAGAGGAGGAGTGAGGATGGGTGGATGAGGTGTAGTCCCATTACTGTGGTAGAGGAGGAGTGAGGAGGGGTGGATGAGGTGTAGTCCCATTACTGTGGTAGAGGAGGAGTGAGGAGGGGTGGATGAGGTGTAGTCCAATTACTGTGGTAGAGGAGGGGTGGTTGAGGTGTAGTCCCATTACTGTTGTTGATGAGGTGTAGTCCCATTACTGTTGTTGATGGTGTGTAGTCCCATTACTGTTGTTGATGAGGTGTAGTCCCATTACTGTGGTTGATGAGTTGTAGTCCCATTACTGTGGTTGATGAGGTGTAGTCCCATTACTGTCGTAGAGGAGGGTTGAGGAGGGGTTGATGAGGTGTAGTCCCACTACTGTGGTAGAGGAGGAGTGAGGAGGGGTGGATGAGGTGTAGTCCCATTACTGTGGTTGATGAGGTGTAGTCCCATTACTGTGGTGGATGGGGTGTGGATGAGGTGTAGTCCCATTACTGTGGTGGATGAGGTGTCGTCCCATTACTGTGGTTGATGAGGTGTAGTCCCATTACCTTGGTGGATGAGGTGTAGTTCCATTACTGTGGTGGACGGGGTGTGGATGAGGTGTAGTCTCATTACTGTGGTGGATGAGGTGTAGTGCCATTACTGTGGTTGATGAGGGAGGTGTGGATGAAGTGTAGCCCCATTACTGTGGTGGATGAGTTATAGTCCCATTACTGTGGTTGATGAGGTGTAGTCCCATTACTGTGGTTGATGAGGGAGGTGTGGATGAGGTGTTGTCCCATTAGTGTGGTGGATGAGGGAGGCATGGATGAGGTGTTGTCCCATTACTGTGGTGGATGAGGGAGGTGTGGATGAAGTGTTGTCCCATAACTGTGGTGGATGAGGGAGGTGTTGATGAAGTGTTGTCCCATTACTGTGGTGAATGAGGTGTAGTCCCATTACTGTGGTGGATGAGGGAGGTGAGGATGAGGTGTTGTCCCATTACTGTGGTGGATGAGGGAGGTGTGGATGAAGTGTAGTCCCATTACTGTGGTTGATGAGGGAGGTGTGGATGAGGTGTAGTCCCATTACTGTGGTTGATGAGGGAGGTGTGGATGAAGTGTAGTCCCATTACTGTGGTGGATGAGGTGTAGTCCCATTACTGTGGTTGATGAGGGAGGTGTGGATGAGGTGTAGTCCCATTACTGTGGTTGATGAGGGAGGTGTGGATGAGGTGTTGTCCCATTACTGTGGTGGATGAGGTGTAGTCCCATTATTGTGGTTGATGAGGGAGGTGTGGATGAGGTGTTGTCCCATTACTGTGGTGGATGAGGTGTAGTCCCATTACTGTGGTGGATGAGGGAGGTGTGGATGAGGTGTTGTCCCATTACTGTGGTTGATGAGGGAGGTGTGAATGAGGTGTTGTCCCATTACTGTGGTTGATGAGGGAGGTGTGGATGAAGTGTAATCCCATTACTGTGGTGGATGAGGTGTAGTACCATTACTGTGGTTGATGAGGGAGGTGTGGATGAGGTGTTGTCCCATTACTGTGGTGAATGAGGTGTAGTCCCATTACTGTGGTGGATGAGGGAGGTGTGGATGAGGTGTTGTCCCATTACTGTGGTTGATGAGGGAGGTGTGGATGAGGTGTTGTCCCATTACTGTGGTTGATGAGGGAGGTGTGGATGAGGTGTTGTCCCATTACTGTGGTGGATGAGGTGTAGTCCCATTACTGTGGTTGATGAGGGAGGTGTGGATGAGGTTTTGTCCCATTACTGTGGTGGATGAGGAAGGTGTGGATGATGTGTAGTACCATTACTGTGGTGGATGAGGTGTAATCCCATTACTGTGGTTGATGAGGGAGGTGTGGATGAGGTGTTGTCCCAATACTGTGGTTGATGAGGGCGGTATGGATGAGGTGTTGTCCCATTACTGTGGTTGATGAGGGAGGTGTGGATGAGGTGTTGTCCCATTACTGTGGTTGATGAGGGAGGTGTGGATGAGGTGTTGTCCCATTACTGTGGTGGATGAGGTGTAGTCCCATTACTGTGGTTGATGAGGGAGGTGTGGATGAGGTGTTGTCCCATTACTGTGGTGGATGAGGGAGGTGTGGATGAAGTGTAGTACCATTACTGTGGTGGATGAGGTGTTGTCCCATTACTGTGGTTGATGAGGGAGGTGTGGATGAGATGTTGTCCCATTATTGTGGTGGATGAGGTGTAGTCCCATTACTGTGGTTGATGAGGGAGGTGTGGATGAGGTGTTGTCATATTACTATGGTGGATGAGGGAGGTGTGGATGAAGTGTAGTCCCATTACTGTGGTGGATGAGGTGTAGTCCCATTACTGTGGTGGATGAGGGAGGTGTGGATGAGGTGTTGTCCCATTACTGTGGTGGATGAGGGAGGTGTGGATGAAGTGTAGTCCCATTACTGTGGTGGATGAGGTGTACTCCCATTACTATGGTTGATGAGGGAGGTGTGGATGAGGTGTTGTCCCATTACTGTGGTGGATGAGGTGTAGTTCCATTACTGTGTTGGATGGGGTGTGGATGAGGTGTAGTCCCATTACTGTGGTTGATAAGGGAGGTGTGGATGAAGTGTAGCCCCATTACTGTGGTGGATGAGGTGTAGTCCCATTACTGTCGTTGATGAGGCGTAGTCCCATTACCGTGGTTGATGAGGGAGGTGTGGATGAGGTGTTGTCCCATTACTGTGGTGGATGAGGGAGGTATGGATGAGGTGTTGTCCCATTACTGTGGTGGATGAGGTGTAGTCCCATTACTGTGGTTGATGAGGGAGGTGTGGATGAGATGTTGTCCCATTATTGTGGTGGATGAGGTGTAGTCCTATTACTGTGATTGATGAGGGAGGTGTGGATGAGGTGTTGTCCCATTACTGTGGTGGATGAGGGAGGTGTGGATGAAGTGTAGTCCCATTACTGTGGTGGATGAGGTGTAGTCCCATTACTGTGGTGGATGAGGGAGGTGTGGATGAGGTGTTGTCCCATTACTGTGGTGGATGAGGGAGGTGTGGATGAAGTGTAGTCCCATTACTGTGGTGGATGAGGTGTAGTCCCATTACTATGGTTGATGAGGGAGGTGTGGATGAGGTGTTGTCCCATTACTGTGGTGGATGAGGTGTAGTTCCATTACTGTGTTGGATGGGGTGTGGATGAGGTGTGGTCCCATTACTGTGGTGGATGAGGTGTAGTGCCATTACTGTGGTTGATGAGGGAGGTGTGGATGAGGTGTTGTCCCATTGCTGTGGTGGATGAGGGAGGTGTGGATGAAGTGTAGTCCCATTACTGTAGTGGATGAGGTGTAGTCCCATTACTGTGGTGGATGAGGGAGGTGTGGATGAGGTGTTGTCCCATTACTGTGGTGGAAGAGGGAGGTGTGGATGAGGTGTTGTCCCATTACTGTGGTGGATGAGGGAGGTGTGGATGAGGTGTTGTCCCATTACTGTGGTGGATGAGGGAGGCATGGATGAGGTGTTGTCCCATTACTGTGGTGGATGAGGGAGGTGTGGATGAAGTGTTGTCCCATTACTGTGGTGAATGAGGTGTAGTTCCATTACTGTGGTGGATGGGGTGTGGATGAAGTGTTGTCCCATTACTGTGGTGAATGAGGTGTAGTCCCATTACTGTCGTAGAGGAGGGTTGAGGAGGGGTTGATGAGGTGTAGTCCCACTACTGTGGTAGAGGAGGAGTGAGGAGGGGTGGATGAGGTGTAGTCCCACTACTGTGGTAGAGGAGGAGTGAGGAGGGGTGGATGAGGTGTAGTCCCATTACTGTGGTTGATGAGGGAGGTGTGGATGAGGTGTTGTCCCATTACTGTGGTTGATGAGGGAGGTGTGGATGAGGTGTTGTCCCATTACTGTGGTGAATGAGGTGTAGTCCCATTACTGTCGTAGAGGAGGGTTGAGGAGGGGTTGATGAGGTGTAGTCCCACTACTGTGGTAGAGGAGGAGTGAGGAGGGGTGGATGAGGTGTAGTCCCATTACTGTGGTAGAGGAGGAGTGAGGAGGGGTGGATGAGGTGTAGTCCCACTTCTGTGGTAGAGGAGGAGTGAGGAGGGGTGGATGAGGTGTAGTCCCACTACTGTGGTAGAGGAGGAGTGAGGAGGGGTGGATGAGGTGTAGTCCCATTACTGTGGTTGATGAGGGAGGTGTGGATGAGGTGTTGTCCCATTACTGTGGTTGATGAGGGAGGTGTGGATGAGGTGTTGTCCCATTACTGTGGTGGATGAGGTGTAGTCCCATTACTGTGGTTGATGAGGGAGGTGTGGATGAGGTTTTGTCCCATTACTGTGGTGGATGAGGAAGGTGTGGATGAAGTGTAGTACCATTACTGTGGTGGATGAGGTGTAATCCCATTACTGTGGTTGATGAGGGAGGTGTGGATGAGGTGTTGTCCCAATACTGTGGTTGATGAGGGCGGTATGGATGAGGTGTTGTCCCATTACTGTGGTTGATGAGGGAGGTGTGGATGAGGTGTTGTCCCATTACTGTGGTTGATGAGGGAGGTGTGGATGAGGTGTTGTCCCATTACTGTGGTGGATGAGGTGTAGTCCCATTACTGTGGTTGATGAGGGAGGTGTGGATGAGGTGTTGTCCCATTACTGTGGTGGATGAGGGAGGTGTGGATGAAGTGTAGTCCCATTACTGTGGTGGATGAGGTGTAGTCCCATTACTGTGGTGGATGAGGGAGGTGTGGATGAGGTGTTGTCCCATTACTGTGGTGGATGAGGGAGGTGTGGATGAAGTGTAGTCCCATTACTGTGGTGGATGAGGTGTAGTCCCATTACTATGGTTGATGAGGGAGGTGTGGATGAGGTGTTGTCCCATTACTGTGGTGGATGAGGTGTAGTTCCATTACTGTGTTGGATGGGGTGTGGATGAGGTGTGGTCCCATTACTGTGGTGGATGAGGTGTAGTGCCATTACTGTGGTTGATGAGGGAGGTGTGGATGAGGTGTTGTCCCATTACTGTGGTGGATGAGGGAGGTGTGGATGAAGTGTAGTCCCATTACTGTAATGGATGAGGTGTAGTCCCATTACTGTGGTGGATGAGGGAGGTGTGGATGAGGTGTTGTCCCATTACTGTGGTGGAAGAGGGAGGTGTGGATGAGGTGTTGTCCCATTACTGTGGTGGATGAGGGAGGTGTGGATGAGGTGTTGTCCCATTACTGTGGTGGATGAGGGAGGCATGGATGAGGTGTTGTCCCATTACTGTGGTGGATGAGGGAGGTGTGGATGAAGTGTTGTCCCATTACTGTGGTGAATGAGGTGTAGTTCCATTACTGTGGCGGATGGGGTGTGGATGAACTGTTGTCCCATTACTGTGGTGAATGAGGTGTAGTCCAATTACTGTCGTAGAGGAGGGTTGAGGAGGGGTTGATGAGGTGTAGTCCCACTACTGTGGTAGAGGAGGAGTGAGGAGGGGTGGATGAGGTGTAGTCCCATTACTGTGGTAGAGGAGGAGTGAGGAGGGGTGGATGAGGTGTAGTCCCACTACTGTGGTAGAGGAGGAGTGAGGAGGGGTGGATGAGGTGTAGTCCCACTACTGTGGTAGAGGAGGAGTGAGGAGGGGTGGATGAGGTTTAGTCCCATTACTGTGGTAGAGGAGGAGTGAGGAGGGGTGGATGAGGTGTAGTCCCACTACTGTGGTAGAGGAGGAGTGAGGATGGGTGGATGAGGTGTAGTCCCATTACTGTGGTAGAGGAGGAGTGAGGAGGGGTGGATGAGGTGTAGTCCCATTACTGTGGTAGAGGAGGAGGGAGGAGGGGTGGATGAGGTGTAGTCCAATTACTGTGGTAGAGGAGGGGTGGTTGAGGTGTAGTCCCATTACTGTTGTTGATGAGGTGTAGTCCCATTACTGTTGTTGATGGTGTGTAGTCCCATTACTGTTGTTGATGAGGTGTAGTCCCATTACTGTGGTTGATGAGTTGTAGTCCCATTACTGTGGTTGATGAGGTGTAGTCCCATTACTGTCGTAGAGGAGGGTTGAGGAGGGGTTGATGAGGTGTAGTCCCACTACTGTGGTAGAGGAGGAGTGAGGAGGGGTGGATGAGGTGTAGTCCCATTACTGTGGTTGATGAGGTGTAGTCCCATTACTGTGGTGGATGGGGTGTGGATGAGGTGTAGTCCCATTACTGTGGTGGATGAGGTGTCGTCCCATTACTGTGGTTGATGAGGTGTAGTCCCATTACCTTGGTGGATGAGGTGTAGTTCCATTACTGTGGTGGATGGGGTGTGGATGAGGTGTAGTCTCATTACTGTGGTGGATGAGGTGTAGTGCCATTACTGTGGTTGATGAGGGAGGTGTGGATGAGGTGTTGTCCCATTAGTGTGGTGGATGAGGGAGGCATGGATGAGGTGTTGTCCCATTACTGTGGTGGATGATGTATAGTCCCATTACTGTGGTTGATGAGGTGTAGTCCCATTACTGTGGTTGATGAGGGAGGTGTGGATGAGGTGTTGTCCCATTAGTGTGGTGGATGAGGGAGGCATGGATGAGGTGTTGTCCCATTACTGTGGTGGATGAGGGAGGTGTGGATGAAGTGTTGTCCCATAACTGTGGTGGATGAGGGAGGTGTTGATGAAGTGTTGTCCCATTACTGTGGTGAATGAGGTGTAGTCCCATTACTGTGGTGGATGAGGGAGGTGAGGATGAGGTGTTGTCCCATTACTGTGGTGGATGAGGGAGGTGTGGATTAAGTGTAGTTCAATTACTGTGGTGGATGAGGTGTTGTCCCATTACTGTGGTGGATGAGGGAGGTGTGGATGAGGTGTTGTCCCATTACTGTGGTGAATGAGGTGTAGTCCCATTACTGTGGTGGATGCGGGAGGTTTGGATGAGGTGTTGTCCCATTACTGTGGTTGATGAGGGAGGTGTGGATGAGGTGTTGTCCCATTACTGTGGTTGATGAGGGAGGTGTGGATGAGGTGTTGTCCCATTACTGTGGTGGATGAGGTGTAGTCCCATTACTGTGGTTGATTAGGGAGCTGTGGATGAGGTGTTGTCCCATTACTGTGGTGGATGAGGGAGGTGTGGATGAGGTGTAGTCCCATTACTGTGGTGGATGAGGGAGGTGTGGATGAGGTGTTGTCCCATTACTGTGGTGGATGAGGGAGGTGTGGATGAGGTGTTGTCCCATTACTGTGGTGGATGAGGGAGGTGTGGATTAAGTGTAGTTCAATTACTGTGGTGAATGAGGTGTTGTCCCATTACTGTGGTGGATGAGGGAGGTGTGGATGAAGTGTAGTCCCATTACTGTGGTGGATGAGGTGTAGTCCCATTACTGTGGTGGATGAGGTGTAGTCCCATTACTGTGGTTGATGAGGGAGGTGTGGATGAGATGTTGTCCCATTACTGTGGTTGATGAGGGAGGTGTGGATGAGGTGTTGTCCCATTACTGTGGTTGATGAGGTGTAGTCCCATTACTGTGGTTGATGAGGGAGGTGTGGATGAGGTGTTGTCCCATTACTGTGGTTGATGAGGAAGGTGTGGATGAGGTGTTGTCCCATTACTGTGGTGGATGAGGGAGGTGTGGATTAAGTGTAGTTCCATTACTGTGGTGGATGAGGTGTAGTCCCATTACTGTAGTGGATGAGGGAGGTGTGGATGAGGTGTTGTCCCATTACTGTGGTGGATGAGGGAGGTGTGGATGAAGTGTTGTCCCATTACTGTGGTGGATGAGGTGTAGTCCCATTACTGTGGTTGATGAGGGAGGTGTGGATGAGGTGTAGTCCCATTACTGTGGTTGATGAGGGAGGTGTGGATGAGGTGTTGTCCCATTACAGTGGTGGATGAGGTGTAGTCCCATTATTGTGGTTGATGAGGGAGGTGTGGATGAGGTGTTGTCCCATTACTGTGGTGGATGAGGTGTAGTCCCATTACTGTGGTTGATGAGGGAGGTGTGGATGAGGTGTTGTCCCATTACTGTGGTTGATGAGGGAGGTATGGATGAGGAGCTGTCCCATTACTGTGGTGGATGAGGTGTAGTCCCATTACTGTGGTTGATGAGGGAGGTGTGGATGAGGTGTAGTCCCATTACTGTGGTTGATGAGGGAGGTGTGGATGAGGTGTTGTCCCATTACTGTGGTGGATGAGGTGTAGTCCCATTACTGTGGTGGATGAGGGAGGTGTGGATGAGGTGTTGTCCCATTACTGTGGTTGATGAGGGAGGTGTGAATGAGGTGTTGTCCCATTACTGTGGTTGATGAGGGAGGTGTGGATGAAGTGTAATCCCATTACTGTGGTGGATGAGGTGTAGTACCATTACTGTGGTTGATGAGGGAGGTGTGGATGAGGTGTCCCATTACTGTGGTGAATGAGGTGTAGTCCCATTACTGTGGTGGATGAGGGAGGTGTGGATGAGGTGTTGTCCCATTACTGTGGTTGATGAGGGAGGTGTGGATGAGGTGTTGTTCCATTACTGTGGTTGATGAGGGAGGTGTGGATGAGGTGTTGTCCCATTACTGTGGTGGATGAGGTGTAGTCCCATTACTGTGGTTGACGAGGGAGGTGTGGATGAGGTTTTGTCCCATTACTGTGGTGGATGAGGGAGGTGTGGATGAAGTGTAGTACCATTACTGTGGTGGATGAGGTGTAATCCCATTACTGTGGTTGATGAGGGAGGTGTGGATGAGGTGTTGTCCCAATACTGTGGTTGATGAGGGAGGTATGGATGAGGTGTTGTCCCATTACTGTGGTTGATGAGGGAGGTGTGGATGAGGTGTTGTCCCATTACTGTGGTTGATGAGGGAGGTGTGGATGAGGTGTTGTCCCATTACTGTGGTGGATGAGGTGTAGTCCCATTACTGTGGTTGATGAGGGAGGTGTGGATGAGGTGTTGTCCCATTACTGTGGTGGATGAGGGAGGTGTGGATGAAGTGTAGTACCATTACTGTGGTGGATGAGGTGTTGTCCCATTACTGTGGTTGATGAGGGAGGTTTGGATGAGGTGTTGTCCCATTACTGTGGTGGATGAGGGAGGTGTGGATGAAGTGTAGTCCCATTACTGTGGTGGATGAGGTGTAGTCCCAATACTGTGTTGGATGAGGGAGGTGTGGATGAGGTGTTGTCCCATTACTGTGGTGGATGAGGGAGGTGTGGATGACGTGTAGTCACATTACTGTGGTGGATGAGGTGTAGTCCCATTACTATGGTTGATGAGGGAGGTGTGGATGAGGTGTTGTCCCATTACTGTGGTGGATGAGGTGTAGTTCCATTACTGTGTTGGATGGGGTGTGGATGAGGTGTAGTCCCATTACTGTGGTGGATGAGGTGTAGTGCCATTACTGTGGTTGATGAGGGAGGTGTGGATGAAGTGTAGCCCCATTACTGTGGTGGATGAGGTGTAGTCCCATTACTGTCGTTGATGAGGCGTAGTCCCATTGCTGTGGTTGATGAGGGAGGTGTGGATGAGGTGTTGTCCCATTACTGTGGTGGATGAGGGAGGTGTGGATGAAGTGTAGTACCATTACTGTGGTGGATGAGGTGTTGTCCCATTACTGTGGTTGATGAGGGAGGTGTGGATGAGATGTTGTCCCATTATTGTGGTGGATGAGGTGTAGTCCCATTACTGTGGTTGATGAGGGAGGTGTGGATGAGGTGTTGTCCCATTACTGTGGTGGATGAGGGAGGTGTGGATGAAGTGTAGTCCCATTACTGTGGTGGATGAGGTGTAGTCCCATTACTGTGGTGGATGAGGGAGGTGTGGATGAGGTGTTGTCCCATTACTGTGGTGGATGAGGGAGGTGTGGATGAAGTGTAGTCCCATTACTGTGGTGGATGAGGTGTAGTCCCATTACTATGGTTGATGAGGGAGGTGTGGATGAGGTGTTGTCCCATTACTGTGGTTGATGAGGTGTAGTTCCATTACTGTGTTGGATGGGGTGTGGATGAGGTGTAGTCCCATTACTGTGGTGGATGAGGTGTAGTGCCATTACTGTGGTTGATGAGGGAGGTGTGGATGAAGTGTAGCCCCATTACTGTGGTGGATGAGGTGTAGTCCCATTACTGTCGTTGATGAGGCGTAGTCCCATTACCGTGGTTGATGAGGGAGGTGTGGATGAGGTGTTGTCCCATTACTGTGGTGGATGAGGGAGGTGTGGATGAGGTGTTGTCCCATTACTGTTGTGGATGAGGGAGGTGTGGATGAAGTGTGGTCCCATTACTGTGGTGGATGAGGTGTGGTCCCATTACTATGGTTGATGAGGGAGGTGTGGATGAGGTGTTGTCCAATTTCTGTGGTTGATGAGGGAGGTGTGGATGAGGTGTTGTCCCATAACTGTGGTTGATGAGGGAGGTGTTGATGAGGTCTTGTCCCATTACTGTGGTGGATGAGGTGTAGTCCCATTACTGTGGTTGATGAGGGAGGTGTGGATGAGGTGTTGTCCCATTACTGTGGTTGATGAGGGAGTTGTGGATGAGGTGTTGTCCCATTACTGTGGTTGATGAGCGAGTTGTGGATGAGGTGTTGTCCCATTACTGTGGTGGATGAGGTGTAGTCCAATTACTGTGGGTGATGAGGGAGGTGTGGATGAGGTGTTGTCCCATTAATGTGGTGGATGAAGTGTAGTACCATTACTGTGGTGGATGAGGTGTAGTCCCATTACTGTGGTTGATGAGGGAGGTGTGGATGAGGTGTTGTCCCATTACTGTGGTTGATGAGGGAGGTGTGGATGAGGAGCTGTAACATTACTGTGGTGGATGAGGTGTAGTCCCATTACTGTGGTTGATGAGGGAGGTGTGGATGAGGTGTAGTCCCATTACTGTGGTTGATGAGGGAGGTGTGGATGAGGTGTTGTCCCATTACTGTGGTGGATGAGGTGTAGTCCCATTACTGTGGTGGATGAGGGAGGTGTGGATGAGGTGTTGTCACATTACTGTGGTTGATGAGGGAGGTGTGAATGAGGTGTTGTCCCATTACTGTGGTTGATGAGGGAGGTGTGGATGAAGTGTAATCCCATTACTGTGGTGGATGAGGTGTAGTACCATTACTGTGGTTGATGAGGGAGGTGTGGATGAAGTGTAATCCCATTACTGTGGTGGATGAGGTGTAGTACCATTACTGTGGTTGATGAGGGAGGTGTGGATGAGGTGTTGTCCCATTACTGTGGTGAATGAGGTGTAGTCCCATTACTGTGGTGGATGAGGGAGGTGTGGATGAGGTGTCGTCCCATTACTCTGGTTGATGAGGGAGGTGTGGATGAGGTGTTTTCCCATTACTGTGGTTGATGAGGGAGGTGTGGATGAGGTGTTGTCCCATTACTGTGGTGGATGAGGTGTAGTCCCATTACTGTGGTTGATGAGGGAGGTGTGGATGAGGTTTTGTCCCATTGCTGTGGTGGATGAGGGAGGTGTGGATGAAGTGTAGAACCATTACTGTGGTGGATGAGGTGTTGTCCCATTACTGTGGTTGATGAGGGAGGTGTGGATGAGATGTTGTCCCATTATTGTGGTGGATGAGGTGTAGTCCCATTACTGTGGTTGATGAGGGAGGTGTGGATGAGGTGTTGTCCCATTACTATGGTGGATGAGGGAGGTGTGGATGAAGTGTAGTCCCATTACTGTGGTGGATGAGGTGTAGTCCCATTACTATGGTTGATGAGGGAGGTGTGGATGAGGTGTTGTCCCATTACTGTGGTGGATGAGGTGTAGTTCCATTACTGTGTTGGATGGGGTGTGGATGAGGTGTTGTCCCATTACTGTGGTGGATGAGGTGTAGTTCCATTACTGTGTTGGATGGGGTGTGGAAGAGGTGTAGTCCCATTACTGTGGTGGATGAGGTGTAGTGCCATTACTGTGGTTGATGAGGGAGGTGTGGATGAAGTGTAGCCCCATAACTGTGGTGGATGAGGTGTAGTCCCATTACTGTCGTTGATGAGGCGTAGTCCCATTACCGTGGTTGATGAGGGAGGTGTGGATGAGGTGTTGTCCCATTACTGTGGTGGATGAGGGAGGCATGGATGAGGTGTTGTCCCATTACTGTGGTGGATGAGGGAGGTGTGGATGAGGTGTTGTCCCATTACTGTGGTGGATGAGGGAGGTGTGGATGAAGTGTAGTCCCATTACTGTAATGGATGAGGTGTAGTCCCATTACTGTGTTGGATGAGGGAGGTGTGGATGAGGTGTTGTCCCATTACTGTGGTGGAAGAGGGAGGTGTGGATGAGGTGTTGTCCCATTACTGTGGTGGATGAGGGAGGTGTGGATGAGGTGTTGTCCCATTACTGTGGTGGATGAGGGAGGCATGGATGAGGTGTTGTCCCATTACTGTGGTGGATGAGGGAGGTGTGGATGAAGTGTTGTCCCATTACTGTTGTGAATGAGGTGTAGTCCCATTACTGTGGTGGATGAGGGAGGTGTGGATGAGGTGTAGTTCCATTACTGTGGTGGATGGGGTGTGGATGAAGTGTTGTCCCATTACTGTGGTGAATGAGGTGTAGCATCATTACTGTGGTGGATGAGGGAGGTGTGGATGAGGTCTTGTCCCATTACTGTGGTGGATGAGGGAGGTGTGGATGAGGTGTTGTCCCATTACTGTTGTGGATGAGGGAGGTGTGGATGAAGTGTGGTCCCATTACTGTGGTGGATGAGGTGTGGTCCCATTACTATGGTGGATGAGGGAGGTGTGGATGAGGTCTTGTCCCATTACTGTGGTGGATGAGGGAGGTGTGGATGAGGTGTTGTCCCATTACTGTTGTGGATGAGGGAGGTGTGGATGAAGTGTGGTCCCATTACTGTGGTGGATGAGGTGTGGTCCCATTACTATGGTTGATTAGGGAGGTGTGGATGAGGTGTTGTCCCATTTCTGTGGTTGATGAGGGAGGTGTGGATGAGGTGTTGTCCCATAACTGTGGTTGATGAGGGAGGTGTTGATGAGGTCTTGTCCCATTACTGTGGTGGATGAGGTGTAGTCCCATTACTGTGGTTGATGAGGGAGGTGTGGATGAGGTGTTGTCCCATTACTGTGGTTGATGAGGGAGTTGTGGATGAGGTGTTGTCCCATTACTGTGGTTGATGAGCGAGTTGTGGATGAGGTGTTGTCCCATTACTGTGGTGGATGAGGTGTAGTCCAATTACTGTGGGTGATGAGGGAGGTGTGGATGAGGTGTTGTCCCATTACTGTGGTGGATGAAGTGTAGTACCATTACTGTGGTGGATGAGGTGTAGTCCCATTACTGTGGTTGATGAGGGAGGTGTGGATGAGGTGTTGTCCCATTACTGTGGTTGATGAGGGAGGTGTGGATGAGGAGCTGTAACATTACTGTGGTGGATGAGGTGTAGTCCCATTACTGTGGTTGATGAGGGAGGTGTGGATGAGGTGTAGTCCTTTTACTGTGGTTGATGAGGGAGGTGTGGATGAGGTGTTGTCCCATTACTGTGGTGGATGAGGTGTAGTCCCATTACTGTGGTGGATGAGGGAGGTGTGGATGAGGTGTTGTCCCATTACTGTGGTTGATGAGGGAGGTGTGAATGAGGTGTTGTCCCATTACTGTGGTTGATGAGGGAGGTGTGGATGAAGTGTAATCCCATTACTGTGGTGGATGAGGTGTAGTACCATTACTGTGGTTGATGAGGGAGGTGTGGATGAGGTGTTGTCCCATTACTGTGGTGAATGAGGTGTAGTCCCATTACTGTGGTGGATGAGGGAGGTGTGGATGAGGTGTTGTCCCATTACTGTGGTTGATGAGGGAGGTGTGGATGAGGTGTTGTCCCATTACTGTGGTTGATGAGGGAGGTGTGGATGAGGTGTTGTCCCATTACTGTGGAGGATGAGGGAGGTGTGGATGAGGTTTTGTCCCATTACTGTGGTGGATGAGGGAGGTGTGGATGAGGTCTTGTCCCATTACTGTGGTGGATGAGGGAGGTGTGGATGAGGTGTTGTCCCATTACTGTTGTGGATGAGGGAGGTGTGGATGAAGTGTGGTCCCATTACTGTGGTGGATGAGGTGTGGTCCCATTACTATGGTGGATGAGGGAGGTGTGGATGAGGTCTTGTCCCATTACTGTGGTGGATGAGGGAGGTGTGGATGAGGTGTTGTCCCATTACTGTTGTGGATGAGGGAGGTGTGGATGAAGTGTGGTCCCATTACTGTGGTGGATGAGGTGTGGTCCCATTACTATGGTTGATTAGGGAGGTGTGGATGAGGTGTTGTCCCATTTCTGTGGTTGATGAGGGAGGTGTGGATGAGGTGTTGTCCCATAACTGTGGTTGATGAGGGAGGTGTTGATGAGGTCTTGTCCCATTACTGTGGTGGATGAGGTGTAGTCCCATTACTGTGGTTGATGAGGGAGGTGTGGATGAGGTGTTGTCCCATTACTGTGGTTGATGAGGGAGTTGTGGATGAGGTGTTGTCCCATTACTGTGGTTGATGAGCGAGTTGTGGATGAGGTGTTGTCCCATTACTGTGGTGGATGAGGTGTAGTCCAATTACTGTGGGTGATGAGGGAGGTGTGGATGAGGTGTTGTCCCATTACTGTGGTGGATGAAGTGTAGTACCATTACTGTGGTGGATGAGGTGTAGTCCCATTACTGTGGTTGATGAGGGAGGTGTGGATGAGGTGTTGTCCCATTACTGTGGTTGATGAGGGAGGTGTGGATGAGGAGCTGTAACATTACTGTGGTGGATGAGGTGTAGTCCCATTACTGTGGTTGATGAGGGAGGTGTGGATGAGGTGTAGTCCTTTTACTGTGGTTGATGAGGGAGGTGTGGATGAGGTGTTGTCCCATTACTGTGGTGGATGAGGTGTAGTCCCATTACTGTGGTGGATGAGGGAGGTGTGGATGAGGTGTTGTCCCATTACTGTGGTTGATGAGGGAGGTGTGAATGAGGTGTTGTCCCATTACTGTGGTTGATGAGGGAGGTGTGGATGAAGTGTAATCCCATTACTGTGGTGGATGAGGTGTAGTACCATTACTGTGGTTGATGAGGGAGGTGTGGATGAGGTGTTGTCCCATTACTGTGGTGAATGAGGTGTAGTCCCATTACTGTGGTGGATGAGGGAGGTGTGGATGAGGTGTTGTCCCATTACTGTGGTTGATGAGGGAGGTGTGGATGAGGTGTTGTCCCATTACTGTGGTTGATGAGGGAGGTGTGGATGAGGTGTTGTCCCATTACTGTGGAGGATGAGGGAGGTGTGGATGAGGTTTTGTCCCATTACTGTGGTGGATGAGGGAGGTGTGGATGAAGTGTAATACCATTACTGTGGTGGATGAGGTGTAATCCCATTACTGTGGTTGATGAGGGAGGTGTGGATGAGGTGTTGTCCCAATACTGTGGTTGATGAGGGAGGTATGGATGAGGTGTTGTCCCATTACTGTGGTTGATGAGGGAGGTGTGGATGAGGTGTTGCCCCATTACTGTGGTTGATGAGGGAGGTGTGGATGAGGTGTTGTCCCATTACTGTGGTGGATGAGGTGTAGTCCCATTACTGTGGTTGATGAGGGAGGTGTGGATGAGGTGTTGTCCCATTACTGTGGTGGATGAGGGAGGTGTGGATGAAGTGTAGTACCATTACTGTGGTGGATGAGGTGTTGTCCCATTACTGTGGTTGATGAGGGAGGGGTGGATGAGATGTTGTCCCATTATTGTGGTGGATGAGGTGTAGTCCCATTACTGTGGTTGATGAGGGAGGTGTGGATGAGGTGTTGTCCCATTACTGTGGTGGATGAGGGAGGTGTGGATGAAGTGTAGTCCCATTACTGTGGTGGATGAGGTGTAGTCCCATTACTGTGGTGGATGAGGGAGGTGTGGATGAGGTGTTGTCCCATTACTGTGGTGGATGAGGGAGGTGTGGATGAAGTGTAGTCCCATTACTGTGCTGGACGAGGTGTAGTCCCATTACTATGGTTGATGAGGGATGTGTGGATGAGGTGTTGTCCCATTACTGTGGTGGATGAGGTGTAGTTCCATTACTGTGTTGGATGGGGTGTGGATGAGGTGTAGTCCCATTACTGTGGTGGATGAGGTGTAGTGCCATTACTGTGGTTGATGAGGGAGGTGTGGATGAAGTGTAGCCCCATTACTGTGGTGGATGAGGTGTAGTCCCATTACTGTCGTTGATGAGGCGTAGTCCCATTACCGTGGTTGATGAGGGAGGTGTGGATGAGGTGTTGTCCCATTACTGTGGTGGATGAGGGAGGCATGGATGAGGTGTTGTCCCATTACTGTGGTGGATGAGGGAGGTGTGGATGAGGTGTTGTCCCACTACTGTGGTGGATGAGGGAGGTGTGGATAAGTGTAGTCCCATTACTGTAATGGATGAGGTGTAGTCCCATTACTGTGGTGGATGAGGGAGGTGTGGATGAGGTGTTGTCCCATTACTGTGGTGGAAGAGGGAGGTGTGGAGGAGGTGTTGTCCCATTACTGTGGTGGATGAGGGAGGTGTGGATGAGGTGTTGTCCCATTACTGTGGTGGATGAGGGAGGCATGGATGAGGTGTTGTCCCATTACTGTGGTGGATGAGGGAGGTGTGGATGAAGTGTTGTCCCATTACTGTGGTGGACGAGGTGTAGTCCCATTACTATGGTTGATGAGGGAGGTGTGGATGAGGTGTTGTCCCATTACTGTGGTGGATGAGGTGTAGTTCCATTACTGTGTTGGATGGGGTGTGGATGAGGTGTATTCCCATTACTGTGGTGGATGAGGTGTAGTGCCATTACTGTGGTTGATGAGGGAGGTGTGGATGAAGTGTAGCCCCATTACTGTGGTGGATTAGGTGTAGTCCCATTACTGTCGTTGATGAGGCGTAGTCCCATTACCGTGGTTGATGAGGGAGGTGTGGATGAGGTGTTGTCCCATTACTGTGGTGGATGAGGGAGGTATGGATGAGGTGTTGTCCCATTACTGTGGTTGATGAGGGAGGTGTGGATGAGGTGTTGTCCCATTACTGTGGTTGATGAGGGAGGTGTGGATGAGGTGTTGTCCCATTACTGTGGTGGATGAGGTGCAGTCCCATTACTGTTGGTAATGAGGGAGGTGTGGATGAGGTGTTGTCCCATTACTGTGGTGGATGAGGGAGGTGTGGATGAAGTGTAGTACCATTACTGTGGTGGATGAGTTGTTGTCCCATTACTGTGGTTGATGAGGGAGGTGTGGATGAGATGTTGTCCCATTATTGTGGTGGATGAGGTGTAGTCCCATTACTGTGGTTGATGAGGGAGGTGTGGATGAGGTGTTGTCCCATTACTGTGGTGGATGAGGGAGGTGTGTATGAAGTGTAGTCCCATTCCTGTGGTGGATGAGGTGTAGTCCCATTACTGTGGTGGATGAGGGAGGTGTGGATGAGGTGTTGTCCCATTACTGTGGTGGATGAGGGAGGTGTGGATGAAGTGTAGTCCCATTACTGTGGTGGATGAGGTGTAGTCCCATTACTATGGTTGATGAGGGAGGTGTGGATGGGGTGTTGTCCCATTACTGTGGTGGATGAGGTGTAGTTCCATTACTGTGTTGGATGGGGTGTGGATGAGGTGTAGTCCCATTACTGTGGTGGATGAGGTGTAGTGCCATTACTGTGGTTGATGAGGGAGGTGTGGATGAAGTGTAGCCCCATTACTGTGGTGGATGAGGTGTAGTCCCATTACTGTCGTTGATGAGGCGTAGTCCCATTACCGTGGTTGAAGAGGGAGGTGTGGATGAGGTGTTGTCCCATTACTGTGGTGGATGAGGGAGGCATGGATGAGGTGTTGTCCCATTACTGTGGTGGATGAGGGAGGTGTGGATGAGGTGTTGTCCCATTACTGTGGTGGATGAGGGAGGTGAGGATGAAGTGTAGTCCCATTACTGTAATGGATGAGGTGTAGTCCCATTACTGTGGTGGATGAGGGAGGTGTGGATGAGGTGTTGTCCCATTACTGTGGTGGATGAGGGAGGTGTGGATGAGGTGTTGTCCCATTACTGTGGTGGATGAGGGAGGTGTGGATGAAGTGTAGTCCCATTCCTGTGGTGGATGAGGTGTAGTCCCATTACTGTGGTGGATGAGGGAGGTGTGGATGAGGTGTTGTCCCATTACTGTGGTGGATGAGGGAGGTGTGGATGAAGTGTAGTCCCATTACTGTGGTGGATGAGGTGTAGTCCCATTACTATGGTTGATGAGGGAGGTGTGGATGAGGTGTTGTCCCATTACTGTGGTGGATGAGGTGTAGTTCCATTACTGTGTTGGATGGGGTGTGGATGAGGTGTAGTCCCATTACTGTGGTGGATGAGGTGTAGTGCCATTACTGTGGTTGATGAGGGAGGTGTGGATGAAGTGTAGCCCCATTACTGTGGTGGATGAGGTGTAGTCCCATTACTGTCGTTGATGAGGCGTAGTCCCATTACCGTGGTTGAAGAGGGAGGTGTGGATGAGGTGTTGTCCCATTACTGTGGTGGATGAGGGAGGCATGGATGAGGTGTTGTCCCATTACTGTGGTGGATGAGGGAGGTGTGGATGAGGTGTTGTCCCATTACTGTGGTGGATGAGGGAGGTGTGGATGAAGTGTAGTCCCATTACTGTAATGCATGAGGTGTAGTCCCATTATTGTGGTGGATGAGGGAGGTGTGGATGAGGTGTTGTCCCATTACTGTGGTGGAAGAGGGAGGTGTGGAGGAGGTGTTGTCCCATTACTGTGGTGGATGAGGGAGGTGTGGATGAGGTGTTGTCCCATTACTGTGGTGGATGAGGGAGGCATGGATGAGGTGTTGTCCCATTACTGTGGTGGATGAGGGAGGTGTGGATGAAGTGGTGTCCCATTACTGTGGTGAATGAGGTGTAGTCCCATTACTGTGGTGGATGAGGGAGGTGTGGATGAGGTGTAGTTCCATTACTGTGGTGAATGGGGTGTGGATGAAGTGTTGTCCCATTACTTTGGTGAATGAGGTGTAGTCCCATTACTGTGGTGGATGAGGGAGGTGTGGATGAGGTCTTGTCCCATTACTGTGGTGGATGAGGGAGGTGTGGATGAGGTGTTGTCCCATTACTGTTGTGGATGAGGGAGGTGTGGATGAAGTGTGGTCCCATTTGTTACGCACGCCTCTGAGAAGAGGGAACGCAACTCCCTGCTACAACTCAACTCTCTGAAGTGCAAGAGGTATGGACTGTAGGTGCGAGTAAGGATGACATAAAAGCAGAATTTACCGTTTACTCAAATGTATTTTCTTACACGGTAATATGGGGAAAAGGGGCTGGACGGAACCAAAGCAAAGAAAGTAAATATCAAAGTTCCCCCTCTCCTATCTAACCTGCCTACCCACTTAACTTACCTAACTTAACACCGCCTGGTGCCCTAACCAAAATACAGGGGGTGGTCCGCCCAGGTCTTACCTAGTGTGCCTAGACAGTAAATATACTACGGGTATATGTATGCCCGCGGGCCTCTTGCCTAAGCACTCCCAAAGTGCCTTCTCCTTCCCCCCTGGGAACAAATGAAACAGAGTAATTATTAATGATTTCTCAAACACAGGACATAGAAAAACTGCTACCAACAACAACAGTACATACCACACTTTCTGATACACAACCCACACTATATCACAATCTAATTTTTCTCTCTCTCAATCTCCAAATCTCTACTCCTTATCTCATCTCTCTCCCCTCTCCTCATATCTATCTCTTCTGGGCAGAACACTGGCTTTTATCTTCAGGTGGCAATGGTGATTAGTGTCAGCTGCTTCTTGACAAGGGGGCGGGGTCAGCTCCAATCACCAATTAGCCTGGGGGTAGACCAATCAGCTGGTTGGGGAGTACTTCCAGAAGCCATCTCCTGAAACACACACACTAAAATACAAAATAGAACAGAAACTGGGGAACGTAACACCATTACTGTGGTGGATGAGGTGTGGTCCCATTACTATGGTTGATGAGGGAGGTGTGGATGAGGTGTTGTCCCATTTCTGTGGTTGATGAGGGAGGTGTGGATGAGGTGTTGTCCCATAACTGTGGTTGATGAGGGAGGTGTTGATGAGGTCTTGTCCCATTACTGTGGTGGATGAGGTGTAGTCCCATTACTGTGGTTGATGAGGGAGGTGTGGATGAGGTGTTGTCCCATTACTGTGGTTGATGAGGGAGTTGTGGATGAGGTGTTGTCCCATTACTGTGGTTGATGAGCGAGTTGTGGATGAGGTGTTGTCCCATTACTGTGGTGGATGAGGTGTAGTCCAATTACTGTGGGTGATGAAGGAGGTGTGGATGAGGTGTTGTCCCATTACTGTGGTGGATGAAGTGTAGTACCATTACTGTGGTGGATGAGGTGTAGTACCATTACTATGGTTGATGAGGGAGGTGTGGATGAGGTGTTGTCCCATTACTGTGGTGGATGAGGTGTAGTTCCATTACTGTGTTGGATGGGGTGTGGATGAGGTGTAGTCCCATTACTGTGGTGGATGAGGTGTAGTGCCATTACTGTGGTTGATGAGGGAGGTGTGGATGAAGTGTAGCCCCATTACTGTGGTGGATGAGGTGTAGTCCCATTACTGTCGTTGATGAGGCGTAGTCCCATTACCGTGGTTGATGAGGGAGGTGTGGATGAGGTGTTGTCTCATTACTGTGGTGGATGAGGGAGGCATGGATGAGGTGTTGTCCCATTACTGTGGTGGATGAGGGAGGTGTGGATGAGGTGTTGTCCCATTACTGTGGTGGATGAGGGAGGTGTGGATGAAGTGTAGTCCCATTACTGTAATGGATGAGGTGTAGTCCCATTACTGTGGTGGATGAGGGAGGTGTGGATGAGGTGTTGTCCCATTACTGTGGTGGATGAGGGAGGTGTGGATGAAGTGTAGTCCCATTCCTGTGGTGGATGAGGTGTAGTCCCATTACTGTGGTGGATGAGGGAGGTGTGGATGAGGTGTTGTCCCATTACTGTGGTGGATGAGGGAGGTGTGGATGAGGTGTTGTCCTATTACTGTGGTGGATGAGGGAGGCATGGATGAGGTGTTGTCCCATTACTGTGGTGGATGAGGGAGGTGTGGATGAAGTGTTGTCCCATTACTGTGGTGAATGAGGTGTAGTCCCATTACTGTGGTGGATGAGGGAGGTGTGGATGAGGTGTAGTTCCATTACTGTGGTGAATGGGGTGTGGATGAAGTGTTGTCCCATTACTGTGGTGAATGAGGTGTAGTCCCATTACTGTGGTGGATGAGGGAGGTGTGGATGAGGTCTTGTCCCATTACTGTGGTGGATGAGGGACGTGTGGATGAGGTGTTGTCCCATTACTGTTGTGGATGAGGGAGGTGTGGATGAAGTGTGGTCCCATTACTGTGGTGGATGAGGTGTGGTCCCATTACTATGGTTGATGAGGGAGGTGTGGATGAGGTGTTGTCCCATTTCTGTGGTTGATGAGGGAGGTGTGGATGAGGTGTTGTCCCATAACTGTGGTTGATGAGGGAGGTGTTGTTGAGGTCTTGTCCCATTACTGTGGTGGATGAGGTGTAGTCCCATTACTGTGGTTGATGAGGGAGGTGTGGATGAGGTGTTGTCCCATTACTGTGGTTGATGAGGGAGTTGTGGATGAGGTGTTGTCCCATTACTGTGGTTGATGAGCGAGTTGTGGATGAGGTGTTGTCCCATTACTGTGGTGGATGAGGTGTAGTCCAATTACTGTGGGTGATGAAGGAGGTGTGGATGAGGTGTTGTCCCATTACTGTGGTGGATGAAGTGTAGTACCATTACTGTGGTGGATGAGGTGTAGTACCATTACTATGGTTGATGAGGGAGGTGTGGATGAGGTGTTGTCCCATTACTGTGGTGGATGAGGTGTAGTTCCATTACTGTGTTGGATGGGGTGTGGATGAGGTGTAGTCCCATTACTGTGGTGGATGAGGTGTAGTGCCATTACTGTGGTTGATGAGGGAGGTGTGGATGAAGTGTAGCCCCATTACTGTGGTGGATGAGGTGTAGTCCCATTACTGTCGTTGATGAGGCGTAGTCCCATTACCGTGGTTGATGAGGGAGGTGTGGATGAGGTGTTGTCTCATTACTGTGGTGGATGAGGGAGGTGTGGATGAAGTGTAGTCCCATTACTGTAATGGATGAGGTGTAGTCCCATTACTGTGGTGGATGAGGGAGGTGTGGATGAGGTGTTGTCCCATTACTGTGGTGGATGAGGGAGGTGTGGATGAAGTGTAGTCCCATTCCTGTGGTGGATGAGGTGTAGTCCCATTACCGTGGCGGATGAGGGAGGTGTGGATGAGGTGTTGTCCCATTACTGTGGTGGATGAGGGAGGTTTGGATGAAGTGTAGTCCCATTACTGTGGTGGATGAGGTGTAGTCCCATTACTATGGTTGATGAGGGAGGTGTGGATGAGGTGTTGTCCCATTACTGTGGTGGATGAGGTGTAGTTCCATTACTGTGTTGGATGGGGTGTGGATGAGGTGTAGTCCCATTACTGTGGTGGATGAGGTGTAGTGCCATTACTGTGGTTGATGAGGGAGGTGTGGATGAAGTGTAGCCCCATTACTGTGGTGGATGAGGCGTAGTCCCATTACCGTGGTTGAAGAGGGAGGTGTGGATGAGGTGTTGTCCCATTACTGTGGTGGATGAGGGAGGCATGGATGACGTGTTGTCCCATTACTGTGGTGGATGAGGGAGGTGTGGATGAGGTTTTGTCCCATTACTGTGGTGGATGAGGGAGGTGTGGATGAAGTGTAGTCCCATTACTGTAATGGATGAGGTGTAGTCCCATTACTGTGGTGGATGAGGGAGGTGTGGATGAGGTGTTGTCCCATTACTGTGGTGGAAGAGGGAGGTGTGGATGAGGTGTTGTCCCATTACTGTGGTGGATGAGGGAGGTGTGGATGAGGTGTTGTCCCATTACTGTGGTGGATGAGGGAGGCATGGATGAGGTGTTGTCCCATTACTGTGGTGGATGAGGGAGGTGTGGATGAAGTGTTGTCCCATTACTGTGGTGAATGAGGTGTAGTCCCATTACTGTGGTGGATGAGGGAGGTGTGGATGAGGTGTAGTTCCATTACTGTGGCGGATGGGGTGTGGATGAAGTGTTGTCCCATTACTGTGGTGAATGAGGTGTAGTCCCATTACTGTGGTGGATGAGGGAGGTGTGGATGAGGTCTTGTCCCATTACTGTGGTGGATGAGGGAGGTGTGGATGAGGTGTTGTCCCATTACTGTTGTGGATGAGGGAGGTGTGGATGAAGTGTGGTCCCATTACTGTGGTGGATGAGGTGTGGTCCCATTACTATGGTTGATGAGGGAGGTGTGGATGAGGTGTTGTCCCATTTCTGTGGTTGATGAGGGAGGTGTGGATGAGGTGTTGTCCCATAACTGTGGTTGATGAGGGAGGTGTTGATGAGGTCTTGTCCCATTACTGTGGTGGATGAGGTGTAGTCCAATTACTGTGGTTGATGAGGGAGGTGTGGATGAGGTGTTGTCCCATTACTGTGGTTGATGAGGGAGTTGTGGATGAGGTGTTGTCCCATTACTGTGGTTGATGAGCGAGTTGTGGATGAGGTGTTGTCCCATTACTGTGGTGGATGAGGTGTAGTCCAATTACTGTGGGTGATGAAGGAGGTGTGGATGAGGTGTTGTCCCATTACTGTGGTGGATGAAGTGTAGTACCATTACTGTGGTGGATGAGGTGTAGTACCATTACTATGGTTGATGAGGGAGGTGTGGATGAGGTGTTGTCCCATTACTGTGGTGGATGAGGTGTAGTTCCATTACTGTGTTGGATGGGGTGTGGATGAGGTGTAGTCCCATTACTGTGGTGGATGAGGTGTAGTGCCATTACTGTGGTTGATGAGGGAGGTGTGGATGAAGTGTAGCCCCATTACTGTGGTGGATGAGGTGTAGTCCCATTACTGTCGTTGATGAGGCGTAGTCCCATTACCGTGGTTGATGAGGGAGGTGTGGATGAGGTGTTGTCTCATTACTGTGGTGGATGAGGGAGGTGTGGATGAAGTGTAGTCCCATTACTGTAATGGATGAGGTGTAGTCCCATTACTGTGGTGGATGAGGGAGGTGTGGATGAGGTGTTGTCCCATTACTGTGGTGGAAGAGGGAGGTGTGGATGAGGTGTTGTCCCATTACTGTGGTGGATGAGGGAGGTGTGGATGAGGTGTTGTCCCATTACTGTGGTGGATGAGGGAGGCATGGATGAGGTGTTGTCCCATTACTGTGGTGGATGAGGGAGGTGTGGATGAAGTGTTGTCCCATTACTGTGGTGAATGAGGTGTAGTCCCATTACTGTGGTGGATGAGGGAGGTGTGGATGAGGTGTTGTCCCATTACTGTGGTGGATGAGGGAGGTGTGGATGAGGTGTTGTCCTATTACTGTGGTGGATGAGGGAGGCATGGATGAGGTGTTGTCCCATTACTGTGGTGGATGAGGGAGGTGTGGATGAAGTGTTGTCCCATTACTGTGGTGAATGAGGTGTAGTCCCATTACTGTGGTGGATGAGGGAGGTGTGGATGAGGTGTAGTTCCATTACTGTGGTGAATGGGGTGTGGATGAAGTGTTGTCCCATTACTGTGGTGAATGAGGTGTAGTCCCATTACTGTGGTGGATGAGGGAGGTGTGGATGAGGTCTTGTCCCATTACTGTGGTGGATGAGGGACGTGTGGATGAGGTGTTGTCCCATTACTGTTGTGGATGAGGGAGGTGTGGATGAAGTGTGGTCCCATTACTGTGGTGGATGAGGTGTGGTCCCATTACTATGGTTGATGAGGGAGGTGTGGATGAGGTGTTGTCCCATTTCTGTGGTTGATGAGGGAGGTGTGGATGAGGTGTTGTCCCATAACTGTGGTTGATGAGGGAGGTGTTGTTGAGGTCTTGTCCCATTACTGTGGTGGATGAGGTGTAGTCCCATTACTGTGGTTGATGAGGGAGGTGTGGATGAGGTGTTGTCCCATTACTGTGGTTGATGAGGGAGTTGTGGATGAGGTGTTGTCCCATTACTGTGGTTGATGAGCGAGTTGTGGATGAGGTGTTGTCCCATTACTGTGGTGGATGAGGTGTAGTCCAATTACTGTGGGTGATGAAGGAGGTGTGGATGAGGTGTTGTCCCATTACTGTGGTGGATGAAGTGTAGTACCATTACTGTGGTGGATGAGGTGTAGTACCATTACTATGGTTGATGAGGGAGGTGTGGATGAGGTGTTGTCCCATTACTGTGGTGGATGAGGTGTAGTTCCATTACTGTGTTGGATGGGGTGTGGATGAGGTGTAGTCCCATTACTGTGGTGGATGAGGTGTAGTGCCATTACTGTGGTTGATGAGGGAGGTGTGGATGAAGTGTAGCCCCATTACTGTGGTGGATGAGGTGTAGTCCCATTACTGTCGTTGATGAGGCGTAGTCCCATTACCGTGGTTGATGAGGGAGGTGTGGATGAGGTGTTGTCTCATTACTGTGGTGGATGAGGGAGGCATGGATGAGGTGTTGTCCCATTACTGTGGTGGATGAGGGAGGTGTGGATGAGGTGTTGTCCCATTACTGTGGTGGATGAGGGAGGTGTGGATGAAGTGTAGTCCCATTACTGTAATGGATGAGGTGTAGTCCCATTACTGTGGTGGATGAGGGAGGTGTGGATGAGGTGTTGTCCCATTACTGTGGTGGATGAGGGAGGTGTGGATGAAGTGTAGTCCCATTCCTGTGGTGGATGAGGTGTAGTCCCATTACCGTGGCGGATGAGGGAGGTGTGGATGAGGTGTTGTCCCATTACTGTGGTGGATGAGGGAGGTTTGGATGAAGTGTAGTCCCATTACTGTGGTGGATGAGGTGTAGTCCCATTACTATGGTTGATGAGGGAGGTGTGGATGAGGTGTTGTCCCATTACTGTGGTGGATGAGGTGTAGTTCCATTACTGTGTTGGATGGGGTGTGGATGAGGTGTAGTCCCATTACTGTGGTGGATGAGGTGTAGTGCCATTACTGTGGTTGATGAGGGAGGTGTGGATGAAGTGTAGCCCCATTACTGTGGTGGATGAGGCGTAGTCCCATTACCGTGGTTGAAGAGGGAGGTGTGGATGAGGTGTTGTCCCATTACTGTGGTGGATGAGGGAGGCATGGATGACGTGTTGTCCCATTACTGTGGTGGATGAGGGAGGTGTGGATGAGGTTTTGTCCCATTACTGTGGTGGATGAGGGAGGTGTGGATGAAGTGTAGTCCCATTACTGTAATGGATGAGGTGTAGTCCCATTACTGTGGTGGATGAGGGAGGTGTGGATGAGGTGTTGTCCCATTACTGTGGTGGAAGAGGGAGGTGTGGATGAGGTGTTGTCCCATTACTGTGGTGGATGAGGGAGGTGTGGATGAGGTGTTGTCCCATTACTGTGGTGGATGAGGGAGGCATGGATGAGGTGTTGTCCCATTACTGTGGTGGATGAGGGAGGTGTGGATGAAGTGTTGTCCCATTACTGTGGTGAATGAGGTGTAGTCCCATTACTGTGGTGGATGAGGGAGGTGTGGATGAGGTGTAGTTCCATTACTGTGGTGGATGGGGTGTGGATGAAGTGTTGTCCCATTACTGTGGTGAATGAGGTGTAGTCCCATTACTGTGGTGGATGAGGGAGGTGTGGATGAGGTCTTGTCCCATTACTGTGGTGGATGAGGGAGGTGTGGATGAGGTGTTGTCCCATTACTGTTGTGGATGAGGGAGGTGTGGATGAAGTGTGGTCCCATTACTGTGGTGGATGAGGTGTGGTCCCATTACTATGGTTGATGAGGGAGGTGTGGATGAGGTGTTGTCCCATTTCTGTGGTTGATGAGGGAGGTGTGGATGAGGTGTTGTCCCATAACTGTGGTTGATGAGGGAGGTGTTGATGAGGTCTTGTCCCATTACTGTGGTGGATGAGGTGTAGTCCAATTACTGTGGTTGATGAGGGAGGTGTGGATGAGGTGTTGTCCCATTACTGTGGTTGATGAGGGAGTTGTGGATGAGGTGTTGTCCCATTACTGTGGTTGATGAGCGAGTTGTGGATGAGGTGTTGTCCCATTACTGTGGTGGATGAGGTGTAGTCCAATTACTGTGGGTGATGAAGGAGGTGTGGATGAGGTGTTGTCCCATTACTGTGGTGGATGAAGTGTAGTACCATTACTGTGGTGGATGAGGTGTAGTACCATTACTATGGTTGATGAGGGAGGTGTGGATGAGGTGTTGTCCCATTACTGTGGTGGATGAGGTGTAGTTCCATTACTGTGTTGGATGGGGTGTGGATGAGGTGTAGTCCCATTACTGTGGTGGATGAGGTGTAGTGCCATTACTGTGGTTGATGAGGGAGGTGTGGATGAAGTGTAGCCCCATTACTGTGGTGGATGAGGTGTAGTCCCATTACTGTCGTTGATGAGGCGTAGTCCCATTACCGTGGTTGATGAGGGAGGTGTGGATGAGGTGTTGTCTCATTACTGTGGTGGATGAGGGAGGTGTGGATGAAGTGTAGTCCCATTACTGTAATGGATGAGGTGTAGTCCCATTACTGTGGTGGATGAGGGAGGTGTGGATGAGGTGTTGTCCCATTACTGTGGTGGAAGAGGGAGGTGTGGATGAGGTGTTGTCCCATTACTGTGGTGGATGAGGGAGGTGTGGATGAGGTGTTGTCCCATTACTGTGGTGGATGAGGGAGGCATGGATGAGGTGTTGTCCCATTACTGTGGTGGATGAGGGAGGTGTGGATGAAGTGTTGTCCCATTACTGTGGTGAATGAGGTGTAGTCCCATTACTGTGGTGGATGAGGGAGGTGTGGATGAGGTGTAGTTCCATTACTGTGGTGGATGGGGTGTGGATGAAGTGTTGTCCCATTACTGTGGTGAATGAGGTGTAGTCCCATTACTGTGGTGGATGAGGGAGGTGTGGATGAGGTCTTGTCCCATTACTGTGGTGGATGAGGGAGGTGTGGATGAGGTGTTGTCCCATTACTGTTGTGGATGAGGGAGGTGTGGATGAAGTGTGGTCCCATTACTGTGGTGGATGAGGTGTGGTCCCATTACTATGGTTGATGAGGGAGGTGTGGATGAGGTGTTGTCCCATTTCTGTGGTTGATGAGGGAGGTGTGGATGAGGTGTTGTCCCATAACTGTGGTTGATGAGGGAGGTGTTGATGAGGTCTTGTCCCATTACTGTGGTGGATGAGGTGTAGTCCCATTACTGTGGTTGATGAGGGAGGTGTGGATGAGGTGTTGTCCCATTACTGTGGTTGATGAGGGAGTTGTGGATGAGGTGTTGTCCCATTACTGTGGTTGATGAGCGAGTTGTGGATGAGGTGTTGTCCCATTACTGTGGTGGATGAGGTGTAGTCCAATTACTGTGGGTGATGAGGGAGGTGTGGATGAGGTGTTGTCCCATTACTGTGGTGGATGAAGTGTAGTACCATTACTGTGGTGGATGAGGTGTAGTACCATTACTGTGGTTGATGAGGGAGGTGTGGATGAGGTGTTGTCCCATTACTGTGGTTGATGAGGGAGGTATGGATGAGGTGTTGTCCCATTACTGTGGTTGATGAGGTGTAGTCCCATTACTGTGGTTGATGAGGGAGGTGTGGATGAGGTGTTGTCCCATTACTGTGGTGGATGAGGTGTAGTCCCATTATTGTGGTTGTTGAGGGAGGTGTGGATGAAGTGTTGTCCCATTACTGTGGTGGATGAGGTGTAGTCCCATTACTGTGGTTGATGTGGTTGATGAGGGAGGTATGGATGAGGTATTGTCCCATTACTGTGGTGGATGAGGTGTAGTCCCATTATTGTGGTTGATGAGGGAGGTGTGGATGAGGTGTTGTCCCATTACTGTGGTGGAATAGGTGTAGTCCCATTACTGTGGTTGATGAGGGAGGTGTGGATGAAGTGTAGCCCCATTACTGTGGTGGATGAGGTGTAGTTCCATTACTGTGGTTGATGAGGTGTAGTCCCATTACTGTGGTTGATGAGGGAGGCGTGGATGAGGTGTTGTCTCATTACTGTGGTGGATGAGGGAGGCATGGATGAGGTGTTGTCCCATTACTGTGGTGGATGAGGGAGGTGTGGATGAAGTGTTGTCCCATTACTGTGGTGAATGAGGTGTAGTCCCATTACTGTGGTGGATGAGGGAGGTGTGGATGAGGTGTTGTCCCATTACTGTGGTGGATGAGGTGTAGTCCCATTACTGTGGTTGTTGGGGGAGGTGTGGATGAGGGGTTGTCCCATTACTGTGGTGGATGAGGGAGGTGTGGATGAAGTGCAGTCCCATTACTGTGGTGGATGAGGTGTAGTCCCATTACTGTGGTGGGTGAGGGAGGTGTGGATGAGGTGTTGTCCCATTACTGTGGTGGATGAGGGAGGTGTGGATGAAGTGCAGTCCCATTACTGTGGTGGATGAGGTGTAGTCCCATTACTGTGGTGGGTGAGGGAGGTGTGGATGAGATGTTGTCCCATTACTGTGGTGAATGATGTGTAGTCCCATTACTGTGGTGGATGAGGGAGGTGTGGATGAGGTGTTGTCCCATTACTGTGGTGGATGAGGGAGGTGTGGATGAGGTGTTGTCCCATTACTGTGGTGGATGAGGTGTAGTCCCATTACTGTGGTTGATGGGGGAGGTGTGGATGAGGTGTTGTCCCATTACTGTGGTGGATGAGGGAGGTGTGGATGAAGTGCAGTCCCATTACTGTGGTGGATGAGGTGTAGTCCCATTACTGTGGTGGGTGAGGGAGGTGTGGATGAGGTGTTGTCCCATTACTGTGGTGGATGAGGGAGGTGTGGATGAAGTGCAGTCCCATTACTTTGGTGGATGAGGTGTAGTCCCATTACTGTGGTGGGTGAGGGAGGTGTGGATGAGGTGTTGTCCCATTACTGTGGTGAATGAGGTGTAGTCCCATTACTGTGGTGGATGAGGGAGGTGTGGATGAGGTGTTGTCCCATTACTGTTGTGGATGAGGGAGGTGTGGATGAAGTGTAGTCCCATTACTGTGGTGGATGAGGTGTAGTCCCATTACTGTGGTTGATGGGGGAGGTGTGGATGAGGTGTTGTCCCATTACTGTGGTGGATGAGGGAGGCGTGGATGAGGTGTTGTCCCATTACTGTGGTGGATGAGGGAGGTGTGGATGAAGTGTTGTCCCATTACTGTGGTGAATGAGGTGTAGTCCCATTACTGTGGTGGTTGAGGGAGGTGTGGATGAGGTGTTGTCCCATTACTGTGGTGGATGAGGGAGGTGTGGATGAGGTGTTGTCCCATTACTGTGGTGGATGAGGTGTAGTCCCATTACTGTGGTTGATGGGGGAGGTGTGGATGAGGTGTTGTCCCATTACTGTGGTGGATGAGGGAGGTGTGGATGAAGTGCAGTCCCATTACTGTGGTGGATGAGGTGTAGTCCCATTGCTGTGGTGGGTGAGGGAGGTGTGGATGAGGTGTTGTCCCATTACTGTGGTGGATGATGGAGGTGTGGATGAAGTGCAGTCCCATTACTTTGGTGGATGAGGTGTAGTCCCATTACTGTGGTGGGTGAGGGAGGTGTGGATGAGGTGTTGTCCCATTACTGTGGTGAATGAGGTGTAGTCCCATTACTGTGGTGGATGAGGGAGGTGTGGATGAGGTGTTGTCCCATTACTGTTGTGGATGAGGGAGGTGTGGATGAAGTGTAGTCCCATTACTGTGGTGGATGAGGTGTGGTCCCATTACTATGGTTGATGAGGGAGGTGTTGGGAAGGTGTTGTCCCATTTCTGTGGTTGATGAGGGAGGTGTGGATGAGGTGTTGTCCCATAACTGTGGTTGATGAGGGAGGTGTGGATGAGGTGTTGTCCCATTACTGTGGTGGATGAGGTGTAATCCCATTACTGTGGTTGATGAGGGAGGTGTGGATGAGGTGTTGTCCCATTACTGTGGTTGATGAGGGAGTTGTGGATGAGGTGTTGTCCCATTACTGTGGTGGATGTGGTGTAGTCCCATTACTGTGGTTGATGAGGGAGGTGTGGATGAGGTGTTGTCCCATTACTGTGGTTGATGAGGGAGTTGTGGATGAGGTGTTGTCCCATTACTGTGGTGGATGAGGTGTAGTCCCATTACTGTGGTTGATGAGGGAGGTGTGGATGAGGTGTTGTCCCATTACTGTGGTGGATGAAGTGTAGTACCATTACTGTGGTGGATGAGGTGTAGTCCCATTACTATGGTTGATGAGGGAGGTGTGGATGAGGTGTTGTCCCATTACTGTGGTTGATTAGGGAGGTATGGATGAGGTGTTGTCCCATTACTGTGGTTGATGAGGGAGGTGTGGATGAGATGTTGTCCCATTATTGTGGTGGATGAGGTGTAGTCCCACTACTCTGGTTGATGATGGAGGTGTGGATGAGGTGTTGTCCCATTACTGTGGTGGATGAGGGAGGTGTGGATGAAGTGTAGTCCCATTACTGTGGTGGATGAGGTGTAGTCCCATTACTGTGGTGGATGAGGGAGGTGTGGATGAAGTGTAGTCCCATTACTGTGGTGGAGGAGGTGTAGTCCCATTACTATGGTTGATGAGGGAGGTGTGGATGAGGTGTTGTCCCATTACTGTGGTGAATGAGGTGTAGTCCCATTACTGTGGTGGATGAGGGAGGTGTGGATGAGGTGTTATCCCATTACTGTTGTGGATGATCGAGGTGTGGATGAAGTGTAGTCCCATTACTGTGGTGGATGAGGTGTGGTCCCATTACTATGGTTGATGAGGGAGGTGTGGATGAGGTGTTGTCCCATTTCTGTGGTTGATGAGGGAGGTGTGGATGAGGTGTTGTCCCATAACTGTGGTTGATGAGGGAGGTGTTGATGAGGTCTTGTCCCATTACTGTGGTGGATGAGGTGTAGTCCCATTACTGTGGTTGATGAGGGAGGTGTGGATGAGGTGTTGTCCCATTACTGTGGTTGATGAGGGAGTTGTGGATGAGGTGTTGTCCCATTACTGTGGTGGATGAGGTGTAGTCCCATTACTGTGGTTGATGAGGGAGGTGTGGATGAGGTGTTGTTCCATTACTGTGGTGGATGAAGTGTAGTACCATTACTGTGGTGGATGAGGTGTAGTCCCATTACTGTGGTTGATGAGGGAGGTGTGGATGAGGTGTTGTCCCATTACTGTGGTTGATGAGGGAGGTATGGATGAGGTGTTGTCCCATTACTGCGGTTGATGAGGGAGGTGTGGATGAGATGTTGTCCCATTATTGTGGTGGATGAGGTGTAGTCCCATTACTGTGGTTGATGAGGGAGGTGTGGATGAGGTGTTGTCCCATTACTGTGGTGGATGAGGGAGGTGTGGATGAGGTGTTGTCCCATTACTGTGGTGGATGAGGTGTAGTCCCATTACTGTGGTTGATGGGGGAGGTGTGGATGAGGTGTTGTCCCATTACTGTGGTGGATGAGGGAGGTGTGGATGAAGTGCAGTCCCATTACTGTGGTGGATGAGGTGTAGTCCCATTACTGTGGTGGGTGAGGGAGGTGTGGATGAGGTGTTGTCCCATTACTGTGGTGGATGAGGGAGGTGTGGATGAAGTGCAGTCCCATTACTGTGGTGGATGAGGTGTAGTCCCATTACTGTGGTGGGTGAGGGAGGTGTGGATGAGGTGTTGTCCCATTACTGTGGTGAATGAGGTGTAGTCCCATTACTGTGGTGGATGAGGGAGGTGTGGATGAGGTGTTGTCCCATTACTGTGGTGGATGAGGGAGTTGTGGATGAGGTGTTGTCCCATTACTGTGGTGGATGAGGTGTAGTCCCATTACTGTGGTTGATGGGGGAGGTGTGGATGAGGTGTTGTCCCATTACTGTGGTGGATGAGGGAGGCATGGATGAGGTGTTGTCCCATTACTGTGGTGGATGAGGGAGGTGTGGATGAAGTGTTGTCCCATTACTGTGGTGGATGAGGTGTAGTCCCATTACTGTGGTTGATGGGGGAGGTGTGGATGAGGTGTTGTCCCATTACTGTGGTGGATGAGGGAGGCATGGATGAGGTGTTGTCCCATTACTGTGGTGGATGAGGGAGGTGTGGATGAAGTGTTGTCCCATTACTGTGGTGAATGAGGTGTAGTCCCATTACTGTGGTGGATGAGGGAGGTATGGATGAGGTGTTGTCCCATTACTGCGGTTGATGAGGGAGGTGTGGATGAGATGTTTTCCCATTATTGTGGTGGATGAGGTGTAGTCCCATTACTGTGGTTGATGAGGGAGGTGTGGATGAGGTGTTGTCCCATTACTGTGGTGGATGAGGGAGGTGTGGATGAGGTGTTGTCCCATTACTGTGGTGGATGAGGTGTTGTCCCATTACTGTGGTTGATGGGGGAGGTGTGGATGAGGTGTTGTCCCATTACTGTGGTGGATGAGGGAGGTGTGGATGAAGTGCAGTCCCATTACTGTGGTGGATGAGGTGTAGTCCCATTACTGTGGTGGGTGAGGGAGGTGTGGATGAGGTGTTGTCCCATTACTGTGGTGGATGAGGGAGGTGTGGATGAAGTGCAGTCCCAATACTGTGGTGGATGAGGTGTAGTCCCATTACTGTGGTGGGTGAGGGAGGTGTGGATGAGGTGTTGTCCCATTACTGTGGTGAATGATGTGTAGTCCCATTACTGTGGTGGATGAGGGAGGTGTGGATGAGGTGTTGTCCCATTACTGTGGTGGATGAGGGAGGTGTGGATGAGGTGTTGTCCCATTACTGTGGTGGATGAGGTGTAGTCCCATTAATGTGGTTGATGGGGGAGGTGTGGATGAGGTGTTGTCCCATTACTGTGGTGGATGAGGGAGGCATGGATGAGGTGTTGTCCCATTACTCTGGTGGATGAGGGAGGTGTGGATGAAGTGTTGTCCCATTATTGTGGTGAATGAGGTGTAGTCCCATTACTGTGGTGGATGAGGGAGGTGTGGATGAGGTGTTGTCCCATTACTGTGGTGGATGAGGGAGGTGTGGATGAGGTGTTGTCCCATTACTGTGGTGGATGAGGTGTAGTCCCATTACTGTGGTGGGTGAGGGAGGTGTGGATGAGGTGTTGTCCCATTACTGTGGTGGATGAGGGAGGTGTGGATGAAGTGCAGTCCCATTACTGTGGTGGATGAGGTGTAGTCCCATTACTGTGGTGGGTGAGGGAGGTGTGGATGAGGTGTTGTCCCATTACTGTGGTGAATCAGGTGTAGTCCCATTACTGTGGTGGATGAGGGAGGTGTGGATGAGGTGTTGTCCCATTACTGTTGTGGATGAGGGAGGTGTGGATGAAGTGCAGTCCCATTACTGTGGTGGATGAGGGAGGTGTGGATGAGGTGTTGTCCCATTACTGTGGTTGATGAGGGAGTTGTGGATGAGGTGTTGTCCCATTACTGTGGTGGATGAGGTGTAGTCCCATTACTGTGGTTGATGAGGGAGGTGTGGATGAGGTGTTGTCCCATTACTGTGGTTGATGAGTGAGTTGTGGATGAGGTGTTGTCCCATTACTGTGGTGGATGAGGTGTAGTCCCATTACTGTGGTTGATGAGGGAGGTGTGGATGAGGTGTTGTCCCATTACTGTGGTGGATGAAGTGTAGTACCATTACTGTGGTGGATGAGGTGTAGTCCCATTACTATGGTTGATGAGGGAGGTGTGGATGAGGTGTTGTCCCATTACTGTGGTTGATGAGGGAGGTATGGATGAGGTGTTGTACCATTACTGTGGTTGATGAGGGAGGTGTGGATGAGATGTTGTCCCATTATTGTGGTGGATGAGGTGTAGTCCCATTACTGTGGTTGATGATGGAGGTGTGGATGAGGTGTTGTCCCATTACTGTGGTGGATGAGGGAGGTGTGGATGAAGTGTAGTCCCATTACTATGGTTGATGAGGGAGGTGTGGATGAGGTGTTGTCCCATTACTGTGGTGAATGAGGTGTAGTCCCATTACTGTGGTGGATGAGGGAGGTGTGGATGAGGTGTTGTCCCATTACTGTTGTGGATGAGGGAGGTGTGGATGAAGTGTAGTCCCATTACTGTGGTGGATGAGGTGTGGTCCCATTACTATGGTTGATTAGGGAGGTGTGGATGAGGTGTTGTCCCATTTCTGTGGTTGATGAGGGAGGTGTGGATGAGGTCTTGTCCCATTACTGTGGTGGATGAGGTGTAGTCCCATTACTGTGGTTGATGAGGGAGGTGTGGATGAGGTCTTGTCCCATTACTGTGGTGGATGAGGTGTAGTCCCATTACTGTGGTTGATGAGGGAGGTGTGGATGAGGTGTTGTTCCATTACTGTGGTGGATGAAGTGTAGTACCATTACTGTGGTGGATGAGGTGTAGTCCCATTACTGTGGTTGATGAGGGAGGTGTGGATGAGGTGTTGTCCCATTACTGTGGTTGATGAGGGAGGTATGGATGAGGTGTTGTCCCATTACTGTGGTGGATGAGGTGTAGTCCCATTACTGTGGTTGATGAGGGAGGTGTGGATGAGGTGTTGTCCCATTACTGTGGTGGATGAGGGAGGTGTGGATGAGGTGTTGTCCCATTACTGTGGTGGATGAGGTGTAGTCCCATTATTGTGGTTGATGAGGGAGGTGTGGATGAGGTGTTGTCCCATTACTGTGGTGGATGAGGTGTAGTCCCATTACTGTGGTGGATGAGGGAGGTGTGGATGAAGTGTTGTCCCATTACTGTGGTGGATGAGGTGTAGTCCCATTACTGTGGTTGATGGGGGAGGTGTGGATGAGGTGTTGTCCCATTACTGTGGTGGATGAGGGAGGCATGGATGAGGTGTTGTCCCATTACTGTGGTGGATGAGGGAGGTGTGGATGAAGTGTTGTCCCATTACTGTGGTGAATGAGGTGTAGTCCCATTACTGTGGTGGATGAGGGAGGTATGGATGAGGTGTTGTCCCATTACTGCGGTTGATGAGGGAGGTGTGGATGAGATGTTGTCCCATTATTGTGGTGGATGAGGTGTAGTCCCATTACTGTGGTTGATGAGGGAGGTGTGGATGAGGTGTTGTCCCATTACTGTGGTGGATGAGGGAGGTGTGGATGAGGTGTTGTCCCATTACTGTGGTGGATGAGGTGTTGTCCCATTACTGTGGTTGATGGGGGAGGTGTGGATGAGGTGTTGTCCCATTACTGTGGTGGATGAGGGAGGTGTGGATGAAGTGCAGTCCCATTACTGTGGTGGATGAGGTGTAGTCCCATTACTGTGGTGGGTGAGGGAGGTGTGGATGAGGTGTTGTCCCATTACTGTGGTGGATGAGGGAGGTTTGGATGAAGTGCAGTCCCATTACTGTGGTGGATGAGGTGTAGTCCCATTACTGTGGTGGGTGAGGGAGGTGTGGATGAGGTGTTGTCCCATTACTGTGGTGAATGATGTGTAGTCCCATTACTGTGGTGGATGAGGGAGGTGTGGATGAGGTGTTGTCCCATTACTGTGGTGGATGAGGGAGGTGTGGATGAGGTGTTGTCCCATTACTGTGGTGGATGAGGTGTAGTCCCATTACTGTGGTTGATGGGGGAGGTGTGGATGAGGTGTTGTCCCATTACTGTGGTGGATGAGGGAGGTGTGGATGAAGTGCAGTCCCATTACTGTGGTGGATGAGGTGTAGTCCCATTACTGTGGTGGGTGAGGGAGGTGTGGATGAGGTGTTGTCCCATTACTGTGGTGGATGAGGGAGGTGTGGATGAAGTGCAGTCCCATTACTTTGGTGGATGAGGTGTAGTCCCATTACTGTGGTGGGTGAGGGAGGTGTGGATGAGGTGTTGTCCCATTACTGTGGTGAATGAGGTGTAGTCCCATTACTGTGGTGGATGAGGGAGGTGTGGATGAGGTGTTGTCCCATTACTGTTGTGGATGAGGGAGGTGTGGATGAAGTGTAGTCCCATTACTGTGGTGGATGAGGTGTAGTCCCATTACTGTGGTTGATGGGGGAGGTGTGGATGAGGTGTTGTCCCATTACTGTGGTGGATGAGGGAGGCGTGGATGAGGTGTTGTCCCATTACTGTGGTGGATGAGGGAGGTGTGGATGAAGTGTTGTCCCATTACTGTGGTGAATGAGGTGTAGTCCCATTACTGTGGTGGTTGAGGGAGGTGTGGATGAGGTGTTGTCCCATTACTGTGGTGGATGAGGGAGGTGTGGATGAGGTGTTGTCCCATTACTGTGGTGGATGAGGTGTAGTCCCATTACTGTGGTTGATGGGGGAGGTGTGGATGAGGTGTTGTCCCATTACTGTGGTGGATGAGGGAGGTGTGGATGAAGTGCAGTCCCATTACTGTGGTGGATGAGGTGTAGTCCCATTACTGTGGTGGGTGAGGGAGGTGTGGATGAGGTGTTGTCCCATTACTGTGGTGGATGATGGAGGTGTGGATGAAGTGCAGTCCCATTACTTTGGTGGATGAGGTGTAGTCCCATTACTGTTGTGGATGAGGGAGGTGTGGATGAAGTGTAGTCCCATTACTGTGGTGGATGAGGTGTAGTCCCATTACTGTGGTTGATGGGGGAGGTGTGGATGAGGTGTTGTCCCATTACTGTGGTGGATGAGGGAGGCGTGGATGAGGTGTTGTCCCATTACTGTGGTGGATGAGGGAGGTGTGGATGAAGTGTTGTCCCATTACTGTGGTGAATGAGGTGTAGTCCCATTACTGTGGTGGTTGAGGGAGGTGTGGATGAGGTGTTGTCCCATTACTGTGGTGGATGAGGGAGGTGTGGATGAGGTGTTGTCCCATTACTGTGGTGGATGAGGTGTAGTCCCATTACTGTGGTTGATGGGGGAGGTGTGGATGAGGTGTTGTCCCATTACTGTGGTGGATGAGGGAGGTGTGGATGAAGTGCAGTCCCATTACTGTGGTGGATGAGGTGTAGTCCCATTACTGTGGTGGGTGAGGGAGGTGTGGTTGAGGTGTTGTCCCATTACTGTGGTGGATGATGGAGGTGTGGATGAAGTGCAGTCCCATTACTTTGGTGGATGAGGTGTAGTCCCATTACTGTGGTGGGTGAGGGAGGTGTGGATGAGGTGTTGTCCCATTACTGTGGTGAATGAGGTGTAGTCCCATTACTGTGGTGGATGAGGGAGGTGTGGATGAGGTGTTGTCCCATTACTGTTGTGGATGAGGGAGGTGTGGATGAAGTGTAGTCCCATTACTGTGGTGGATGAGGTGTGGTCCCATTACTATGGTTGATGAGGGAGGTGTTGGGAAGGTGTTGTCCCATTTCTGTGGTTGATGAGGGAGGTGTGGATGAGGTGTTGTCCCATAACTGTGGTTGATGAGGGAGGTGTGGATGAGGTGTTGTCCCATTACTGTGGTGGATGAGGTGTAATCCCATTACTGTGGTTGATGAGGGAGGTGTGGATGAGGTGTTGTCCCATTACTGTGGTTGATGAGGGAGTTGTGGATGAGGTGTTGTCCCATTACTGTGGTGGATGTGGTGTAGTCCCATTACTGTGGTTGATGAGGGAGCTGTGGATGAGGTGTTGTCCCATTACTGTGGTTGATGAGGGAGTTGTGGATGAGGTGTTGTCCCATTACTGTGGTGGATGAGGTGTAGTCCCATTACTGTGGTTGATGAGGGAGGTGTGGATGAGGTGTTGTCCCATTACTGTGGTGGATGAAGTGTAGTACCATTACTGTGGTGGATGAGGTGTAGTCCCATTACTATGGTTGATGAGGGAGGTGTGGATGAGGTGTTGTCCCATTACTGTGGTTGATTAGGGAGGTATGGATGAGGTGTTGTCCCATTACTGTGGTTGATGAGGGAGGTGTGGATGAGATGTTGTCCCATTATTGTGGTGGATGAGGTGTAGTCCCACTACTCTGGTTGATGATGGAGGTGTGGATGAGGTGTTGTCCCATTACTGTGGTGGATGAGGGAGGTGTGGATGAAGTGTAGTCCCATTACTGTGGTGGATGAGGTGTAGTCCCATTACTGTGGTGGATGAGGGAGGTGTGGATGAAGTGTAGTCCCATTACTGTGGTGGAGGAGGTGTAGTCCCAATACTATGGTTGATGAGGGAGGTGTGGATGAGGTGTTGTCCCATTACTGTGGTGAATGAGGTGTAGTCCCATTACTGTGGTGGATGAGGGAGGTGTGGATGAGGTGTTATCCCATTACTGTTGTGGATGATCGAGGTGTGGATGAAGTGTAGTCCCATTACTGTGGTGGATGAGGTGTGGTCCCATTACTATGGTTGATGAGGGAGGTGTGGATGAGGTGTTGTCCCATTTCTGTGGTTGATGAGGGAGGTGTGGATGAGGTGTTGTCCCATAACTGTGGTTGATGAGGGAGGTGTTGATGAGGTCTTGTCCCATTACTGTGGTGGATGAGGTGTAGTCCCATTACTGTGGTTGATGAGGGAGGTGTGGATGAGGTGTTGTCCCATTACTGTGGTTGATGAGGGAGTTGTGGATGAGGTGTTGTCCCATTACTGTGGTGGATGAGGTGTAGTCCCATTACTGTGGTTGATGAGGGAGGTGTGGATGAGGAGTTGTTCCATTACTCTGGTGGATGAAGTGTAGTACCATTACTGTGGTGGATGAGGTGTTGTCCCATTACTGTGGTGGATGATGGAGGTGTGGATGAAGTGCAGTCCCATTACTTTGGTGGATGAGGTGTAGTCCCATTACTGTGGTGGGTGAGGGAGTTGTGGATGAGGTGTTGTCCCATTACTGTGGTGAATGAGGTGTAGTCCCATTACTGTGGTGGATGAGGGAGGTGTGGATGAGGTGTTGTCCCATTACTGTTGTGGATGAGGGAGGTGTGGATGAAGTGTAGTCCCATTACTGTGGTGGATGAGGTGTGGTCCCATTACTATGGTTGATGAGGGAGGTGTTGGGAAGGTGTTGTCCCATTTCTGTGGTTGATGAGGGAGGTGTGGATGAGGTGTTGTCCCATAACTGTGGTTGATGAGGGAGGTGTGGATGAGGTGTTGTCCCATTACTGTGGTGGATGAGGTGTAATCCCATTACTGTGGTTGATGAGGGAGGTGTGGATGAGGTGTTGTCCCATTACTGTGGTTGATGAGGGAGTTGTGGATGAGGTGTTGTCCCATTACTGTGGTGGATGTGGTGTAGTCCCATTACTGTGGTTGATGAGGGAGGTGTGGATGAGGTGTTGTCCCATTACTGTGTTTGATGAGGGAGTTGTGGATGAGGTGTTGTCCCATTACTGTGGTGGATGAGGTGTAGTCCCATTACTGTGGTTGATGAGGGAGGTGTGGATGAGGTGTTGTCCCATTACTGTGGTGGATGAAGTGTAGTACCATTACTGTGGTGGATGAGGTGTAGTCCCATTACTATGGTTGATGAGGGAGGTGTGGATGAGGTGTTGTCCCATTACTGTGGTTGATTAGGGAGGTATGGATGAGGTGTTGTCCCATTACTGTGGTTGATGAGGGAGGTGTGGATGAGATGTTGTCCCATTATTGTGGTGGATGAGGTGTAGTCACACTACTCTGGTTGATGATGGAGGTGTGGATGAGGTGTTGTCCCATTACTGTGGTGGATGAGGGAGGTGTGGATGAAGTGTAGTCCCATTACTGTGGTGGATGAGGTGTAGTCCCATTACTGTGGTGGATGAGGGAGGTGTGGATGAAGTGTAGTCCCATTACTGTGGTGGAGGAGGTGTAGTCCCATTACTATGGTTGATGAGGGAGGTGTGGATGAGGTGTTGTCCCATTACTGTGGTGAATGAGGTGTAGTCCCATTACTGTGGTGGATGAGGGAGGTGTGGATGAGGTGTTATCCCATTACTGTTGTGGATGATCGAGGTGTGGATGAAGTGTAGTCCCATTACTGTGGTGGATGAGGTGTGGTCCCATTACTATGGTTGATGAGGGAGGTGTGGATGAGGTGTTGTCCCATTTCTGTGGTTGATGAGGGAGGTGTGGATGAGGTGTTGTCCCATAACTGTGGTTGATGAGGGAGGTGTTGATGAGGTCTTGTCCCATTACTGTGGTGGATGAGGTGTAGTCCCATTACTGTGGTTGATGAGGGAGGTGTGGATGAGGTGTTGTCCCATTACTGTGGTTGATGAGGGAGTTGTGGATGAGGTGTTGTCCCATTACTGTGGTGGATGAGGTGTAGTCCCATTACTGTGGTTGATGAGGGAGGTGTGGATGAGGAGTTGTTCCATTACTCTGGTGGATGAAGTGTAGTACCATTACTGTGGTGGATGAGGTGTAGTCCCATTACTGTGGTTGATGAGGGAGGTGTGGATGAGGTGTTGTCCCATTACTGTGGTTGATGAGGGAGGTATGGATGAGGTGTTGTCCCATTACTGCGGTTGATGAGGGAGGTGTGGATGAGATGTTGTCCCATTATTGTGGTGGATGAGGTGTAGTCCCATTACTGTGGTTGATGAGGGAGGTGTGGATGAGGTGTTGTCCCATTACTGTGGTGGATGAGGGAGGTGTGGATGAGGTGTTGTCCCATTACTGTGGTGGATGAGGTGTAGTCCCATTACTGTGGTTGATGGGGGAGGTGTGGATGAGGTGTTGTCCCATTACTGTGGTGGATGAGGGAGGTGTGGATGAAGTGCAGTCCCATTACTGTGGTGGATGAGGTGTAGTCCCATTACTGTGGTGGGTGAGGGAGGTGTGGATGAGGTGTTGTCCCATTACTGTGGTGGATGAGGGAGGTGTGGATGAAGTGCAGTCCCATTACTGTGGTGGATGAGGTGTAGTCCCATTACTGTGGTGGGTGAGGGAGGTGTGGATGAGGTGTTGTCCCATTACTGTGGTGAATGAGGTGTAGTCCCATTACTGTGGTGGATGAGGGAGGTGTGGATGAGGTGTTGTCCCATTACTGTGGTGGATGAGGGAGTTGTGGATGAGGTGTTGTCCCATTACTGTGGTGGATGAGGTGTAGTCCCATTACTGTGGTTGATGGGGGAGGTGTGGATGAGGTGTTGTCCCATTACTGTGGTGGATGAGGGAGGCATGGATGAGGTGTTGTCCCATTACTGTGGTGGATGAGGGAGGTGTGGATGAAGTGTTGTCCCATTACTGTGGTGGATGATGTGTAGTCCCATTACTGTGGTTGATGGGGGAGGTGTGGATGAGGTGTTGTCCCAATACTGTGGTGGATGAGGGAGGCATGGATGAGGTGTTGTCCCATTACTGTGGTGGATGAGGGAGGTGTGGATGAAGTGTTGTCCCATTACTGTTGTGAATGAGGTGTAGTCCCATTACTGTGGTGGATGAGGGAGGTATGGATGAGGTGTTGTCCCATTACTGCGGTTGATGAGGGAGGTGTGGATGAGATGTTGTCCCATTATTGTGGTGGATGAGGTGTAGTCCCATTACTGTGGTTGATGAGGGAGGTGTGGATGAGGTGTTGTCCCATTACTGTGGTGGATGAGGGAGGTGTGGATGAGGTGTTGTCCCATTACTGTGGTGGATGAGGTGTTGTCCCATTACTGTGGTTGATGGGGGAGGTGTGGATGAGGTGTTGTCCCATTACTGTGGTGGATGAGGGAGGTGTGGATGAAGTGCAGTCCCATTACTGTGGTGGATGAGGTGTAGTCCCATTACTGTGGTGGGTGAGGGAGGTGTGGATGAGGTGTTGTCCCATTACTGTGTTGGATGAGGGAGGTGTGGATGAAGTGCAGTCCCAATACTGTGGTGGATGAGGTGTAGTCCCATTACTGTGGTGGGTGAGGGAGGTGTGGATGAGGTGTTGTCCCATTACTGTGGTGAATGATGTGTAGTCCCATTACTGTGGTGGATGAGGGAGGTGTGGATGAGGTGTTGTCCCATTACTGTGGTGGATGAGGGAGGTGTGGATGAGGTGTTGTCCCATTACTGTGGTGGATGAGGTGTAGTCCGATTAATGTGGTTGATGGGGGAGGTGTGGATGAGGTGTTGTCCCATTACTGTGGTGGATGAGGGAGGCATGGATGAGGTGTTGTCCCATTACTCTGGTGGATGAGGGAGGTGTGGATGAAGTGTTGTCCCACTATTGTGGTGAATGAGGTGTAGTCCCATTACTGTGGTGGATGAGGGAGGTGTGGATGAGGTGTTGTCCCATTACTGTGGTGGATGAGGGAGGTGTGGATGAGGTGTTGTCCCATTACTGTGGTGGATGAGGTGTAGTCCCATTACTGTGGTGGGTGAGGGAGGTGTGGATGAGGTGTTGTCCCATTACTGTGGTGGATGAGGGAGGTGTGGATGAAGTGCAGTCCCATTACTGTGGTGAATCAGGTGTAGTCCCATTACTGTGGTGGATGAGGGAGGTGTGGATGAGGTGTTGTCCCATTACTGTTGTGGATGAGGGAGGTGTGGATGAAGTGTAGTCCCATTACTGTGGTGGATGAGGGAGGTGTGGATGAGGTGTTGTCCCATTACTGTGGTTGATGAGGGAGTTGTGGATGAGGTGTTGTCCCATTACTGTGGTGGATGAGGTGTAGTCCCATTACTGTGGTTGATGAGGGAGGTGTGGATGAGGTGTTGTCCCATTACTGTGGTTGATGAGTGAGTTGTGGATGAGGTGTTGTCCCATTACTGTGGTGGATGAGGTGTAGTCCCATTACTGTGGTTGATGAGGGAGGTGTGGATGAGGTGTTGTCCCATTACTGTGGTGGATGAAGTGTAGTACCATTACTGTGGTGGATGAGGTGTAGTCCCATTACTATGGTTGATGAGGGAGGTGTGGATGAGGTGTTGTCCCATTACTGTGGTTGATGAGGGAGGTATGGATGAGGTGTTGTACCATTACTGTGGTTGATGAGGGAGGTGTGGATGAGATGTTGTCCCATTATTGTGGTGGATGAGGTGTAGTCCCATTACTGTGGTTGATGATGGAGGTGTGGATGAGGTGTTGTCCCATTACTGTGGTGGATGAGGGAGGTGTGGATGAAGTGTAGTCCCATTACTGTGGTGGATGAGGTGTAGTCCCATTACTGTGGTGGATGAGGGAGGTGTGGATGAAGTGCAGTCCCATTACTTTGGTGGATGAGGTGTAGTCCCATTACTGTGGTGGGTGAGGGAGGTGTGGATGAGGTGTTGTCCCATTACTGTGGTGAATGAGGTGTAGTCCCATTACTGTGGTGGATGAGGGAGGTGTGGATGAGGTGTTGTCCCATTACTGTTGTGGATGAGGGAGGTGTGGATGAAGTGTAGTCCCATTACTGTGGTGGATGAGGTGTGGTCCCATTACTATGGTTGATGAGGGAGGTGTGGGGAAGGTGTTGTCCCATTTCTGTGGTTGATGAGGGAGGTGTGGATGAGGTGTTGTCCCATAACTGTGGTTGATGAGGGAGGTGTGGATGAGGTGTTGTCCCATTACTGTGGTGGATGAGGTGTAATCCCATTACTGTGGTTGATGAGGGAGGTGTGGATGAGGTGTTGTCCCATTACTGTGGTTGATGAGGGAGTTGTGGATGAGGTGTTGTCCCATTACTGTGGTGGATGTGGTGTAGTCCCATTACTGTGGTTGATGAGGGAGGTGTGGATGAGGTGTTGTCCCATTACTGTGGTTGATGAGGGAGTTGTGGATGAGGTGTTGTCCCATTACTGTGGTGGATGAGGTGTAGTCCCATTACTGTGGTTGATGAGGGAGGTGTGGATGAGGTGTTGTCCCATTACTGTGGTGGATGAAGTGTAGTACCATTACTGTGGTGGATGAGGTGTAGTCCCATTACTATGGTTGATGAGGGAGGTGTGGATGAGGTGTTGTCCCATTACTGTGGTTGATTAGGGAGGTATGGATGAGGTGTTGTCCCATTACTGTGGTTGATGAGGGAGGTGTGGATGAGATGTTGTCCCATTATTGTGGTGGATGAGGTGTAGTCCCACTACTCTGGTTGATGATGGAGGTGTGGATGAGGTGTTGTCCCATTACTGTGGTGGATGAGGGAGGTGTGGATGAAGTGTAGTCCCATTACTGTGGTGGATGAGGTGTAGTCCCATTACTGTGGTGGATGAGGGAGGTGTGGATGAAGTGTAGTCCCATTACTGTGGTGGAGGAGGTGTAGTCCCATTACTATGGTTGATGAGGGAGGTGTGGATGAGGTGTTGTCCCATTACTGTGGTGAATGAGGTGTAGTCCCATTACTGTGGTGGATGAGGGAGGTGTGGATGAGGTGTTATCCCATTACTGTTGTGGATGATCGAGGTGTGGATGAAGTGTAGTCCCATTACTGTGGTGGATGAGGTGTGGTCCCATTACTATGGTTGATGAGGGAGGTGTGGATGAGGTGTTGTCCCATTTCTGTGGTTGATGAGGGAGGTGTGGATGAGGTGTTGTCCCATAACTGTGGTTGATGAGGGAGGTGTTGATGAGGTCTTGTCCCATTACTGTGGTGGATGAGGTGTAGTCCCATTACTGTGGTTGATGAGGGAGGTGTGGATGAGGTGTTGTCCCATTACTGTGGTTGATGAGGGAGTTGTGGATGAGGTGTTGTCCCATTACTGTGGTGGATGAGGTGTAGTCCCATTACTGTGGTTGATGAGGGAGGTGTGGATGAGGAGTTGTTCCATTACTCTGGTGGATGAAGTGTAGTACCATTACTGTGGTGGATGAGGTGTAGTCCCATTACTGTGGTTGATGAGGGAGGTGTGGATGAGGTGTTGTCCCATTACTGTGGTTGATGAGGGAGGTATGGATGAGGTGTTGTCCCATTACTGCGGTTGATGAGGGAGGTGTGGATGAGATGTTGTCCCATTATTGTGGTGGATGAGGTGTAGTCCCATTACTGTGGTTGATGAGGGAGGTGTGGATGAGGTGTTGTCCCATTACTGTGGTGGATGAGGGAGGTGTGGATGAGGTGTTGTCCCATTACTGTGGTGGATGAGGTGTAGTCCCATTACTGTGGTTGATGGGGGAGGTGTGGATGAGGTGTTGTCCCATTACTGTGGTGGATGAGGGAGGTGTGGATGAAGTGCAGTCCCATTACTGTGGTGGATGAGGTGTAGTCCCATTACTGTGGTGGGTGAGGGAGGTGTGGATGAGGTGTTGTCCCATTACTGTGGTGGATGAGGGAGGTGTGGATGAAGTGCAGTCCCATTACTGTGGTGGATGAGGTGTAGTCCCATTACTGTGGTGGGTGAGGGAGGTGTGGATGAGGTGTTGTCCCATTACTGTGGTGAATGAGGTGTAGTCCCATTACTGTGGTGGATGAGGGAGGTGTGGATGAGGTGTTGTCCCATTACTGTGGTGGATGAGGGAGTTGTGGATGAGGTGTTGTCCCATTACTGTGGTGGATGAGGTGTAGTCCCATTACTGTGGTTGATGGGGGAGGTGTGGATGAGGTGTTGTCCCATTACTGTGGTGGATGAGGGAGGCATGGATGAGGTGTTGTCCCATTACTGTGGTGGATGAGGGAGGTGTGGATGAAGTGTTGTCCCATTACTGTGGTGGATGAGGTGTAGTCCCATTACTGTGGTTGATGGGGGAGGTGTGGATGAGGTGTTGTCCCATTACTGTGGTGGATGAGGGAGGCATGGATGAGGTGTTGTCCCATTACTGTGGTGGATGAGGGAGGTGTGGATGAAGTGTTGTCCCATTACTGTTGTGAATGAGGTGTAGTCCCATTACTGTGGTGGATGAGGGAGGTATGGATGAGGTGTTGTCCCATTACTGCGGTTGATGAGGGAGGTGTGGATGAGATGTTGTCCCATTATTGTGGTGGATGAGGTGTAGTCCCATTACTGTGGTTGATGAGGGAGGTGTGGATGAGGTGTTGTCCCATTACTGTGGTGGATGAGGGAGGTGTGGATGAGGTGTTGTCCCATTACTGTGGTGGATGAGGTGTTGTCCCATTACTGTGGTTGATGGGGGAGGTGTGGATGAGGTGTTGTCCCATTACTGTGGTGGATGAGGGAGGTGTGGATGAAGTGCAGTCCCATTACTGTGGTGGATGAGGTGTAGTCCCATTACTGTGGTGGGTGAGGGAGGTGTGGATGAGGTGTTGTCCCATTACTGTGTTGGATGAGGGAGGTGTGGATGAAGTGCAGTCCCAATACTGTGGTGGATGAGGTGTTGTCCCATTACTGTGGTGGATGAGGGAGGTGTGGATGAGGTGTTGTCCCATTACTGTGGTGGATGAGGTGTAGTCCCATTAATGTGGTTGATGGGGGAGGTGTGGAAGAGGTGTTGTCCCATTACTGTGGTGGATGAGGGAGGCATGGATGAGGTGTTGTCCCATTACTCTGGTGGATGAGGGAGGTGTGGATGAAGTGTTGTCCCATTATTGTGGTGAATGAGGTGTAGTCCCATTACTGTGGTGGATGAGGGAGGTGTGGATGAGGTGTTGTCCCATTACTGTGGTGGATGAGGGAGGTGTGGATGAGGTGTTGTCCCATTACTGTGGTGGATGAGGTGTAGTCCCATTACTGTGGTGGGTGAGGGAGTTGTGGATGAGGTGTTGTCCCATTACTGTGGTGGATGAGGGAGGTGTGGATGAAGTGCAGTCCCATTACTGTGGTGAATCAGGTGTAGTCCCATTACTGTGGTGGATGAGGGAGGTGTGGATGAGGTGTTGTCCCATTACTGTTGTGGATGAGGGAGGTGTGGATGAAGTGTAGTCCCATTACTGTGGTGGATGAGGGAGGTGTGGATGAGGTGTTGTCCCATTACTGTGGTTGATGAGGGAGTTGTGGATGAGGTGTTGTCCCATTACTGTGGTGGATGAGGTGTAGTCCCATTACTGTGGTTGATGAGGGAGGTGTGGATGAGGTGTTGTCCCATTACTGTGGTTGATGAGTGAGTTGTGGATGAGGTGTTGTCCCATTACTGTGGTGGATGAGGTGTAGTCCCATTACTGTGGTTGATGAGGGAGGTGTGGATGAGGTGTTGTCCCATTACTGTGGTGGATGAAGTGTAGTACCATTACTGTGGTGGATGAGGTGTAGTCCCATTACTATGGTTGATGAGGGAGGTGTGGATGAGGTGTTGTCCCATTACTGTGGTTGATGAGGGAGGTATGGATGAGGTGTTGTACCATTACTGTGGTTGATGAGGGAGGTGTGGATGAGATGTTGTCCCATTATTGTGGTGGATGAGGTGTAGTCCCATTACTGTGGTTGATGATGGAGGTGTGGATGAGGTGTTGTCCCATTACTGTGGTGGATGAGGGAGGTGTGGATGAAGTGTAGTCCCATTACTGTGGTGGATGAGGTGTAGTCCCATTACTGTGGTGGATGAGGGAGGTGTGGATGAAGTGTAGTCCCATTACTGTGGTGGGTGAGGTGTAGTCCCATTACTATGGTTGATGAGGGAGGTGTGGATGAGGTGTTGTCCCATTACTGTGGTGAATGAGGTGTAGTCCCATTACTGTGGTGGATGAGGGAGGTGTGGATGAGGTGTTGTCCCATTACTGTTGTGGATGAGGGAGGTGTGGATGAAGTGTAGTCCCATTACTGTGGTGGATGAGGTGTGGTCCCATTACTATGGTTGATTAGGGAGGTGTGGATGAGGTGTTGTCCCATTTCTGTGGTTGATGAGGGAGGTGTGGAAGAGGTCTTGTCCCATTACTGTGGTGGATGAGGTGTAGTCCCATTACTGTGGTTGATGAGGGAGGTGTGGATGAGGTCTTGTCCCATTACTGTGGTGGATGAGGTGTAGTCCCATTACTGTGGTTGATGAGGGAGGTGTGGATGAGGTGTTGTTCCATTACTGTGGTGGATGAAGTGTAGTACCATTACTGTGGTGGATGAGGTGTAGTCCCATTACTGTGGTTGATTAGGGAGGTGTGGATGAGGTGTTGTCCCATTACTGTGGTTGATGAGGGAGGTATGGATGAGATGTTGTCCCATTACTGTGGTGGATGAGGTGTAGTCCCATTACTGTGGTTGATGAGGGAGGTGTGGATGAGGTGTTGTCCCATTACTGTGGTGGATGAGGGAGGTGTGGATGAGGTGTTGTCCCATTACTGTGGTGGATGAGGTGTAGTCCCATTATTGTGGTTGATGAGGGAGGTGTGGATGAGGTGTTGTCCCATTACTGTGGTGGATGAGGTGTAGTCCCATTACTGTGGTGGATGAGGGAGGTGTGGATGAAGTGTTGTCCCATTACTGTGGTGGATGAGGTGTAGTCCCATTACTGTGGTTGATGGGGGAGGTGTGGATGAGGTGTTGTCCCATTACTGTGGTGGATGAGGGAGGCATGGATGAGGTGTTGTCCCATTACTGTGGTGGATGAGGGAGGTGTGGATGAAGTGTTGTCCCATTACTGTGGTGAATGAGGTGTAGTCCCATTACTGTGGTGGATGAGGGAGGTATGGATGAGGTGTTGTCCCATTACTGCGGTTGATGAGGGAGGTGTGGATGAGATGTTGTCCCATTATTGTGGTGGATGAGGTGTAGTCCCATTACTGTGGTGGGTGAGGGAGGTGTGGATGAGGTGTTGTCCCATTACTGTGGTGGATGAGGGAGGTGTGGATGAAGTGCAGTCCCATTACTGTGGTGAATCAGGTGTAGTCCCATTACTGTGGTGGATGAGGGAGGTGTGGATGAGGTGTTGTCCCATTACTGTTGTGGATGAGGGAGGTGTGGATGAAGTGTAGTCCCATTACTGTGGTGGATGAGGGAGGTGTGGATGAGGTGTTGTCCCATTACTGTGGTTGATGAGGGAGTTGTGGATGAGGTGTTGTCCCATTACTGTGGTGGATGAGGTGTAGTCCCATTACTGTGGTTGATGAGGGAGGTGTGGATGAGGTGTTGTCCCATTACTGTGGTTGATGAGTGAGTTGTGGATGAGGTGTTGTCCCATTACTGTGGTGGATGAGGTGTAGTCCCATTACTGTGGTTGATGAGGGAGGTGTGGATGAGGTGTTGTCCCATTACTGTGGTGGATGAAGTGTAGTACCATTACTGTGGTGGATGAGGTGTAGTCCCATTACTATGGTTGATGAGGGAGGTGTGGATGAGGTGTTGTCCCATTACTGTGGTTGATGAGGGAGGTATGGATGAGGTGTTGTACCATTACTGTGGTTGATGAGGGAGGTGTGGATGAGATGTTGTCCCATTATTGTGGTGGATGAGGTGTAGTCCCATTACTGTGGTTGATGATGGAGGTGTGGATGAGGTGTTGTCCCATTACTGTGGTGGATGAGGGAGGTGTGGATGAAGTGTAGTCCCATTACTGTGGTGGATGAGGTGTAGTCCCATTACTGTGGTGGATGAGGGAGGTGTGGATGAAGTGTAGTCCCATTACTGTGGTGGGTGAGGTGTAGTCCCATTACTATGGTTGATGAGGGAGGTGTGGATGAGGTGTTGTCCCATTACTGTGGTGAATGAGGTGTAGTCCCATTACTGTGGTGGATGAGGGAGGTGTGGATGAGGTGTTGTCCCATTACTGTTGTGGATGAGGGAGGTGTGGATGAAGTGTAGTCCCATTACTGTGGTGGATGAGGTGTGGTCCCATTACTATGGTTGATTAGGGAGGTGTGGATGAGGTGTTGTCCCATTTCTGTGGTTGATGAGGGAGGTGTGGAAGAGGTCTTGTCCCATTACTGTGGTGGATGAGGTGTAGTCCCATTACTGTGGTTGATGAGGGAGGTGTGGATGAGGTCTTGTCCCATTACTGTGGTTGATGAGGTGTAGTCCCATTACTGTGGTTGATGAGGGAGGTGTGGATGAGGTGTTGTTCCATTACTGTGGTGGATGAAGTGTAGTACCATTACTGTGGTGGATGAAGTGTAGTACCATTACTGTGGTGGATGAGGTGTAGTCCCATTACTGTGGTTGATGAGGGAGGTGTGGATGAGGTGTTGTCCCATTACTGTGGTTGATGAGGGAGGTATGGATGAGGTGTTGTCCCATTACTGTGGTGGATGAGGTGTAGTCCCATTACTGTGGTTGATGAGGGAGGTGTGGATGAGGTGTTGTCCCATTACTGTGGTGGATGTGGGAGGTGTGGATGAGGTGTTGTCCCATTACTGTGGTGGATGAGGTGTAGTCCCATTATTGTGGTTGATGAGGGAGGTGTGGATGAGGTGTTGTCCCATTACTGTGGTGGATGAGGTGTAGTCCCATTACTGTGGTGGATGAGGGAGGTGTGGATGAAGTGTTGTCCCATTACTGTGGTGGATGAGGTGTAGTCCCATTACTGTGGTGGATGAGGGAGGTGTGGATGAGGTGTTGTCCCATTACTGTGGTGGATGAGGGAGGCATGGATGAGGTGTTGTCCCATTACTGTGGTGGATGAGGGAGGTGTGGATGAAGTGTTGTCCCATTACTGTGGTGAATGAGGTGTAGTCCCATTACTGTGGTGGATGAGGGAGGTATGGATGAGGTGTTGTCCCATTACTGCGGTTGATGAGGGAGGTGTGGATGAGATGTTGTCCCATTATTGTGGTGGATGAGGTGTAGTCCCATTACTGTGGTTGATGAGGGAGGTGTGGATGAGGTGTTGTCCCATTACTGTGGTGGATGAGGGAGGTGTGGATGAGGTGTTGTCCCATTACTGTGGTGGATGAGGTGTTGTCCCATTACTGTGGTTGATGGGGGAGGTGTGGATGAGGTGTTGTCCCATTACTGTGGTGGATGAGGGAGGTGTGGATGAAGTGCAGTCCCATTACTGTGGTGGATGAGGTGTAGTCCCATTACTGTGGTGGGTGAGGGAGGTGTGGATGAGGTGTTGTCCCATTACTGTGGTGGATGAGGGAGGTGTGGATGAAGTGCAGTCCCATTACTGTGGTGGATGAGGTGTAGTCCCATTACTGTGGTGGGTGAGGGAGGTGTGGATGAGGTGTTGTCCCATTACTGTGGTGAATGAGGTGTTGTCCCATTACTGTGGTGGATGAGGGAGGTGTGGATGAGGTGTTGTCCCATTACTGTGGTGGATGAGGGAGGTGTGGATGAGGTGTTGTCCCATTACTGTGGTGGATGAGGTGTAGTCCCATTACTGTGGTTGATGGGGGAGGTGTGGATGAGGTGTTGTCCCATTACTGTGGTGGATGAGGGAGGTGTGGATGAAGTGCAGTCCCATTACTGTGGTGGATGAGGTGTAGTCCCATTACTGTGGTGGGTGAGGGAGGTGTGGATGAGGTGTTGTCCCATTACTGTGGTGGATGAGGGAGGTGTGGATGAAGTGCAGTCCCATTACTTTGGTGGATGAGGTGTAGTCCCATTACTGTGGTGGGTGAGGGAGGTGTGGATGAGGTGTTGTCCCATTACTGTGGTGAATGAGGTGTAGTCCCATTACTGTGGTGGATGAGGGAGGTGTGGATGAGGTGTTGTCCCATTACTGTTGTGGATGAGGGAGGTGTGGATGAAGTGTAGTCCCATTACTGTGGTGGATGAGGTGTAGTCCCATTACTGTGGTTGATGGGGGAGGTGTGGATGAGGTGTTGTCCCATTACTGTGGTGGATGAGGGAGGCGTGGATGAGGTGTTGTCCCATTACTGTGGTGGATGAGGGAGGTGTGGATGAAGTGTTGTCCCATTACTGTGGTGAATGAGGTGTAGTCCCATTACTGTGGTGGTTGAGGGAGGTGTGGATGAGGTGTTGTCCCATTACTGTGGTGGATGAGGGAGGTGTGGATGAGGTGTTGTCCCATTACTGTGGTGGATGAGGTGTAGTCCCATTACTGTGGTTGATGGGGGAGGTGTGGATGAGGTGTTGTCCCATTACTGTGGTGGATGAGGGAGGTGTGGATGAAGTGCAGTCCCATTACTGTGGTGGATGAGGTGTAGTCCCATTACTGTGGTGGGTGAGGGAGGTGTGGATGAGGTGTTGTCCCATTACTGTGGTGGATGATGGAGGTGTGGATGAAGTGCAGTCCCATTACTTTGGTGGATGAGGTGTAGTCCCATTACTGTGGTGGGTGAGGGAGGTGTGGATGAGGTGTTGTCCCATTACTGTGGTGAATGAGGTGTAGTCCCATTACTGTGGTGGATGAGGGAGGTGTGGATGAGGTGTTGTCCCATTACTCTTGTGGATGAGGGAGGTGTGGATGAAGTGTAGTCCCATTACTGTGGTGGATGAGGTGTGGTCCCATTACTATTGTTGATGAGGGAGGTGTTGGGAAGGTGTTGTCCCATTTCTGTGGTTGATGAGGGAGGTGTGGATGAGATGTTGTCCCATAACTGTGGTTGATGAGGGAGGTGTGGATGAGGTGTTGTCCCATTACTGTGGTGGATGAGGTGTAATCCCATTACTGTGGTTGATGAGGGAGGTGTGGATGAGGTGTTGTCCCATTACTGTGGTTGATGAGGGAGTTGTGGATGAGGTGTTGTCCCATTACTGTGGTGGATGTGGTGTAGTCCCATTACTGTGGTTGATGAGGGAGGTGTGGATGAGGTGTTGTCCCATTACTGTGGTTGATGAGGGAGTTGTGGATGAGGTGTTGTCCCATTACTGTGGTGGATGAGGTGTAGTCCCATTACTGTGGTTGATGAGGGAGGTGTGGATGAGGTGTTGTCCCATTACTGTGGTGGATGAAGTGTAGTACCATTACTGTGGTGGATGAGGTGTAGTCCCATTACTATGGTTGATGAGGGAGGTGTGGATGAGGTGTTGTCCCATTACTGTGGTTGATTAGGGAGGTATGGATGAGGTGTTGTCCCATTACTGTGGTTGATGAGGGAGGTGTGGATGAGATGTTGTCCCATTATTGTGGTGGATGAGGTGTAGTCCCACTACTCTGGTTGATGATGGAGGTGTGGATGAGGTGTTGTCCCATTACTATGGTTGATGAGGGAGGTGTGGATGAGGTGTTGTCCCATTACTGTGGTGAATGAGGTGTAGTCCCATTACTGTGGTGGATGAGGGAGGTGTGGATGAGGTGTTATCCCATTACTGTTGTGGATGATCGAGGTGTGGATGAAGTGTAGTCCCATTACTGTGGTGGATGAGGTGTGGTCCCATTACTATGGTTGATGAGGGAGGTGTGGATGAGGTGTTGTCCCATTACTGTGGTGGATGAGGGAGGTGTGGATGAAGTGTTGTCCCATTACTGTGGTGAATGAGGTGTAGTCCCATTACTGTGGTGGTTGAGGGAGGTGTGGATGAGGTGTTGTCCCATTACTGTGGTGGATGAGGGAGGTGTGGATGAGGTGTTGTCCCATTACTGTGGTGGATGAGGTGTAGTCCCATTACTGTGGTTGATGGGGGAGGTGTGGATGAGGTGTTGTCCCATTACTGTGGTGGATGAGGGAGGTGTGGATGAAGTGCAGTCCCATTACTGTGGTGGATGAGGTGTAGTCCCATTACTGTGGTGGGTGAGGGAGGTGTGGATGAGGTGTTGTCCCATTACTGTGGTGGATGATGGAGGTGTGGATGAAGTGCAGTCCCATTACTTTGGTGGATGAGGTGTAGTCCCATTACTGTGGTGGGTGAGGGAGGTGTGGATGAGGTGTTGTCCCATTACTGTGGTGAATGAGGTGTAGTCCCATTACTGTGGTGGATGAGGGAGGTGTGGATGAGGTGTTGTCCCATTACTCTTGTGGATGAGGGAGGTGTGGATGAAGTGTAGTCCCATTACTGTGGTGGATGAGGTGTGGTCCCATTACTATTGTTGATGAGGGAGGTGTTGGGAAGGTGTTGTCCCATTTCTGTGGTTGATGAGGGAGGTGTGGATGAGATGTTGTCCCATAACTGTGGTTGATGAGGGAGGTGTGGATGAGGTGTTGTCCCATTACTGTGGTGGATGAGGTGTAATCCCATTACTGTGGTTGATGAGGGAGGTGTGGATGAGGTGTTGTCCCATTACTGTGGTTGATGAGGGAGTTGTGGATGAGGTGTTGTCCCATTACTGTGGTGGATGTGGTGTAGTCCCATTACTGTGGTTGATGAGGGAGGTGTGGATGAGGTGTTGTCCCATTACTGTGGTTGATGAGGGAGTTGTGGATGAGGTGTTGTCCCATTACTGTGGTGGATGAGGTGTAGTCCCATTACTGTGGTTGATGAGGGAGGTGTGGATGAGGTGTTGTCCCATTACTGTGGTGGATGAAGTGTAGTACCATTACTGTGGTGGATGAGGTGTAGTCCCATTACTATGGTTGATGAGGGAGGTGTGGATGAGGTGTTGTCCCATTACTGTGGTTGATTAGGGAGGTATGGATGAGGTGTTGTCCCATTACTGTGGTTGATGAGGGAGGTGTGGATGAGATGTTGTCCCATTATTGTGGTGGATGAGGTGTAGTCCCACTACTCTGGTTGATGATGGAGGTGTGGATGAGGTGTTGTCCCATTACTATGGTTGATGAGGGAGGTGTGGATGAGGTGTTGTCCCATTACTGTGGTGAATGAGGTGTAGTCCCATTACTGTGGTGGATGAGGGAGGTGTGGATGAGGTGTTATCCCATTACTGTTGTGGATGATCGAGGTGTGGATGAAGTGTAGTCCCATTACTGTGGTGGATGAGGTGTGGTCCCATTACTATGGTTGATGAGGGAGGTGTGGATGAGGTGTTGTCCCATTTCTGTGGTTGATGAGGGAGGTGTGGATGAGGTGTTGTCCCATAACTGTGGTTGATGAGGGAGGTGTTGATGAGGTCTTGTCCCATTTCTGTGGTGGATGAGGTGTAGTCCCATTACTGTGGTTGATGAGGGAGGTGTGGATGAGGTGTTGTCCCATTACTGTGGTTGATGAGGGAGTTGTGGATGAGGTGTTGTCCCATTACTGTGGTGGATGAGGTGTAGTCCCATTACTGCGGTTGATGAGGGAGGTGTGGATGAGATGTTGTCCCATTATTGTGGTGGATGAGGTGTAGTCCCATTACTGTGGTTGATGAGGGAGGTGTGGATGAGGTGTTGTCCCATTACTGTGGTGGATGAGGGAGGTGTGGATGAGGTGTTGTCCCATTACTGTGGTGAATGAGGTGTAGTCCCATTACTGTGGTTGATGGGGGAGGTGTGGATGAGGTGTTGTCCCATTACTGTGGTGGATGAGGGAGGTGTGGATGAAGTGCAGTCCCATTACTGTGGTGGATGAGGTGTAGTCCCATTACTGTGGTGGGTGAGGGAGGTGTGGATGAGGTGTTGTCCCATTACTGTGGTGGATGAGGGAGGTGTGGATGAAGTGCAGTCCCATTACTGTGGTGGATGAGGTGTAGTCCCATTACTGTGGTGGGTGATGGAGGTGTGGATGAGGTGTTGTCCCATTACTGTGGTGAATGAGGTGTAGTCCCATTACTGTGGTGGATGAGGGAGGTGTGGATGAGGTGTTGTCCCATTACTGTGGTGGATGAGGGAGTTGTGGATGAGGTGTTGTCCCATTACTGTGGTGGATGAGGTGTAGTCCCATTACTGTGGTTGATGGGGGAGGTGTGGATGAGGTGTTGTCCCATTACTGTGGTGGATGAGGGATGCATGGATGAGGTGTTGTCCCATTACTGTGGTGGATGAGGGAGGTGTGGATGAAGTGTTGTCCCATTACTGTGGTGGATGAGGTGTAGTCCCATTACTGTGGTTGATGGGGGAGGTGTGGATGAGGTGTTGTCCCATTACTGTGGTGGATGAGGGAGGCATGGATGAGGTGTTGTCCCATTACTGTGGTGGATGAGGGAGGTGTGGATGAAGTGTTGTCCCAATACTGTGGTGAATGAGGTGTAGTCCCATTACTGTGGTGGATGAGGGAGGTATGGATGAGGTGTTGTCCCATTACTGCGGTTGATGAGGGAGGTGTGGATGAGATGTTGTCCCATTATTGTGGTGGATGAGGTGTAGTCCCATTACTGTGGTTGATGAGGGAGGTGTGGATGAGGTGTTGTCCCATTACTGTGGTGGATGAGGGAGGTGTGGATGAGGTGTTGTCCCATTACTGTGGTGGATGAGGTGTTGTCCCATTACTGTGGTTGATGGGGGAGGTGTGGATGAGGTGTTGTCCCATTACTGTGGTGGATGAGGGAGGTGTGGATGAAGTGCAGTCCCATTACTGTGGTGGATGAGGTGTAGTCCCATTACTGTGGTGGATGAGGGAGGTGTGGATGAAGTGTAGTCCCATTACTGTGGTGGGTGAGGTGTAGTCCCATTACTATGGTTGATGAGGGAGGTGTGGATGAGGTGTTGTCCCATTACTGTGGTGAATGAGGTGTAGTCCCATTACTGTGGTGGATGAGGGAGGTGTGGATGAGGTGTTGTCCCATTACTGTTGTGGATGAGGGAGGTGTGGATGAAGTGTAGTCCCATTACTGTGGTGGATGAGGTGTGGTCCCATTACTATGGTTGATTAGGGAGGTGTGGATGAGGTGTTGTCCCATTTCTGTGGTTGATGAGGGAGGTGTGGAAGAGGTCTTGTCCCATTACTGTGGTGGATGAGGTGTAGTCCCATTACTGTGGTTGATGAGGGAGGTGTGGATGAGGTCTTGTCCCATTACTGTGGTTGATGAGGTGTAGTCCCATTACTGTGGTTGATGAGGGAGGTGTGGATGAGGTGTTGTTCCATTACTGTGGTGGATGAAGTGTAGTACCATTACTGTGGTGGATGAAGTGTAGTACCATTACTGTGGTGGATGAGGTGTAGTCCCATTACTGTGGTTGATGAGGGAGGTGTGGATGAGGTGTTGTCCCATTACTGTGGTTGATGAGGGAGGTATGGATGAGGTGTTGTCCCATTACTGTGGTGGATGAGGTGTAGTCCCATTACTGTGGTTGATGAGGGAGGTGTGGATGAGGTGTTGTCCCATTACTGTGGTGGATGTGGGAGGTGTGGATGAGGTGTTGTCCCATTACTGTGGTGGATGAGGTGTAGTCCCATTATTGTGGTTGATGAGGGAGGTGTGGATGAGGTGTTGTCCCATTACTGTGGTGGATGAGGTGTAGTCCCATTACTGTGGTGGATGAGGGAGGTGTGGATGAAGTGTTGTCCCATTACTGTGGTGGATGAGGTGTAGTCCCATTACTGTGGTGGATGAGGGAGGTGTGGATGAGGTGTTGTCCCATTACTGTGGTGGATGAGGGAGGCATGGATGAGGTGTTGTCCCATTACTGTGGTGGATGAGGGAGGTGTGGATGAAGTGTTGTCCCATTACTGTGGTGAATGAGGTGTAGTCCCATTACTGTGGTGGATGAGGGAGGTATGGATGAGGTGTTGTCCCATTACTGCGGTTGATGAGGGAGGTGTGGATGAGATGTTGTCCCATTATTGTGGTGGATGAGGTGTAGTCCCATTACTGTGGTTGATGAGGGAGGTGTGGATGAGGTGTTGTCCCATTACTGTGGTGGATGAGGGAGGTGTGGATGAGGTGTTGTCCCATTACTGTGGTGGATGAGGTGTTGTCCCATTACTGTGGTTGATGGGGGAGGTGTGGATGAGGTGTTGTCCCATTACTGTGGTGGATGAGGGAGGTGTGGATGAAGTGCAGTCCCATTACTGTGGTGGATGAGGTGTAGTCCCATTACTGTGGTGGGTGAGGGAGGTGTGGATGAGGTGTTGTCCCATTACTGTGGTGGATGAGGGAGGTGTGGATGAAGTGCAGTCCCATTACTGTGGTGGATGAGGTGTAGTCCCATTACTGTGGTGGGTGAGGGAGGTGTGGATGAGGTGTTGTCCCATTACTGTGGTGAATGAGGTGTTGTCCCATTACTGTGGTGGATGAGGGAGGTGTGGATGAGGTGTTGTCCCATTACTGTGGTGGATGAGGGAGGTGTGGATGAGGTGTTGTCCCATTACTGTGGTGGATGAGGTGTAGTCCCATTACTGTGGTTGATGGGGGAGGTGTGGATGAGGTGTTGTCCCATTACTGTGGTGGATGAGGGAGGTGTGGATGAAGTGCAGTCCCATTACTGTGGTGGATGAGGTGTAGTCCCATTACTGTGGTGGGTGAGGGAGGTGTGGATGAGGTGTTGTCCCATTACTGTGGTGGATGAGGGAGGTGTGGATGAAGTGCAGTCCCATTACTTTGGTGGATGAGGTGTAGTCCCATTACTGTGGTGGGTGAGGGAGGTGTGGATGAGGTGTTGTCCCATTACTGTGGTGAATGAGGTGTAGTCCCATTACTGTGGTGGATGAGGGAGGTGTGGATGAGGTGTTGTCCCATTACTGTTGTGGATGAGGGAGGTGTGGATGAAGTGTAGTCCCATTACTGTGGTGGATGAGGTGTAGTCCCATTACTGTGGTTGATGGGGGAGGTGTGGATGAGGTGTTGTCCCATTACTGTGGTGGATGAGGGAGGCGTGGATGAGGTGTTGTCCCATTACTGTGGTGGATGAGGGAGGTGTGGATGAAGTGTTGTCCCATTACTGTGGTGAATGAGGTGTAGTCCCATTACTGTGGTGGTTGAGGGAGGTGTGGATGAGGTGTTGTCCCATTACTGTGGTGGATGAGGGAGGTGTGGATGAGGTGTTGTCCCATTACTGTGGTGGATGAGGTGTAGTCCCATTACTGTGGTTGATGGGGGAGGTGTGGATGAGGTGTTGTCCCATTACTGTGGTGGATGAGGGAGGTGTGGATGAAGTGCAGTCCCATTACTGTGGTGGATGAGGTGTAGTCCCATTACTGTGGTGGGTGAGGGAGGTGTGGATGAGGTGTTGTCCCATTACTGTGGTGGATGATGGAGGTGTGGATGAAGTGCAGTCCCATTACTTTGGTGGATGAGGTGTAGTCCCATTACTGTGGTGGGTGAGGGAGGTGTGGATGAGGTGTTGTCCCATTACTGTGGTGAATGAGGTGTAGTCCCATTACTGTGGTGGATGAGGGAGGTGTGGATGAGGTGTTGTCCCATTACTCTTGTGGATGAGGGAGGTGTGGATGAAGTGTAGTCCCATTACTGTGGTGGATGAGGTGTGGTCCCATTACTATTGTTGATGAGGGAGGTGTTGGGAAGGTGTTGTCCCATTTCTGTGGTTGATGAGGGAGGTGTGGATGAGATGTTGTCCCATAACTGTGGTTGATGAGGGAGGTGTGGATGAGGTGTTGTCCCATTACTGTGGTGGATGAGGTGTAATCCCATTACTGTGGTTGATGAGGGAGGTGTGGATGAGGTGTTGTCCCATTACTGTGGTTGATGAGGGAGTTGTGGATGAGGTGTTGTCCCATTACTGTGGTGGATGTGGTGTAGTCCCATTACTGTGGTTGATGAGGGAGGTGTGGATGAGGTGTTGTCCCATTACTGTGGTTGATGAGGGAGTTGTGGATGAGGTGTTGTCCCATTACTGTGGTGGATGAGGTGTAGTCCCATTACTGTGGTTGATGAGGGAGGTGTGGATGAGGTGTTGTCCCATTACTGTGGTGGATGAAGTGTAGTACCATTACTGTGGTGGATGAGGTGTAGTCCCATTACTATGGTTGATGAGGGAGGTGTGGATGAGGTGTTGTCCCATTACTGTGGTTGATTAGGGAGGTATGGATGAGGTGTTGTCCCATTACTGTGGTTGATGAGGGAGGTGTGGATGAGATGTTGTCCCATTATTGTGGTGGATGAGGTGTAGTCCCACTACTCTGGTTGATGATGGAGGTGTGGATGAGGTGTTGTCCCATTACTATGGTTGATGAGGGAGGTGTGGATGAGGTGTTGTCCCATTACTGTGGTGAATGAGGTGTAGTCCCATTACTGTGGTGGATGAGGGAGGTGTGGATGAGGTGTTATCCCATTACTGTTGTGGATGATCGAGGTGTGGATGAAGTGTAGTCCCATTACTGTGGTGGATGAGGTGTGGTCCCATTACTATGGTTGATGAGGGAGGTGTGGATGAGGTGTTGTCCCATTACTGTGGTGGATGAGGGAGGTGTGGATGAAGTGTTGTCCCATTACTGTGGTGAATGAGGTGTAGTCCCATTACTGTGGTGGTTGAGGGAGGTGTGGATGAGGTGTTGTCCCATTACTGTGGTGGATGAGGGAGGTGTGGATGAGGTGTTGTCCCATTACTGTGGTGGATGAGGTGTAGTCCCATTACTGTGGTTGATGGGGGAGGTGTGGATGAGGTGTTGTCCCATTACTGTGGTGGATGAGGGAGGTGTGGATGAAGTGCAGTCCCATTACTGTGGTGGATGAGGTGTAGTCCCATTACTGTGGTGGGTGAGGGAGGTGTGGATGAGGTGTTGTCCCATTACTGTGGTGGATGATGGAGGTGTGGATGAAGTGCAGTCCCATTACTTTGGTGGATGAGGTGTAGTCCCATTACTGTGGTGGGTGAGGGAGGTGTGGATGAGGTGTTGTCCCATTACTGTGGTGAATGAGGTGTAGTCCCATTACTGTGGTGGATGAGGGAGGTGTGGATGAGGTGTTGTCCCATTACTCTTGTGGATGAGGGAGGTGTGGATGAAGTGTAGTCCCATTACTGTGGTGGATGAGGTGTGGTCCCATTACTATTGTTGATGAGGGAGGTGTTGGGAAGGTGTTGTCCCATTTCTGTGGTTGATGAGGGAGGTGTGGATGAGATGTTGTCCCATAACTGTGGTTGATGAGGGAGGTGTGGATGAGGTGTTGTCCCATTACTGTGGTGGATGAGGTGTAATCCCATTACTGTGGTTGATGAGGGAGGTGTGGATGAGGTGTTGTCCCATTACTGTGGTTGATGAGGGAGTTGTGGATGAGGTGTTGTCCCATTACTGTGGTGGATGTGGTGTAGTCCCATTACTGTGGTTGATGAGGGAGGTGTGGATGAGGTGTTGTCCCATTACTGTGGTTGATGAGGGAGTTGTGGATGAGGTGTTGTCCCATTACTGTGGTGGATGAGGTGTAGTCCCATTACTGTGGTTGATGAGGGAGGTGTGGATGAGGTGTTGTCCCATTACTGTGGTGGATGAAGTGTAGTACCATTACTGTGGTGGATGAGGTGTAGTCCCATTACTATGGTTGATGAGGGAGGTGTGGATGAGGTGTTGTCCCATTACTGTGGTTGATTAGGGAGGTATGGATGAGGTGTTGTCCCATTACTGTGGTTGATGAGGGAGGTGTGGATGAGATGTTGTCCCATTATTGTGGTGGATGAGGTGTAGTCCCACTACTCTGGTTGATGATGGAGGTGTGGATGAGGTGTTGTCCCATTACTATGGTTGATGAGGGAGGTGTGGATGAGGTGTTGTCCCATTACTGTGGTGAATGAGGTGTAGTCCCATTACTGTGGTGGATGAGGGAGGTGTGGATGAGGTGTTATCCCATTACTGTTGTGGATGATCGAGGTGTGGATGAAGTGTAGTCCCATTACTGTGGTGGATGAGGTGTGGTCCCATTACTATGGTTGATGAGGGAGGTGTGGATGAGGTGTTGTCCCATTTCTGTGGTTGATGAGGGAGGTGTGGATGAGGTGTTGTCCCATAACTGTGGTTGATGAGGGAGGTGTTGATGAGGTCTTGTCCCATTTCTGTGGTGGATGAGGTGTAGTCCCATTACTGTGGTTGATGAGGGAGGTGTGGATGAGGTGTTGTCCCATTACTGTGGTTGATGAGGGAGTTGTGGATGAGGTGTTGTCCCATTACTGTGGTGGATGAGGTGTAGTCCCATTACTGCGGTTGATGAGGGAGGTGTGGATGAGATGTTGTCCCATTATTGTGGTGGATGAGGTGTAGTCCCATTACTGTGGTTGATGAGGGAGGTGTGGATGAGGTGTTGTCCCATTACTGTGGTGGATGAGGGAGGTGTGGATGAGGTGTTGTCCCATTACTGTGGTGAATGAGGTGTAGTCCCATTACTGTGGTTGATGGGGGAGGTGTGGATGAGGTGTTGTCCCATTACTGTGGTGGATGAGGGAGGTGTGGATGAAGTGCAGTCCCATTACTGTGGTGGATGAGGTGTAGTCCCATTACTGTGGTGGGTGAGGGAGGTGTGGATGAGGTGTTGTCCCATTACTGTGGTGGATGAGGGAGGTGTGGATGAAGTGCAGTCCCATTACTGTGGTGGATGAGGTGTAGTCCCATTACTGTGGTGGGTGATGGAGGTGTGGATGAGGTGTTGTCCCATTACTGTGGTGAATGAGGTGTAGTCCCATTACTGTGGTGGATGAGGGAGGTGTGGATGAGGTGTTGTCCCATTACTGTGGTGGATGAGGGAGTTGTGGATGAGGTGTTGTCCCATTACTGTGGTGGATGAGGTGTAGTCCCATTACTGTGGTTGATGGGGGAGGTGTGGATGAGGTGTTGTCCCATTACTGTGGTGGATGAGGGATGCATGGATGAGGTGTTGTCCCATTACTGTGGTGGATGAGGGAGGTGTGGATGAAGTGTTGTCCCATTACTGTGGTGGATGAGGTGTAGTCCCATTACTGTGGTTGATGGGGGAGGTGTGGATGAGGTGTTGTCCCATTACTGTGGTGGATGAGGGAGGCATGGATGAGGTGTTGTCCCATTACTGTGGTGGATGAGGGAGGTGTGGATGAAGTGTTGTCCCAATACTGTGGTGAATGAGGTGTAGTCCCATTACTGTGGTGGATGAGGGAGGTATGGATGAGGTGTTGTCCCATTACTGCGGTTGATGAGGGAGGTGTGGATGAGATGTTGTCCCATTATTGTGGTGGATGAGGTGTAGTCCCATTACTGTGGTTGATGAGGGAGGTGTGGATGAGGTGTTGTCCCATTACTGTGGTGGATGAGGGAGGTGTGGATGAGGTGTTGTCCCATTACTGTGGTGGATGAGGTGTTGTCCCATTACTGTGGTTGATGGGGGAGGTGTGGATGAGGTGTTGTCCCATTACTGTGGTGGATGAGGGAGGTGTGGATGAAGTGCAGTCCCATTACTGTGGTGGATGAGGTGTAGTCCCATTACTGTGGTGGGTGAGGGAGGTGTGGATGAGGTGTTGTCCCATTACTGTGGTGGATGAGGGAGGTGTGGATGAAGTGCAGCCCCAATACTGTGGTGGATGAGGTGTAGTCCCATTACTGTGGTGGGTGAGGGAGGTGTGGATGAGGTGTTGTCCCATTACTGTGGTGAATGATGTGTAGTCCCATTACTGTGGTGGATGAGGGAGGTGTGGATGAGGTGTTGTCCCATTACTGTGGTGGATGAGGGAGGTGTGGATGAGGTGTTGTCCCATTACTGTGGTGGATGAGGTGTAGTCCCATTAATGTGGTTGATGGGGGAGGTGTGGATGAGGTGTTGTCCCATTACTGTGGTGGATGAGGGAGGCATGGATGAGGTGTTGTCCCATTACTCTGGTGGATGAGGGAGGTGTGGATGAAGTGTTGTCCCATTATTGTGGTGAATGAGGTGTAGTCCCATTACTGTGGTGGATGAGGGAGGTGTGGATGAGGTGTTGTCCCATTACTGTGGTGGATGAGGGAGGTGTGGATGAGGTGTTGTCCCATTACTGTGGTGGATGAGGTGTAGTCCCATTACTGTGGTGGGTGAGGGAGGTGTGGATGAGGTGTTGTCCCATTACTGTGGTGGATGAGGGAGGTGTGGATGAAGTGCAGTCCCATTACTGTGGTGGATGAGGTGTAGTCCCATTACTGTGGTGGGTGATGGAGGTGTGGATGAGGTGTTGTCCCATTACTGTGGTGAATGAGGTGTAGTCCCATTACTGTGGTGGATGAGGGAGGTGTGGATGAGGTGTTGTCCCATTACTGTGGTGGATGAGGGAGTTGTGGATGAGGTGTTGTCCCATTACTGTGGTGGATGAGGTGTAGTCCCATTACTGTGGTTGATGGGGGAGGTGTGGATGAGGTGTTGTCCCATTACTGTGGTGGATGAGGGATGCATGGATGAGGTGTTGTCCCATTACTGTGGTGGATGAGGGAGGTGTGGATGAAGTGTTGTCCCATTACTGTGGTGGATGAGGTGTAGTCCCATTACTGTGGTTGATGGGGGAGGTGTGGATGAGGTGTTGTCCCATTACTGTGGTGGATGAGGGAGGCATGGATGAGGTGTTGTCCCATTACTGTGGTGGATGAGGGAGGTGTGGATGAAGTGTTGTCCCAATACTGTGGTGAATGAGGTGTAGTCCCATTACTGTGGTGGATGAGGGAGGTATGGATGAGGTGTTGTCCCATTACTGCGGTTGATGAGGGAGGTGTGGATGAGATGTTGTCCCATTATTGTGGTGGATGAGGTGTAGTCCCATTACTGTGGTTGATGAGGGAGGTGTGGATGAGGTGTTGTCCCATTACTGTGGTGGATGAGGGAGGTGTGGATGAGGTGTTGTCCCATTACTGTGGTGGATGAGGTGTTGTCCCATTACTGTGGTTGATGGGGGAGGTGTGGATGAGGTGTTGTCCCATTACTGTGGTGGATGAGGGAGGTGTGGATGAAGTGCAGTCCCATTACTGTGGTGGATGAGGTGTAGTCCCATTACTGTGGTGGGTGAGGGAGGTGTGGATGAGGTGTTGTCCCATTACTGTGGTGGATGAGGGAGGTGTGGATGAAGTGCAGCCCCAATACTGTGGTGGATGAGGTGTAGTCCCATTACTGTGGTGGGTGAGGGAGGTGTGGATGAGGTGTTGTCCCATTACTGTGGTGAATGATGTGTAGTCCCATTACTGTGGTGGATGAGGGAGGTGTGGATGAGGTGTTGTCCCATTACTGTGGTGGATGAGGGAGGTGTGGATGAGGTGTTGTCCCATTACTGTGGTGGATGAGGTGTAGTCCCATTAATGTGGTTGATGGGGGAGGTGTGGATGAGGTGTTGTCCCATTACTGTGGTGGATGAGGGAGGCATGGATGAGGTGTTGTCCCATTACTCTGGTGGATGAGGGAGGTGTGGATGAAGTGTTGTCCCATTATTGTGGTGAATGAGGTGTAGTCCCATTACTGTGGTGGATGAGGGAGGTGTGGATGAGGTGTTGTCCCATTACTGTGGTGGATGAGGGAGGTGTGGATGAGGTGTTGTCCCATTACTGTGGTGGATGAGGTGTAGTCCCATTACTGTGGTGGGTGAGGGAGGTGTGGATGAGGTGTTGTCCCATTACTGTGGTGGATGAGGGAGGTGTGGATGAAGTGCAGTCCCATTACTGTGGTGGATGAGGTGTAGTCCCATTACTGTGGTGGGTGAGGGAGGTGTGGATGAGGTGTTGTCCCATTACTGTGGTGAATCAGGTGTAGTCCCATTACTGTGGTGGATGAGGGAGGTGTGGATGAGGTGTTGTCCCATTACTGTTGTGGATGAGGGAGGTGTGGATGAAGTGTAGTCCCATTACTGTGGTGGATGAGGGAGGTGTGGATGAGGTGTTGTCCCATTACTGTGGTTGATGAGGGAAGTTGTGGATGAGGTGTTGTCCCATTACTGTGGTGGATGAGGTGTAGTCCCATTACTGTGGTTGATGAGGGAGGTGTGGATGAGGTGTTGTCCCATTACTGTGGTTGATGAGTGAGTTGTGGATGAGGTGTTGTCCCATTACTGTGGTGGATGAGGTGTAGTCCCATTACTGTGGTTGATGAGGGAGGTGTGGATGAGGTGTTGTCCCATTACTGTGGTGGATGAAGTGTAGTACCATTACTGTGGTGGATGAGGTGTAGTCCCATTACTATGGTTGATGAGGGAGGTGTGGATGAGGTGTTGTCCCATTACTGTGGTTGATGAGGGAGGTATGGATGAGGTGTTGTACCATTACTGTGGTTGATGAGGGAGGTGTGGATGAGATGTTGTCCCATTATTGTGGTGGATGAGGTGTAGTCCCATTACTGTGGTTGATGATGGAGGTGTGGATGAGGTGTTGTCCCATTACTGTGGTGGATGAGGGAGGTGTGGATGAAGTGTAGTCCCATTACTGTGGTGGATGAGGTGTAGTCCCATTACTGTGGTGGATGAGGGAGGTGTGGATGAAGTGTAGTCCCATTACTGTGGTGGGTGAGGTGTAGTCCCATTACTATGGTTGATGAGGGAGGTGTGGATGAGGTGTTGTCCCATTACTGTGGTGAATGAGGTGTAGTCCCATTACTGTGGTGGATGAGGGAGGTGTGGATGAGGTGTTGTCCCATTACTGTTGTGGATGAGGGAGGTGTGGATGAAGTGTAGTCCCATTACTGTGGTGGATGAGGTGTGGTCCCATTACTATGGTTGATTAGGGAGGTGTGGATGAGGTGTTGTCCCATTTCTGTGGTTGATGAGGGAGGTGTGGATGAGGTCTTGTCCCATTACTGTGATGGATGAGGTGTAGTCCCATTACTGTGGTTGATGAGGGAGGTGTGGATGAGGTCTTGTCCCATTACTGTGGTGGATGAGGTGTAGTCCCATTACTGTGGTTGATGAGGGAGGTGTGGATGAGGTGTTGTTCCATTACTGTGGTGGATGAAGTGTAGTACCATTACTGTGGTGGATGAGGTGTAGTCCCATTACTGTGGTTGATGAGGGAGGTGTGGATGAGGTGTTGTCCCATTACTGTGGTTGATGAGGGAGGTATGGATGAGGTGTTGTCCCATTACTGTGGTGGATGAGGTGTAGTCAAATTACTGTGGTTGATGAGGGAGGTGTGGATGAGGTGTTGTCCCATTACTGTGGTGGATGAGGGAGGTGTGGATGAGGTGTTGTCCCATTACTGTGGTGGATGAGGTGTAGTCCCATTATTGTGGTTGATGAGGGAGGTGTGGATGAGGTGTTGTCCCATTACTGTGGTGGATGAGGTGTTGTCCCATTACTGTGGTGGATGAGGGAGGTGTGGATGAAGTGTTGTCCCATTACTGTGGTGGATGAGGGAGGCATGGATGAGGTGTTGTCCCATTACTGTGGTGGATGAGGGAGGTGTGGATGAAGTGTTGTCCCATTACTATGGTGAATGAGGTGTAGTCCCATTACTGTGGTGGATGAGGGAGGTATGGATGAGGTGTTGTCCCATTACTGCGGTTGATGAGGGAGGTGTGGATGAGATGTTGTCCCATTATTGTGGTGGATGAGGTGTAGTCCCATTACTGTGGTTGATGAGGGAGGTGTGGATGAGGTGTTGTCCCATTACTGTGGTGGATGAGGGAGGTGTGGATGAGGTGTTGTCCCATTACTGTGGTGGATGAGGTGTTGTCCCATTACTGTGGTTGATGGGGGAGGTGTGGATGAGGTGTTGTCCCATTACTGTGGTGGATGAGGGAGGTGTGGATGAAGTGCAGTCCCATTACTGTGGTGGATGAGGTGTAGTCCCATTACTGTGGTGGGTGAGGGAGGTGTGGATGAGGTGTTGTCCCATTACTGTGGTGGATGAGGGAGGTGTGGATGAAGTGCAGTCCCATTACTGTGGTGGATGAGGTGTAGTCCCATTACTGTGGTGGGTGAGGGAGGTGTGGATGAGGTGTTGTCCCATTACTGTGGTGAATGAGGTGTTGTCCCATTACTGTGGTGGATGAGGGAGGTGTGGATGAGGTGTTGTCCCATTACTGTGGTGGATGAGGGAGGTGTGGATGAGGTGTTGTCCCATTACTGTGGTGGATGAGGTGTAGTCCCATTACTGTGGTTGATGGGGAAGGTGTGGATGAGGTGTTGTCCCATTACTGTGGTGGATGAGGGAGGCATGGATGAGGTGTTGTCCCATTACTCTGGTGGATGATGGAGGTGTGGATGAAGTGTTGTCCCATTATTGTGGTGAATGAGGTGTAGTCCCATTACTGTGGTGGATGAGGGAGGTGTGGATGAGGTGTTGTCCCATTACTGTGGTGGATGAGGGAGGTGTGGATGAGGTGTTGTCCCATTACTGTGGTGGATGAGGTGTAGTCCCATTACTGTGGTGGGTGAGGGAGGTGTGGATGAGGTGTTGTCCCATTACTGTGGTGGATGAGGGAGGTGTGGATGAAGTGCAGTCCCATTACTGTGGTGGATGAGGTGTAGTCCCATTACTGTGGTGGGTGAGGGAGGTGTGGATGAGGTGTTGTCCCATTACTGTGGTGAATCAGGTGTAGTCCCATTACTGTGGTGGATGAGGGAGGTGTGGATGAGGTGTTGTCCCATTACTGTTGTGGATGAGGGAGGTGTGGATGAAGTGTAGTCCCATTACTGTGGTGGATGAGGTGTGGTCCCATTACTATGGTTGATGAGGGAGGTGTGGATGAGGTGTTGTCCCATTTCTGTGGTTGATGAGGGAGGTGTGGATGAGGAATTGTCCCATAACTGTGGTTGATGAGGGAGGTGTGGATGAGGTGTTGTCCCATTACTGTGGTGGATGAGGTGTAGTCCCATTACTGTGGTTGATGAGGGAGGTGTGGATGAGGTGTTGTCCCATTACTGTGGTTGATGAGGGAGTTGTGGATGAGGTGTTGTCCCATTACTGTGGTGGATGAGTTGTAGTCCCATTACTGTGGTTGATGAGGGAGGTGTGGATGAGGTGTTGTCCCATTACTGTGGTTGATGAGGGAGGTGTGGATGAGGTGTTGTCCCATTAATGTGGTGGATGAAGTGTAGTACCATTACTGTGGTGGATGAGGTGTAGTCCCATTACTATGGTTGATGAGGGAGGTGGGGATGAGGTGTTGTCCCATTACTTTGGTTGATGAGGGAGGTATGGATGAGGTGTTGTCCCATTACTGTGGTTGATGAGGGAGGTGTGGATGAGATGTTGTCCCATTATTGTGGTGGATGAGGTGTAGTCCCATTACTGTGGTTGATGATGGAGGTGTGGATGAGGTGTTGTCCCATTACTGTGGTGGATGAGGGAGGTGTGGATGAAGTGTAGTCCCATTACTGTGGTGGATGAGGTGTAGCCCCATTACTGTGGTGGATGAGGGAGGTGTGGATGAAGTGTAGTCCCATTACTGTGGTGGGTGAGGTGTAGTCCCATTACTATGGTTGATGAGGGAGGTGTGGATGAGGTGTTGTCCCATTACTGTGGTGAATGAGGTGTAGTCCCATTACTGTGGTGGATGAGGGAAGTGTGGATGAGGTGTTGTCCCATTACTGTTGTGGATGAGGGAGGTGTGGATGAAGTGTAGTCCCATTACTGTGGTGGATGAGGTGTGGTCCCATTACTATGGTTGATGAGGGAGGTGTGGATGAGGTGTTGTCCCATTTCTGTGGTTGATGAGGGAGGTGTGGATGAGGTCTTGTCCCATTACTGTGGTGGATGAGGTGTAGTCCCATTACTGTGGTTAATGAGGGAGGTGTGGATGAGGTGTTGTTCCATTACTGTGGTGGATGAAGTGTAGTACCATTACTGTGGTGGATGAGGTGTAGTCCCATTAATGTGGTTGATGAGGGAGGTGTGGATGAGGTGTTGTCCCATTACTGTGGTTGATGAGGGAGGTATGGATGAAGTGTTGTCCCATTACTGCGGTTGATGAGGGAGGTGTGGATGAGATGTTGTCCCATTATTGTGGTGGATGAGGTGTAGTCCCATTACTGTGGTTGATGATGGAGGTGTGGATGAGGTGTTGTCCCATTACTGTGGTGGATGAGGGAGGTGTGGATGAAGTGTAGTCCCATTACTGTGGTGGATGAGGTGTAGTCCCATTACTGTGGTGGGTGAGGGAGGTGTGGATAAGGTGTTGTCCCATTACTGTTGTGGATGAGGGAGGTGTGGATGAAGTGTAGTCCCATTACTGTGGTGGATGAGGTGTAGTCCCATTACTATGGTTGATGAGGGAGGTGTGGATGAGGTGTTGTCCCATTACTGTGGTGGATGAGGTGTAGTTCCATTAGTGTGTTGGATGGGGTGTGGATGAGGTGTAGTCCCATTACTGTGGTGGATGAGGTGTAGTGCCATTACTGTGGTTGATGAGGGAGGTGTGGATGAAGTGTAGCCCCATTACTGTGGTGGATGAGGTGTAGTCCCATTACTGTGGTTAATGAGGTGTAGTCCCATTACTGTGGTTGATGAGGGAGGTGTGGATGAGGTGTTGTCCCATTACTGTGGTGGATGAGGGTTGCATGGATGAGGTGTTGTCCCATTACTGTGTTGGATGAGGGAGGTGTGGATGAAGTGCAGTCAAATTACTGTGGTGGATGAGGTGTAGTCCCATTACTGTGGTGGATGAGGGAGGTGTGGATGAGGTGTTGTCCCATTACTGTTGTGGATGAGGGAGGTGTGGATGAAGTGTAGTCCCATTACTGTGGTGAATGAGGTGTAGTCCCATTACTGTGGTGGATGAGGGAGGTGTGGATGAGGTGTTGTCCCATTACTGTGGTGGATGAGGTGTAGTTCCATTACTGTGGTGGATGGGGTGTGGATGAAGTGTTGTCCCATTACTGTGGTGAATAAGGTGTAGTCCCATTACTGTGGTGGATGAGGGAGGTGTGGATGAAGTGTAGTCCCATTACTATGGTTGATGAGGGAGGTGTGGATGAGGTGTTGTCCCATTACTGTGGTGGATGAGGTGTAGTTCCATTACTGTGGTGGATGGGGTGTGGATGAAGTGTTGTCCCATTACTGTGGTGAATAAGGTGTAGTCCCATTACTGTGGTGGATGAGGGAGGTGTGGATGAAGTGTAGTCCCATTACTGTGGTGGATGAGGTGTAGTCCCATTACTGTGGTGGGTAAGGGAGGTGTGGATAAGGTGTTGTCCCATTACTGTGGTGGATGAGGGAGGTGTGGATGAAGTGTAGTCCCATTACTGTGGTGGATGAGGTGTAGAACCATTACTATGGTTGATGAGGGAGGTGTGGATGAGGTGTTGTCCCATTACTGTGGTGGATGAGGTGTAGTTCCATTACTGTGTTGGATGGGGTGTGGATGAGGTGTAGTCCCATTACTGTGGTGGATGAGGTGTAGTGCCATTACTGTGGTTGATGAGGGAGGTGTGGATGAAGTGTAGCCCCATTACTGTGGTGGATGAGGTGTAGTCCCATTACTGTCGTTGATGAGGTGTAGTCCCATTACTGTGGTTGATGAGGGAGGTGTGGATGAGGTATTGTCCCATTACTGTGGTGGATGAGGGTTGCATGGATGAGGTGTTGTCCCATTACTGTGTTGGATGAGGGAGGTGTGGATGAAGTGCAGTCAAATTACTGTGGTGGATGAGGTGTAGTCCCATTACTGTGGTTGATGAGGGAGGTGTGGATGAGGTGTTGTCCCATTACTGTGGTGAATGAGGTGTAGTCCCATTACTGTGGTGGATGAGGGAGGTGTGGATGAGGTGTTGTCCCATTACTGTGGTGGATGAGGGAGGTGTGGATGAGGTGTTGTCCCATTACTGTGGTGGATGAGGGAGGCATGGATGAGGTGTAGTCCCAATACTATGGTTGATGAGGGAGGTGTGGATGAGGTGTTGTCCCATTACTGTGGTGGATGAGGTGTAGTTCCATTACTGTGGTGGATGGGGTGTGGATGAAGTGTAGTCCCATTGCTGTGGTGGATGAGGTGTAGTACCATTACTGTGGTGGATGAGGGAGGTGTGGATGAGGTGTTGTCCCATTACTGTGGTGGATGAGGGAGGTGTGGATGAAGTGTAGTCCCATTACTGTAGTGGATGAGGTGTAGTCCCATTACTGTGGTGGATGAGGGAGGTGTGGATGAGGTGTTGTCCCATTACTGTGGTGGATGAGGGAGGTGTGGATGAAGTGTAGTCCCATTACTGTAGTGGATGAGGTGTAGTCCCATTACTGTGGTGGATGAGGGAGGTGTGGATGAGGTGTTGTCCCATTACTGTGGTGGATGAGGGAGGTGTGGATGAAGTGTATCCCATTACTATGGTTGATGAGGGAGGTGTGGATGAGGTGTTGTCCCATTACTGTGGTGGATGGGGTGTGGATGAAGTGTTGTCCCATTACTGTGGTGAATAAGGTGTAGTCCCATTACTGTGGTGGATGAGGGATGTGTGGATGAGGTCTTGTCCCATTACTGTGGTGGATGAGGGAGGTGTGGATGAGATGTTGTCCCATTATTGTGGTGAATGAGGTGTAGTGCCATTACTGTGGTTGATGAGGGAGGTGTGGATGAAGTGTAGCCCCATTACTGCGGTGGATGAGGTGTAGCCCCATTACTGTCGTTGATGAGGTGTAGTCCCATTACTGTGGTTGATGAGGGAGGTGTGGATGAGGTGTTTTCCCATTACTGTGGTGGATGAGGGAGGCATGGATGAGGTGTTGTCCCATTATTGTGGTGGATGAGGGAGGTGTGGATGTAGTGTTGTCCCATTACTGTGGTGAATGAGGTGTAGTCCCATTACTGTGGTGGATGAGGGAGGTGTGGATGAGGTGTTGTCCCATTACTGTGGTGGATGAGGGAGGTGTGGATGAGGTGTTGTCCCATTACTGTGGTGGATGAGGGAGGCATGGATGAGGTGTTGTCCCATTACTGTGGTGAATGAGGTGTAGTCCCATTACTGTGGTGGATGAGGGAGGTGTGGATGAGGTGTTGTCCCATTACTGTGGTGGATGAGGGAGGTGTGGATGAAGTGTAGTCCCATTACTGTGGTGGATGAGGTGTAGTACCATTACTGTGGTGGATGAGGGAGGTGTGGATGAGGTGTTGTCCCATTACTGTGGTGGATGAGGGAGGTGTGGATGAAGTGTAGTCCCATTACTGTAGTGGATGAGGTGTAGTCCCATTACTGTGGTGGATGAGGGAGGTGTGGATGAGGTGTTGTCCCATTACTGTGGTGGATGAGGGAGGTGTGGATGAAGTGTAGTCCCATTACTGTAGTGGATGAGGTGTAGTCCCATTACTGTGGTGGATGAGGGAGGTGTGGATGAGGTGTTGTCCCATTACTGTGGTGGATGAGGGAGGTGTGGATGAAGTGTATCCCATTACTATGGTTGATGAGGGAGGTGTGGATGAGGTGTTGTCCCATTACTGTGGTGGATGGGGTGTGGATGAAGTGTTGTCCCATTACTGTGGTGAATAAGGTGTAGTCCCATTACTGTGGTGGATGAGGGATGTGTGGATGAGGTGTATTCCCATTACTGTGGTTGATGAGGGAGTTGTGGATGAGGTGTTGTCCCATTACTGTGGTGAATGAGGTGTAGTCCCATTACTGTGGTGGATGAGGGAGGTGTGGATGAGGTGTTGTCCCATTACTGTTGTGGATGAGGGAGGTGTGGATGAAGTGTAGTCCCATTACTGTGGAGGATGAGGTGTGGTCCCATTACTATGGTTGATGAGGGAGGTGTGGATGAGGTGTTGTCCCATTTCTGTGGTTGATGATGGAGGTGTGGATGAGGTGTTGTCCCATAACTGTGGTTGATGAGGGAGGTGTGGATGAGGTGTTGTCCCATTACTGTGGTGGATGAGGTGTAGTCCCATTACTGTGGTTGATGAGGGAGGTGTGGATGAGGTGTTGTCCCATTACTGTGGTTGATGAGGGAGTTGTGGATGAGGTGTTGTCCCATTACTGTGGTGGATGAGGTGTAGTCCCATTACTGTGGTTGATGAGGGAGGTGTGGATGAGGTGTTGTCCCATTACTGTGGTGGATGAAGTGTAGTACCATTACTGTGGTGGATGAGGTGTAGTCCCATTACTGTGGTTGATGAGGGAGGTGTGGATGAGGTGTTGTCCCATTACTGTGGTGGATGAGGGAGGTGTGGATGATGTGTTGTCCCATTACTGTGGTGGATGAGGTGTAGTCCCATTATTGTGGTTGATGAGGGAGGTGTGGATGAGGTGTTGTCCCATTACTGTGGTGGATGAGGTGTAGTCCCATTACTGTGGTTGATGAGGGAGGTGTGGATGAGGTGTTGTCCCATTACTGTGGTTGATGAGGGAGGTGTGGATGAGATGCTGTCCCATTACTGTGGTGGATGAGGTGCAGTCCCATTACTGTGGTTGATGAGGGAGGTTTGGATGAGGTGTTGTCCCATTACTGAAGTGGATGAGGTGTAGTCCCATTACTGTGGTTGATGTGGGAGGTGTGGATGAGGTGTTGTCCCATTACTGTGGTGGATGAGGGAGGTGTGGATGAGGTGTTGTCCCATTACTGTGGTGGATGAGGAGTTAGAAGAACAAACAGCAGAGTGGATAAAGTGAGGTAAGCAGAAGATATGTTTCTGGATCAGGTTAACAACAGTGTCACGCTGTGTGTGTGTGTGTGTGTGTGTGTGTGTGTGTGTGTGTGTGTGTGTGTGTGTGTGTGTGTGTGTGTGTGTGTGTGTGTGTGTGTGTGTGTGTGTGTGTGTGTGTGTGTGTGTTTGTGTGGGTGTGGGTGTGGGTGGGTGGGTGGGTGGGTGGGTGGACTGTAACTTGAGATAACTTTACCAGTGGTGTCTAGCCTTCTGGACTGTATGAGAAGCAGGTATGAGGTCACCTTTTAACATGTGATAATACTTGGACAGTCCCTCCCTAAAATATAGACATTCTACCCTCCCTATTTCTCTCTCTCTTCCTCTGGCGCCATACAATAACATGCCTCTCTGTGAGCTGTGCTGGTCTTTTGAGATATAGACTCGTATTAACTGGTTACTGTTTCTCTGAGCATAAACATATTTGAACAGCTACTGCTAAGATCAAGACATTATAGGCTGTTATTATTACCACTCAAAGTCTGATATCAACTTCTTATTGTACAAACACATCCCCAACTCCTGTCTCAAAGTCCCCTTTCTGTGTGACAGCCCTGGACCTTGGACATCAATACAAGAAATACGATTTGAGTAAGATAAGGGAAATGTTCACTCTTATCTCACTCTGCCTTTCTCCTTCACTCTCTCTTTCTCTTGCTCTTTCCTTATCACTTCTGGAGAAAGCTGTGTATGTGTGTAAGGCACGTAGGCTCTCACACGCGTGACACATTGAGCAACCAAAACACTATAGACGTGTGGAGGGACACATTCTACACACAAACACATACACACATTTCTGTCACACACAAACACATACACACATTTCTGTCACACACAAACACATACACACATTTCTGTCACACACAAACACATACACACATTTCTATCACACACAAACATATACACACACATTTCTGTAGCACACAAACACATACACACATTTCTGTCACACACAAACACATACACACATTTCTGTCACACACAAACATATACACACACATTTCTGTAGCACACAAACACATACACACATTTCTGTCACACACAAACACATACACACATTTCTATCACACACAAACATATACACACACATTTCTGTAGCACACAAACACACACATTTCTGTCACACACAAACACATACACACATTTCTATCACACACAAACATATACACACACATTTCTGTAGCACACAAACACACACATTTCTGTCACACACAAACACATACACACATTTCTATCACACACAAACATATACACACACATTTCTGTAACACACAAACACATTCAAATACACAACACTATACTGTATACTTCTGTAACACTCTACCACTCACACAACTATATTGGCATGTTTTATGTGTGTGTGTTTTATGTGTGTATGTGTGTGTGTGTGTGTGTGTGTGTGTGTGTGTGTGTGTGTGTGTGTGTGTGTGTGTGTGTGTGTGTGTGTGTGTGTGTGTGTGTGTGTGTGTGTGTGTGTGTGTGTGTGTGTGTGTGTGTGTGTGTGTGTGTGTGTGTGTGTGTTTTATGTGTTTGTGTGTGTGTTTTATGTGTTTGTGTGTGTGTTTTATGTGTTTGTGTGTGTTTTATGTGTGTGAAGAAAGGCCGTTTTACATCCCATAATACATTCCAGCTGTTTGTGTTGTTGCAGCAACCCAGACTGACAGGAGCCAGTAGGAAGCAAGACCTAATTACTGTCTCACACCCTCAATCTATCTATTCCCCTTTCTTTTTCTTTCCCTCCATCCCTCTCTCCAATCCCTCCATCCCTCTCTCTTCCCTCCATCACTCTCAATTCTCTCCATCCCTCTCTCCAATCCCTCCATCCCTCTCTCTTCCCTCCATCACTCTCAATTCCCTCCATCTGTCTCTCTTTCCATCCTTCTCTCTATCCCCTCCATCCCTCTCTCTTTCCCTCCATCCCTCTCTCTTTCCCTCCATCCCTCTCTCTATCCCTCCATCCCTCTCTCTATCCCCTCCACCCCTCTCTCTTTCCCTCCATCCCTCTCTCTTTCCCTCCAAACTTCTCTCTGTCTCTCACATTCCTGCCATCCCTCTTGCTATCTCTCACCTCTAACCTCTCATTTTCTCCAATCATTTACCTCTTTGACACCATCTATCCCTCTCTTTATCTCCTCTATTTCTCTCTCAACTTGTATATCTTTCTCTGTCACCCTCTCTCTTTCTCCCTCTATGTTTTTCATTATATCCCTCAGTCTCTCTGACCCTATCCAAGATAAGAGATGAGATTGATGTTTGCAGCAGTTAACAGTACATGTCTGTTCTTAATGCCTCTGCCCCCGTACAGATTTAAGGCGCTGGGATCACACTGTCTGTCTGTCTGTCTGGTGAATACAACTTACAAGTCCAAAATAATTGTAGCTCTTTTGCACATACACACACACACACACACACACACACACACACACACACACACACACACACACACACACAGTCCTCTTCCCCGCTAGCTCTCATTAGTACAGCACTTAGCCACTGGCTTGGGGTTCTATAAGCCGTTCGGGCATCCATGTAGCTGGCCCCTTGGGGTACTGCTTAAGCAGGGCTTAGCCTACTATTAGCCTGTCTGGATCTATACGGACCACAGAACTGGGTCAGAGTGTACCCATTCAGATGGACATTGGCACAATATATTGTCAACACACAAACACTCACACACACTCTCAAACAGATACGGACAAACACATATATACACACATACTGTATACACAAGAGCACAAACAGGCCAACTCTTTTATAGCAGACAAGACCAGTCATACAGTGTGAGAGACTGAAAAACATACTCCACAGTAACCCTCCCACAGAAGACAGAGACAGTCTTGGTGTTGATTGAGCTCATGTGTCCATCTGCTGTTCTCCCCTGTGAGACACGACACAGGCAGACGTACCAAGTGACTTAACAGTCAGATACACGTGTCTTATGCAGTGTCTGGCCCCAGAATAACACACACACTAACGCAAGAACACCCCGACCCCTAAATGACACTCACCCCACCCAAATCACCCTTTCACTCAACCCCCAAACCCCAAACACCCCACCCCAATGGATTCACCCCACCCAGCTAAACACTGACTCAGAACACACCACCCAGCTAAACAATGACTCAGGACACACCACCCATCTAAACACTGACTCAGAACACACCACCCAGCTAAACACTGACTCAGAACACACCACCCAGCTAAACACTGACTCAGAACTCACCACCCATCTAAACACTGACTCAGAACTCACCACCCATCTAAACACTGACTCAGAACACACCACCCAGCTAAACATTGACTCAGAACACACCACCCATCTAAACACTGACTCAGAACACACCACCCAGCTAAACACTGACTCAGAACACACCACCCAGCTAAACACTGACTCAGAACACACCACCCAGCTAAACACTGACTCAGAACACACCACCCAGCTAAACACTGACTCAGAACACACCACCCAGCTAAACAATGACTCAGAACACACCACCCAGCTAAACAATGACTCAGAACACACCACCCAGCTAAACACTGACTCAGAACACACCACCCAGCTAAACACTGACTCAGAACACACCACCCAGCTAAACACTGACTCAGAACACACCACCCAGCTAAACAATGACTCAGAACACACCACCCAGCTAAACACTGACTCAGAACACACCACCCAGCTAAACAATGACTCAGAACACACCACCCAGCTAAACAATGACCCAGAACACACCACCCAGCTAAACACTGACTCAGAACACACCACCCAGCTAAACAATGACTCAGAACACACACACACGTGCACACACACACACACACACACACACACACACACACACGTACACACACACACACACACACACACACACACACACACACACACACACACACACACACACACACACACACACACACACACACACACTCTGACTAGCTTTGCAATGTGGCTTTAACTAAACTGATGGGGTAGTTTTGATATCAACAGCCATTTCCAGTCACTCAGCTGTCAGTCAGGACTGTTCCAGTCACTCAGCTGTCAGTCAGGACTGTTCCAGTCACTCAGCTGTCAGTCAGGACTGTTCCAGTCACTCAGCTGTCAGTCAGGACTGTTCCAGTCACTCAGCTTTCAGTCAGGATTGTTCCAGTCACTCAGCTGTCAGTCAGACTGTTCCAGTCACTCAGCTGTCAGTCAGACTGTTCCAGTCACTCAGCTGTCAGTCAGACTGTTCCAGTCACTCAGCTGTCAGTCAGGATTGTTCCAGTCACTCAGCTGTCAGTCAGGATTGTTCCAGTCACTCAGCTGTCAGTCAGGACTGTTCCAGTCACAAAGCTGTCAGTCAGGATTGTTCCAGTCACTCAGCTGTCAGTCAGGATTGTTCCAGTCACTCAGCTGTCAGTCAGGACTGTTCCAGTCACAAAGCAATCAGCGGCTAATTATTGACATATGGAAGTATATGACCTCTATGGGATGTCTGTGCAGGTACACACACACACACACACACACACACACACACACACACACACACACACACACACACACACACACACACACACACACACACACAACCACAGGCACGCACCCACACACACAGTTTGGTTGTAGTAGTCTTTCTTGATCTGTCATGTCCTTTTGATGATCCCTCAGCACGTACAACTGATACTCTGATATCACTCATTGGACTGATATTGGAAGTATTGTGGATAAGCACACTGAATTGAGGGAAACGATTGGTCACTGGCCAAAAGCACCCAGTTTGTCTGTATCCAGGCGACAGGGATATACAGTGAACTCCAAAAGTTTTGGGACAGTGACCATGTTCGTCCATATAGGGTTCACTGTTTAGAAATTACACCACTTTTTGTACATACTGTCGTCCCCCCGTTTTAGGGGACCATAAGTATTGGGACAAATTCACTTACAGATGCAGAAGTATCATATCCCAAGACATGCTAACCTCTCAGCAATACAATAACAGGGTGTTGGGGGTATGATAGTCATGCCTCTGTAACATTCTCACTCATCATTATCCATGACTCATTCATGATTATCTCTAATCGTAGTAGTATCCACATTAATGTAGAAGTTTTTAGAAACATTTTCTAATCTTATTTACAATAAAAGTGACTCCAAAATTACGCAATACATGATTTCTGCTAAATGACTAAAATGTAAATGCAAATGTAAATTTAACATTCATTTCTATTGGGCACAAAATCATCTGAAACACAACCAAAACAAACAGCAAATGCATCCAACAGATTTGTAGTCTCGAGCTTGATGTAGTCTTAGCGTGCTAGGCATATGGGACCAAATACTACACTTTGTACTTCTTTAATACACATATAAGTGAACATGTCCCAATGCTTTTGGTCTCCTAAAATGGGGGGACTATCAACAAAAAGTGCTGTAATGTAACGGTTGTTCTCCTCCTCTTCGTCCGAAGAGGAGGAGTAGGGATTGGACCAAAGCGCAGCGTTGTTATATGACATAATGAATTTATTAAAGTAAAGACGAAACACGAAAACACTACTACAAACTACAAAACAAATAAACAATAAAAACAGACCTGACTTGAGAACTTACAAACTATGAAGAACGCACGAACAGGAACAGACTACATATACGAAACGACAAACGAAACAGTCCCGTGTGGTAGACATACAGACACGGAAGACAATCACCCACAAACAAACAGTGAGAACAGCCTACCTTAATATGGTTTCTCAATCAGAGGAAACGTCAAACACCTGCCTCTAATTGAGAACCATATCAGGCAACACATTAAACCCAACATAGAAACACAACACATAGAATGCCCACCCCAACTCACGCCCTGACCAACTAAACACATACAAAACAACAGAAAACAGGTCAGGAACGTGACATAACCCCCCCCCCCCCCTCAAGGTGCGAACTCCGGGCGCACCACCAAACGTCTAGGGGAGGGTCTGGGTGGGCAAAACAGGTCAGGAACGTGACATGTAATTTCTAAACGGTTCACCTGATAGGGTTGAAAATACCCTCAAATCAAAGATGACAGTCTGCACTTTAGCTTCGTGGTCATTGTATCATTTCAAATAAAAAGTGCTGGGGTACAGAGCCAAAACAACAAAACATGTGTCACTGTCCCAATACTTTTGAAGCTCACTGTATGTGGTTAGTAGCTCCATCCGAGGTCAACGGAGGCGGTGTACAGAACCGCTCAGGTCCATAATGCACAATAGATCTGTAAGTGCTATAATTATAATAATGTCTGGTAATAGCAGAGAGCAGGCTGGTAAAGCACAGCAGTTCTGTTCTGACTGGGATCATTATAATCAGGCTGTATTGAGTCTGGCCTGTCTTTAGACCTGGAGGGGGGGCACAGCCCTGGGAAGACATTACAGGGAGTAGTAATGAGGCTACATGCACAGAGACGCAGAGACACACACACACACACACACACACACACACACACACACACACACACACACACACACACACACACACACACTGAGAAGGGTGAGCTTTTAAATGGTGATTCTGAATGGAGCCGGGAAAGAGCCAATTATGAGTGTGTGAGTCTAATTATGCCATTCACTTTACTGCACAAAGTCACAGCCAGGGCCAGGAAATGAGACATGGAGGGAAGAGAGGGAAAGAAAGAAAGAAAGAAAGAAAGAAAGAAAGAGAGAGAGAGAGAGAGTGGGAAAGAAAGAAAGAAAGAAAGAAAGAAAGAAAGAAAGAAAGAAAGAAAGAAAGAAAGAAAGAAAGAAAGAAAGAAAGAGTGAGGGCAATGCAGTGCAAAAATCTGTACAGAGAGAAAAATAGGATAGAGAGACCTATGGAGAGGGTGGGGTGACGAAACCTGATCCCTGGGACCCGATAAAGCTAAATGTATTTTGGAGTGAACAGAAACAGCCCTGTGTCACCATGCAGAACGAGAACTACACAGCTGAGGAAAAAGAGCTAGAGCAATGGAGGGAAAGAGAGGAGAAAAAGAGGGAGGGGAGAGGAGAGAAAGAGAGAGAAAGAGGGAGAGAGAGGAGAGAAAGAGAGAGAGAGAGGAGAGAAAGAGAGAGAGCAAGGGAATATGGAGGGAGAGGAGTGAGGGGGAGAGGGAAGTGGGAGAGGGGAAGGAAGCATAAGGGAGAGCAAGGTGGAAGAACAGAAAAGTTTGAATGAGGGGGTAAAATTAGATAGTTGTCAGTAGAGGAAAGCAATTAATCAATTATCATAGGATGTATTTACACAGAGAGAGAGAGAGAGAGAGAGAGAGAGAGAGAGAGAGAGAGAGAGAGAGAGAGAGAGAGAGAGAGAGAGAGAGAGAGAGAGAGAGAGAGAGAGAGAGAGAGAGAGAGAGAGAGAGAGAGAGAGAGAGAGAGAGAGAGAGAGAGAGTATGAAAGAGGGAGAAGAGAGAGAGAGAGAAAGTAAGCAGAGTAGGAAAGAGGGAGAAGAGAGAGAGAGAGAAAGTAAGCAGAGTAGGAAAGAGGGAGAAGAGAGAGAGAGAGAAAGTAAGCAGAGTAGGAAAGAGGGAGAAGAGAGAGAGAGAGAGAGTAAGCAGAGTAGGAAAGAGGGACAAGAGAGAGAGAGTAAGCAGAGTAGGAAAGAGGGAGAAGAGAGAGAGAGAGAGAGAGTAAGCAGAGTAGGAAAGAGTGAGAAGAGAGAGAGAGAGTAAGCAGAGTAGGAAAGAGTGAGAAGAGAGAGAGAGAGTAAGCAGAGTAGGAAAGAGTGAGAAGAGAGAGAGAGAGTAAGCAGAGTAGGAAAGAGTGAGAAGAGAGAGAGAGAGTAAGCAGAGTAGGAAAGAGTGAGAAGAGAGAGAGAGAGTAAGCAGAGTAGGAAAGAGAGAGAGAGAGAGAGAGAGAGAGAGAGAGAGAGAGAGAGAGAGAGGTTGTAGTGGTAGTGTAAGTACAGGTCTGAACCACAGTGACCCAGCCACATAGTGAGGACTGCTATTAGGTCGGTCCCAGAATAGTGAGAAAACAGAGAGAACCAGAGAAGAGAAAATCCCACAGCTTCTATATCAGTCATACAACTCCCAGACCTACACATAATAAACATGTACGTACTGTACACTGGAGCCACAGCCAGGGAAAACACACATGAAGAAGACACCAAAGAACCTGTAAAACATATATATATATATATATATATGTATTATTTATTTAACCTTTATTTAACGAGGCAAGTCAGTTTATAACAAATTCATATTTACAATGACGGCCTACAATTAGGCCTAATCATAAGATCTTACATCTGTATCAAATCAACTGTAAAACATTAGGCCTAATCATAAGATCCTAAATCTGTATCAAATCAACTGTAAAACATTAGGCCTAATCAAAAGATCCTAAATCTGTATCAAATCAACTGTAAAACATTGGGTCTAATCATAAGATCCTAAATCTGTATCAAATCAACTGTAAAACATTAGGTCTAATCATAAGATCCTAAATCTGTATCAAATCAACTGTAAAACATTAGGCCTAATCAAAAGATCCTAAATCTGTATCAAATCAACTGTAAAACATTAGGTCTAATCATAAGATCCTAAATCTGTATCAAATCAACTGTAAAACATTAGGCCTAATCATAAGATCCTAAATCTGTATCAAATCAACTGTAAAACATTAGGCCTAATCATAAGATCACAAGCCTACTTGACCTTTCCCTTAACCCCTATAGTCTAACTGACATAGTGACATACTGTAGAGACATTGAGAGCCTTTGTTTAATGCTATAACCTGTTCATCTCTGCATCCTCCACACACACACACACACACACACACACACACACACACACACACAAATCCTTTGGTTAGATTTAGTTTGTTGGGCCGTGCGTAGACTTTAACTCAGTTCATTGTAATCCTATAGTAGGATTAGCTTGTTATTCCCATTGACGACGGGAGACGGCACACATCCCAGCCGCCCGTCTCTCCCGACATTCATTACGGACGGAGGATCCGTGAGACTCTGGAGCTGTAAAGCCTAACAGGGATCCTAAGCTTGTTATAACACTACTTAGAACACATACCAGTCCTACACTGTAATCAGAGGAGTGTAATTGGTGGGGAGGCTAGACAATGGTCTCTCTATCCTATATACTGTACATCTGTAAACATTCTGCTGTTTTAAGTTAGTACAGTATTATTGTTCATCTCTTTATTGCACATTTGTATAATGTTCCTATTTAGACCATTCCATTATGTACACTGTACAGGAAAACGCCCTGTTAGAACGCTCCATTGGTTTAGCCTGTGTGACATCATATCCCTGACATCATTGCTTAGCTCATTGGGAAAGAAGAAGTCCATGGAGTGATACAGTTTTTAACCGTGTTGAATTCATTTTCTCTGTAAACTTTTCATTACTATAGTATAGAAAAGGTTAAACGGCGAAGCTGTTGAATGTATGTGTTAGCGTCAGACTAGTGTAGTGCATTCTTTTATTGGCTGCTGTGCCACTACAGTGTCCTTTATCTGACATCTAGATGAACTGTTGTGCCATAACAACACTTCCAGGTCTAAATACAGCAGGAATCGTCCAGATGTAGTAATACTATTATCACAACATTAGTTGTTAAGCACTACGCACCACGACCTTGAGGTCACTGTCGCTTCTATAAAAACATCTGTTCATATTTATTTTCTCCAAAAAGAAAGACAATGTTATTTTGATGATACAATGTATCCTGTGAATTGCTGTGGGGTTATTTAGCTATGCTAGAATCATCCATAAACAAGCCAACAACCTACCAAACTACAGCTGCTGGAGGTTGGACAACATCTCCTATAAATCCTGTAGAATCCTGTTCACCTCCTCTAGTACCACAGTAATTGCCACTACCATTGGACAAGTCATCTTACCAATGACTACCTGTCGTTCAGATGAAATGTTCCTTTTAAACTCAGATCTTGCGACAGATAAGATGTCTTGGTGTCATTGTGTCTGATCAGTGCTGTACAGACAATATGCAATACCTGTTTACCTACTAGAAGAGTTGCATTGGGTAATGAACGATATCTTATTCATTGTTTTATGTGGGACTGGTATCATTTTGCCACTGATTGATAATGACATACACAAAATTACATCTACAGATGTAGGATCTTAATTTGAGCCAGTTTGCTACAGCCAGAAAATAATCCTGCTGTAATGAATACTCAGGGAGAAAAAGGTGTAGATTCACGCACAGAGCGTAGCGGGTGTTTATTTCGCCTTCGCAGAAGGCAGGAATCCTGGTCACAGGCAGACAATGGTCATACACAGGTAGTCAAACAGGCAGGTGAATCAAAACTAGGACTGAAGGCTATAACTGGTTCTCACATACGATCTAGGAAAAGGCTTAGTAGAGTCAAAACGAACAATACCTCACAAAGGCACAAACAGAATGAACTGAACTAAATAAGGAGCTGATGAGACCAGGTGAGTAACTAACACAGGTGAAATCAATGAACAAAAATGAAAGACGGGGCTACGTTCAAGAACACAGAGAAACAGAACACAAGGTTGACTAAGAAAATAAATACAGAACCTTACACCTGCAGCAACAGGAAATGTGAACAGTTATGTGGGCTCTAATTAATGGTCATTTTTGTAGGGGTTGATACATTTTTTGTTAGGGCAAATCAAGTCTGAAATTTCAAAGTAGAAATTACAAACATTAGAAGCATTTTTAAAACTCAAATACACTACACATTTGAAGGGAAATGATCAGCAACATAAGTGATCCAATTAAGGTCCTACATCTGTAGATGTAATTTTGTCTATGTCATTATCAATCAGTAGTAAAGTGATACCAGTCCCACAGAAAACAATGAATAAGATATAATTTAATACCCAATTTAACTCTTCTTGTAGACAAACTAATATTTCATATTGTATGTACAGTAGTGATCAGACACAGTGATACAAAGACATCTCATCTGTCTCAAGACCAACGTTTTATATGAACATTTCATCTGAATGACAGATAGTCCTTGGTAAGATGACTTGTCCAATCCCCCTCCTGATCTCTCTATCCCCTCACTATCCCTCTATCCCCTCTCCTGATCTCTCTATCCCCTCACTATCCCTCTATCCCCCCTCCTGATCTCTCTATCCCCTCACTATCCCTCTATCCCCTCTCCTGATCTCTCTATCCCCCTCACTATCCCTCATCCCCCCTCCCGATCTCTCTATCCCCTCCCGATCTCTCTATCTCCCCTCCTATCTCTCTATCCCTCTCACTATCTCCCTATCCCTCCTCCTGATCTCTCTATCCCCTCACTATCCTCTCCTATCCCTCTCCTGATCTCTCTATCCCCCTCCTATCTCTCTATCCCCCTCACTATCTCCTCTATCTCCTCTCCTGATCTCTCTATCCCTCTCACTATCCTCTATCCCTCTCTCCATCTCACTATTCCTTCCTCTCTCTCCCTCTATCCTCCTTCCTATCTCTCTCTCCCATCTCACTATCTCCTCTATCCTCCTCTCCCATCTCTCTATCCCCTCCTCCCGATCTCTCTATCCCCTCCTCCCATCTCTCTATCCCCTCACTATCTCTCTATCCTCCTCACTATCTCCCTATCCCCTCACTATCTCCTCTCTCCTCCCTCCCATCTCACTATTCCTTCCTTCTCTCTCTCCCCTCACTATCCTCTTCCCTCCTCTCCCATCTCACTATTCCTCTCACTCTCTCTCTATCCTCCTCACTATCTCCTCTATCCCCTCACTATCCCTCTCCTCTCCTCTCCCATCTCACTATTCCTCCTCTCTATCTCCCTATCCCCTCACTATCTCCTCTCTCCCTCTCACTATCTCCTCTATCCCCTCTCACTATCCCTCTATCCCATCTCACTATCTCCTCTCTCCCTCTCCCTATCTCCTCTATCTCCTCTCACTATCCTCTATCCCTCTCCCTATCTCACTATTCCTCCTCCATCTCTCTCTCCATCTCACTATTCCTTCTCTCTCTCTCTCCATCTCACTATTCCTTCCCTCTCTCTCTCCCTCTCACTATCCTCTCTTCCCTCTCACTATCTCCTCTATCCCTCACTATCCTCTCTCTCCCTCTCACTATCTCCCTATCCTTCCTATCTCTCTATCTCCCTCTCCCTATCTCTCTCTCCCATCTCACTATTCCTCTTCCCTCTCTCCTATCTCACTATTCCTTCCTCTTCTCTCTCATCTCCTCCTATCTCTCTATCCCTTCCTCACTATCTCCTCTCTCTCTCCATCTCACTATTCCTTCCTCTCCATCTCCCTATCTCACTATTCCTTCCTCTCTCTCTCTCCATCTCACTATTCCTTCCTCTCCATCTCCCTATCTCACAATTCCTTCCTCTCTCTCTCTCCATCTCACTATTCCTTCCTCTCTCCCATCTCTCTATCCCTTCACTATCTCCTTCCTCCTCTCCATCTCTCTATCCTCCTCACTATCTCCCTATCCCTCTCCTATCTCTCTCTCCCTCTCACTATTCCTTCTCTCTCTCTCCCTATCTCACTATTCCTTCCTCTCTCTCCATCTCACTATTCCTTCCTCTCTCTCCATCTCACTATTCCTTCCTCTCTCTCTCCTCTATCCCTCTCACTATCTCCTCTATCTCCCTCTCCTATCTCCTCTATCTCCCTCTCACTATCCTCTCTCTCTCTCTCCCTATCTCACTATTCCTTCCTCTCATCTCTCTATCTCCCTCTCCTATCCTCTCTATCCTCCTCCATCTCTCTATCCCTCTCACTATCTCCTATCCCTCTCTCCATCTCTCTATCCCTCACTATTCCTTCCTCTCTCTCCATCTCACTATTCCTTCCTCTCTCTCTCCCTCTCACTATCTCCTCTATCCCTCTCACTATCTCCTATCCTCCTCTCCCATCTCACTATTCCTTCCTCTCTCTCTCCCTATCTCACTATTCCTTCCTCTCTCTCCATCTCCTATTCCCCTCACTATCTCTTTCCCTCTCACTATCTCTCTATCCCTCTCACTATCTCCTCTTCCCTCTCTCCATCTCCCTATCCTCCTCACTATCTCCTCTTCCCTTCTATCTCTCTCTCCCTCCTCACTATCTCCTCTCTCTCCATCTCCCTATTCCTCTCCTCTCTCTCCATCTCACTATTCCTTCCTTCTCTCTCTCCCTATCTCACTATTCCTTCCTCTCTCTCCATCTCCCTATCCTCACTATCCTCATCCCTCTCCCTATCTCACTATCCTCTCACTCTCTCTCCCTATCTCCTATCCTCTCCTACTCTCTCTCTCCCATCTCACTATTCCTCTTCCTCTCTCTCCCATCTCACTATTCCTCCTCCTCTCTCTCTCCATCTCACTATTCCTTCCTCTCTCCCATCTCTCTATCCCTCTCTATTCCTTCCCTCTCTCCATCTCCCTATCTCACTATTCCTTCTCTCTCTCTCCCTATCTCACTATTCCTCTCCCTCTCTCTCTCCATCTCACTATCTCTCTCTCCATCTCACTATTCTTCCTCTCTCCCATCTCACTATTCCTTCCTCTCCTCTCCCATCTCACTATTCCTTCCTTCTCTCTCTCCCTCTCACTATTCCTTCCTCTCCTCTCCATCTCACTATTCCTTCCTCTCTCTCTCTCTATCCCTCTCACTATCCTCCTCTCTCCCTCTCACTATCCTCTCTCTCCTCTCTCCTATCTCCCTATCCCTCTCCCTCTCTCTCTCCCATCTCACTATCCTCCTTCCTCTCTCTCCCATCTCACTATTCCTCCTCCTCTCTCTATCCCCTCACTATCTCCTTCCTCCTCTCCATCTCTCTATCCCTCACTATTCCTTCCTCTCCTCTCCCTATCTCACTATTCCTTCCCTCTCTCTCTCCCATCTCACTATCCTCCTCTCTCCATCTCACTATCCTCTCACTATCTCTCTATCCCTCCTCCATCTCTCTATCCCCTCACTATCCTCTCTCTCTCCTCTCACTATCCTCTCTATCCCTCTCACTATCTCCTATTCCTCTCCATCTCTCTCTCCCTCTCACTATTCCTCATCCTCTCTCTCCATCTCACTATTCCTTCCTCTCTCTCTCCCTATCTCACTATTCCTTCTCTCCTCTCCATCTCTCTATCCTCCTCACTATCTCCTTCCCTCTCTCTCCCTATCTCTCTATCTCCTTCCCATCTCTCTCTCCCTCTCACTATTCCTCTCTCCTCCTCTCCATCTCACTATCCTCCTCTCCATCTCTCTATCTCCTCTCCCTATCTCTCTATCCCTCTCCCATCTCTCTTCCTCCTCCCATCTCCTATTCCTCCTCCCTATCTCTCTATTCCTCCTCCTCTCTCTCTCCATCTCACTATCTCCTCTCCTCTCTCCATCTCTCTATCCCTCACTATTCCTCTCCCTCTCTCCATCTCCCTATCCCCTCACTATTCCTTCCTCTCTCTCCATCTCACTATCTCCCTTCCCTCTCTCTCTCCCATCTCACTATTCCTCTTCCCTCTCTCCATCTCACTATTCCTTCCTCACTATCTCTCTATCCCCCTCACTATCTCCTATCCCCTCTCACTATCTCTCTATCCCTCTCACTATTCCTCTCTCCTCTCTCTCCATCTCACTATTCCTCTCCCTCTCTCTCTCCCTCTCACTATTCCTCTTCCTCCTCTCCATCTCTCTATCCTTCCTCACTCTCTCTCTATCCCCTCACTATCTCCTCTATCTCCCTCTCCCATCTCTCTCTCCCATCTCACTATTCCTTCCTCTCTCTCCATCTCTCTATCCCCTCACTATCCTCCTATCCCTCTCCTATCTCTCTATCCCTCTCACTATCCTCTCTATCCCTCTCCCATCTCTATCCTCTCCCTCCCATCTCCTCTTCCTCCCTCTCTCCATCTCACTATTCCTTCCTATCTCTCTCTCCCTCTCACTATCTCCTTCCCCTCTCCCATCTCTCTATCTCCTCACTATCCCTCTATCCCTCCTCCCGATCTCTCTATCCCCTCACTATCCATTTATCCCCCTCCCGATCTCTACTATCCCCTCACTATCCTCTCTATCTCCCTCCTGATCTCTCTATCCCCTCACTATTCCTCTTCCCTCCTCTCCATCTCTCTCTATCCCCCTCACTCTCCCTCTATCCCCTCTCCCGATCTCTCTATCCCTCTCCTATCTCTCCTACCCCCTCACTATCCCTCTATCCCCCTCTCCCGATCTCTCTATCCCCTCACTATCTCTCTATCCCCTCTCCTATCTCTCTATCCCTCTCACTCTTCCTCTTCCTCTCTCCCGATCTCACTATTCCTCCTCCTCTCTCTCCTACCCTCTCACTATTCCTCTATCCCCTCTCTCCGATCTCTCTATCCCCTCACTATCTCCTCTATCCTCCCCTCCTGATCTCTCTATCCCCCTCACTATCCCTCTATCCCCTCTCCCAATCTCTCTATCCCCCTCCTGATCTCTCTATCCCCCTCACTATCTCTCTATCCCCCTCCTGATCTCTCTATCCCCCTCACTATCCCTCTATCCCCCTCACTATCCCTCTATCCCCCCTCCCGATCTCTCTATCCCCTCACTATCCCTCTCCCCTCTCCCGATCTCTCTATCCCCCTCACTATACCTGTATCCCCCCTCCCGTTCTCTCTATCCCCCTCATTATCCCTCTATCCCCTCTCCCGATCTCTCTATCCCCCTCATTATCCCTCTATCCCCCCTCCTGATCTCTCTATCCCCCTCACTATCCCTCTATCCCCCCTCCCGATCTCTCTATCCCCCTCCCGATCTCTCTATCCCCATCACTATCCCTCTATCCCCCCTCCCGATCTCTCTATCCCCCTCACTATCTCTCTATCCCCCTCACTATCCCTCTATCCCCCCTCCCGATCTCTCTATCCCCCTTACTATCTCTCTATCCCCCTCACTATCTCTCTATCCCCCTCCCGATCTCACTATCCCCCTCACTATCCCTCTATCCCCCCTCCCGATCTCTCCATCCCCCTCACTATCCCTCTATCCCTCCTCCCAATCTCTTTATCCCTTTACTTAAATCCTTCCCTTACATCTCCCTAAGTCTGTTAGTCTGGTGTCATAGAGAACACCATCTGTCTGCAGTAAGACCACCTCCCTCTCTGGTCTTTCTGCATAGAAGGCCAGCATCCCGGAGTCGCCTCTTCACTGTTGACGTTGAGACAGGTGTTTTGCGTGTACTATTTAATGAAGCTGCCAGTTGAGGACTTGTGAGGCATCTGTTTCTCAAACTAGACACTCTAATGTACTTGTCCTCTTGCTCAGTTGTGCACCGGGGCCTCCCACTCCTTTTGCTATTCTGGTTAGAGCCAGTTTGCTCTGTTTTGTGAAGGGAGTAGTACACAGCGTTGTACAAGATCTTCAGTTTCTTGGCAATTTCTCACATGGAATAGCCTTCATTTCTCAGAACAAGAATAGACTGACGAGTTTCAGTGGAAAGTTCTTACAGCCATTTTGAGCCTGTAATCGAACCCACAAATGCTGATGCTCCAGATACTCAACTAGTCTAAAGCAGGCCAGTTGTATTGCTTCTTTAATCAGGACAACAGATTTCAGCTGTGCTAACATAAGTGCAAAAAGGTTTTCTAATGATCAATTAGCCTTTTAAAATGATAAACTTGGATTAGTTAACTAACACAACGTGCCATTGGAACACAGGAGTGATGGTTGCTGATAATGGGCCTCTGTACGCCTAAGAAATCTGCCGTTTCAAGCTACAATAGTCATTTACAACATTAACGATGTCTACACTGTATTTCTGATCAATTTGATGTTATTTTAATGGACATAACATGTGCTTTTCTTTCAAAAACAAGGACGTTTCTAAGTGACCCCAAACTTTTGAACGGTAGTTTATATGTACTGAATGAAAATATAAACGTAACAGGCAACAATTTCAACGATTTTACTGAGTTACAGTTCATATAAGGAACTCAGTCAGTTGAAATAATTAAATTAAGCCCTAATCTATGGGTTTCACATGACTGTGCAGGGGCGCAGCCATGGGTGGGTCTGGTAGGGGCATAGGCCCACCCACTTGGGAGCCAGGCCCACCCACTGGGCAGCCAAACCCAGCCAATAAGAATTCGTTTTTCCCCCCAAAAGGGCTTTAGTATAGAAAGAAAATGTATCAACACACCGTCCACATCGTTCATTATTTTCCATAGAACACATAACCCCTCGTTGATTATCCCTTACGTATGGGTGGTCCGGGTAATCTAACCCACTACCCTTCCATTACAAGCACATCCTCCACCAACGGGGCTACAAAGGACCGCAAAGGATTTAGTAAGAGAGCAATAGTTCTATGCTTTAGTAAACATTTATAAACTACATTGTTATGATCTCCTGTCCTATCTGACCTCTAGTATTATTACAAGCCCACTATCCTCCACTATCCTCCACTATCCTCCACTTCTCTCCACTATCCTCCACTATCCTCCACTATCCTCCACTATCCTCCACTATCCTCCACTATCCTCCACTATCCTCCACTTCTCTCCACTATCCTCCACTATCCTCCACTATCCTCCACTATCCTCCACTATCCTCCACTTTTCTCCACTATCCTCCACTATCCTCCACTATCCTCCACTTTTCTCTACTATCCTTCACTATCCTTCACTATCCTCCACTATCCTCCACTATCCTTCACTATCCTCCACAATACTCCACTATCCTTCACTATCCTTCACTATCCTCCACAATACTCCATCCTCTATCCTTCAATGTTCTTCACTATACATCACTATTTTCCAATATCCTTCACTATCCTCCAATGTCCTCCACTATCATCCACTATCCTCCACTATCCTTCACTATTCTCTACCATCCTCCACGTTACTCTACCGTGTGCCACTAGTCTCCATTATCCTCCACTATACTTCACTATAATCCACTATCCTTCACTATACTCCAATATCCTCCATTATCCTTCACTATCCTTCACTATCCTTCACTATACTCCACTATACTCCACTATCCTTTAATGTTCTTCTCTATCCTCCACTATCCTATACTATCCTTCACTATTCTCCACTATCCTCCACTATACTCTACCATATGCCACTATTCTCCATTAGCCTCCACTATCCTTCACTATCCTTCACTATCCTTCACTATTCTCCACTATCCTCCACTATACTCTACCATATGCCACTATTCTCCATTAGCCTCCACTATCCTATACTATCCTTCACTATCCTTCACTATTCTCCACTATCCTCCACTATACTCTACCATATGCCACTATTCTCCATTAGCCTCCACTATCCTTCACTATCCTTCACTATCCTCCACAATACTCCATCCTCTATCCTTCAATGTTCTTCACTATACATCACTATTCTCCACTATCCTTCACTATCCTCCAATGTCCTCCACTATCCTTCACTATCATCCACTATCCTCCACTATCCTTCACTATTCTCTACCATCCTCCACGTTACTCTACCGTGTGCCACTAGTCTCCATTATCCTCCACTATACTTCACTATAATCCACTATCCTTCACTATACTCCAATATCCTCCATTATCCTTCACTATCCTTCACTATACTCCACTATACTCCACTATCCTTCAATGTTCTTCTCTATCCTCCATTATCCTATACTATCCTTCACTATCCTTCACTATTCTCCACTATCCTCCACTATACTCTACCATATGCCACTATTCTCCATTAGCCTTCACTATCCTTCAATGTCCTTCAATGTCCTTCTCTATCCTCCACTATCCTTCACTATCCTCCACTATCCCCCAACTATACTTCACTATTCTCTACCATATGCCACTATTCTCCATTATCCTTCTCTATCCTCCAATATCCTCCACTATCCTCCTCTTGCCTTCCCTGTCCTTCACTATCCTCCGCTATCCAACAGTATAACTAGTGTGACCTAACCATAGTGCATCAGTATTTGTCAGCTCAGTAGAGAATCCCACAAACAACAGGAACATGATGAACACATACATCTGCCAAGGATAAACCTCCCAAACTCTCTGTGTGCGTGTGTGTGTGTGTGTGTGTGTGTGTGTGTGTGTGTGTGTGTGTGTGTGTGTGTGTGTGTGTGTGTGTGTGTGTGTGTGTGCGTGTGTGCGTGTGCACGTGTGCGTGTGCACGTGTGCGTGTGTGCGTGTGTGTGTAATGCCCTAGACATCGTTACCTCCCACTGGCGTGATTTAGGATAACCTCTGTTCGCCATGACAACAGCAGCCTGTTCCAAGCATACACATATCCACAAACACGTACACACACAAACACACACACACACATGCATAAACATGCAAACACACACACCTCCTGCACAGTGCATATCAATCATGATTGGAATCTCACTAACTTGTCTTCCAGAGAGAAACTCCCTCCGACACAAACTCCCAGAGAGTCAGAGCTGGAACAGCACCCTGTTCACTGGGCCTAGAGGGAGATTATTCCTTCGGGGGGGGGGGTGCAGAAGGACAGAGGGACAGCCCCTGTTCACTGGGCCTAGAGGGAGATTATTCCTTCGGGGGGGGGGGGGCAGAAGGACAGAGGGACAGCCCCTGTTCACTGGGCCTTAGAGGGAGATTATTCCTTCGGGGGGGGGGGGGGGGGGGGGGGGTGCAGAAGGACAGAGGGACAGCCCCTGTTCACTGGGCCTAGAGGGAGATTATTCCTTCGGGGGGAGGGGCAGAAGGACAGAGGGACAGCCCCGGTTCACTGGGCCTAGAGGGAGATTATTCCTTCGGGGGGGGGGGGGGCAGAAGGACAGAGGGACAGCCACTGTTCGCTGGGCCTAGAGGGAGATTATTCCTTCGGGGGGGGGGGGGGGGGGGGAGAAGGACAGAGGGACACTGAAGTGTGTTCTTTTCAATCAAGCAGATGCTTACGCAATAAGATACACTCTGCCAATATACCAGCCTAACAAACTAACAACAGAGATGGAGAGAGAGAGAGAGAGAGAGAGAGAGGTAGAGAGAGAGAGGTAGAGAGAGAGAGAGAGAGAGAGAGAGAGAGAGAGAGAGAGAGAGAGATAGAGAGAGAAAGACAGAAAGAGAGAGGGAATGAGAGAAAGAGAGGGAGCGAGAGAGAGAGAGAGAGAGAGAGAGAGAGAGAGAGGGAGAGAAAGAGAGAGGGAGAGAGAGAAAGAGAAAGAGAGAGGGAGAGAGAGAGGGAGCAAGGGAGAGAGAGAGAGAAAGACAGAAAGAGAGAGGGAATGAGAGAAAGAGAGAAAGAGAGGTAGCGAGAGAGAGAGAGAGAGAGAGGGAGAGAAAGAGAGAGGGAGAGAGAGAAAGAGAAAGAGAGAGGGAGAGAGAGAGGGAGCAAGGGAGAGAGAGAGAGAAAGACAGAAAGAGAGAGAGAGAAAGAGAGAGGGAGAGAGAGAGAGAGAAATAGAGAGAGAGAGAGCAGAAAACCAGAGTGTGAGTGAACAGAGGAATGGAAAAGGGGAGAAAGAGAAAGATAAATACAGAAGGAGAGGACACACAGTCTGAAAAAAAAAATTCTGTAAGGGCCAACAAGCTTTGACCTTTACATATACTGCAGTCTCAGTTAGGCTGAATGGTATGTCTGTCAGTCTGTGTGTTGTGCAAACGAGCATGGACTGGGCTATATTTGGAGGTGGACCAAGATGTGTGTATGTATTTACTGTAGGGAATATCAGCGACACCCATGGGTGCTCTTTGTTGATATCTGTAACATTAACACCCCAGTTTGAATGTCAGTCGTGAACAGCATGACCAAATGTTTCTACTGGTACATTAGTGTAAATGACAACAATATGCCTCTTCAATGTCTTTAAAAGACTATACACTGGATCTAGAGGATGAAACCAGGAACATGGCAGAGCCATCAGAAGCACCCACACAAGCCATTCTACTGTTCCGTCTTCCTGATGAAAGAACCTTGTCAAGTACTATCAACATTAGTCTTCATACGGTAGCAGCAGGACTTATTGGGGACTGATAGAACAGCACAGCTCAATTAATGCTTGTTTATACACACTGGCATTTCCGATAGCTGTCTCCGGTATGATGTGGTGTCAGCCAATGATGTATTAACTACAATCTCAGAAAAAGGTGTCTATCTAAAACCTAGAAGGGTTCTCCGGTTGTCTCCATACTTGAACCCTTTGAAGAACCCTCTTTGGTTTCAGGTAGAACCATTTTGGTTCCAGGTAGAACCCTTTTCACAGATGGTTCTCTCTATTTCTCTATCACACTCCCCCTTTTACCCACAAGCCTCTGTTTCACTGGTTGGAATCCTCTATCCCCTTTCTTTCTCTCATCTCACTCCAACCTCTGTCCTGCTCTATTACAATAATACAACAAGGACTCTAGCTAACATTTTACGGACGTCGTAAAGATACATTTATGTTACTGTACGTCCTTCTAGAAGTTTAACCGTACAGTGTATTTTTTCTTCACATATCAGCACTATTGGACAGATAGAAGATGTCACCCAATGATCCCAACAGATTTTCAGAGCCTGTCTTTATCCCCTGACCCTGTCTCATATCGCCACACTCCGGCAAGCTGCTCCTTTTCTGGCAGGACAAAGGAATCCCCTCTGGTCTATTCAGCCCTATTCATCTGCATACAGGTGGTCCCAATTCACCCGCTGTGAGACACACACCTGCTCAATAGTGCTCCATGTGTCCATATGGCATTCCGCAGGGGGCAAATAGTGATACTAACTGACACACATAATGCCTAACTAGAAGCCTATACACACACACACACACACACACACACACACACACACACACACACACACACACACACACACACACACACACACACACACACACACACACACACACACACACACACACACACACACACACACACACACACACACACACACGTGTGTGTCAGTATGGGTTATATGGTATAACCAAGGGGTCTTCATGGTTGAGTTAACAAACTGAACCCCTCTGGCTCAATGCTGTGTCTTTGTTCACACACACCAATCATTAACTAACCCATTCAACAGGCACACTTCCCTTCTGTCATCCCCCGTAGCTGTGCACCTCCCCACTAAAGCACTTAGATCATCCCTGCTACCAAAGTCATCATTGGCAGCATCTATGGTCATAGACCAGAGGGGTCCACTAACTCATTCAGCTATACACCTGGCTTCATTATCATCTTCAGCTATCTCTTTCTCTCTCTCCTAACTTCTGTCTCTCTTTCACTTTCTTTTCATCTTTTCATTCTGCTCTCTGTTTTCCTCTCCTGTCTTCTGTTCATCTGTTCATTCTGCTCTCTGTCCTTCCTCTCCTCTCTTCTGTTCATCTGTTCATTCTGCTCTCTGTCCTTCCTCTCCTCTCTTCTGTTCATCTGTTCATTCTGCTCTCTGTCCTTCCTCTCCTCTCTTCTGTTCATCTGTTCATTCTGTTCTCTGTCCTTCCTCTCCTCTCTTCTGTTCATCTGTTCATTCTGTTCTCTGTCCTTCCTCTCCTCTCTTCTGTTCATCTGTTCATTCTGTTCTCTGTCCTTCCTCTCCTCTCTTCTGTTCATCTGTTCATTCTGTTCTCTGTCCTTCCTCTCCTCTCTTCTGTTCATCTGTTCATTCTGTTCTCTGTCCTTCCTCTCCTCTCTTCTGTTTATCTGTTCATTCTGCTCTCTGTCCTTCCTCTCTTCTGTTCATCTGTTCATTCTGCTCTCTGTCCTTCCTCTCTTCTGTTCATTCTGCTCTCTGTCCTTCCTCTCGTCTGTTCATCTGTTCATTCTGTTCTCTGTCCTTCCTCTCCTCTCTTCTGTTCATCTTTTTATTCTGCTCTCTGTCCTCCCTCTCCTGTGGACTCTTTGGCCTGAACTGTTCTAACCTAGTATCACATCTCTTCATCTCTCTCTCTCTCGCTCTCTCCCTTTCTTTCTTTCTTTCTTTCTTTCTTTCTCCCCCCTCGTCTATTGCTCCCCTTCTCCCCCTCTCTCCTCCTATCTTCCTCTTCTCCCGGTGTTAATCCTCTGTTCATCAACAGCCTCAGTGATCCCAGATGGGCTGATATGTAATCTACGGGGGCGAGGTGTGGCTGGCTGCATCCAAGTGTGTGTGTGGGTGAATGTGTGTATGTGTGTGTGTTGTCATTTCTCAAAACCAAGCCCAAACATAATTGATGTTAGTGTGCAATGGAATCTGTGTATGCGTGTTTATAGTTGTTTTCGAAACATGTATCTATTTGTGTGTGTGAATGTGTGTTTGTTTAAGTGTGTATTTGTGTGTGTTTACGTGTGTGTGCGTGAGCATGTGTGTGTGTGTTGTCATTTTTCAAAACCAAGCCTAAACATAGTGACCTGGTCACAACCTCATCCAGAATGCTGAGTATTGATTTCCCATCATCCCACAGAAGGAAAGAAAGAGATCAGATATGGTCGTTGTCTGAAAGTGGCAACACAATGTGACTCAGACAGCCACAGACATTCTGAAACACACACACACACACACAAACACTACTGTTGTTTGTGTGTGTGTGTGTGTGTGTGTGTGTGTACGTGTGTGTGTGTGTGTGTACGTGTGTGTGTGTGTGTGTACGTGTGTGTGTGTGTGTGTACGTGTGTGTGTGTGTACGTGTGTGTGTACGTGTGTGTACGTGTGTGTGTGTGTGTGTACGTGTGTGTGTGTGTGTACGTGTGTGTGTGTGTGTGTGTGTGTGTGTGTGTGTGTGTACGTGTGTGTGTGTGTACGTGTGTGTGTGTGTGTGTGTGTGTGTGTGTGTGTGTGTGTGTGTGTGTGTGTGTGTACGTGTACGTGTACGTGTGTGTGTGTGTGTGTGTGTGTGTGTGTGTGTGTTGTTTGTTTGTCTTGCTTTCTGTTACAGCTGTATGTTTTCCACGTCTCTTTTACTTCAACACACCTTTAGTGGAAACACACGTTCTATTCATTACGCCAATTTGTGTACGTGTGTGTGTGTGTGTGTGTGTGTGTGTGTGTGTGTGTGTACGTGTGTGTGTGTGTGTACGTGTGTGTGTGTGTGTGTACGTGTGTGTGTGTGTGTGTTCGTGTGTGTGTGTGTGTGTACGTGTGTGTGTGTGTGTGTGTGTGTGTGTGTGTGTGTGTGTGTGTACGTGTGTGTCGGCTGAACATCTGGACATTTTAAGAGAACTACATCAGGCAGCCCCTCAGGCAATGACAGGATGAGAAGAAGAGAGAGGAAGACGGGAAGAGGAAAGGAGGGATAGAGAGACGGGGTGAGAATCTGAGGGAGAGTCCCTGTTAGTGGCTAGATGAGGCCTATCTGATTCCATAACATTTATTTTGGCTACTTGGTAGGTCCTCTACCTCTCTTTCTCTCCCTCTGTCATTCTAGGAAGAACACCCTTTTCCCTCTGCTACCCATCTCTGTTTGGCTTTCTGCTTCACCAATATACGCGCACGCGCACACACACACACACACACACACACACACACACACACACACACACACACACACACACACACACACACACACACACACACACACACACACACACACACACACACACACACACACACACACACACACACACACACACAGAGTCTTGTACCTTGTACAACTAACCTTGTGGGTACACAACATTCAGTACCATTTCAAATCCTATTTTCCCTATACCCTAACCCTAAACCGAACCTTAACTCTGACCCCTACCCTAACCATATCCCCTAACCCTAAACCTAACCTTAACTCTGACCCTTACCCTAATTCTAACCTTAACCCTAAACCCCCTAGAAATAGCATTTGACCTTGTGGGGACTCACTCTCTCAAATTCAAATTGCTTTATTTAACCCTTATATTACCAGGTAAGGAACAATGGATACAATATATATTGTAATAAAATAATGAAGAGTAATAATATAAAATGGTAGTAAATAAATAAATAAAAAACAAAACAAAACAGCTTGGTATAGTAGTGGTATAAAATTATACCAGTCAATAGTAGAAATATAATAAATATAAAAGGTTAAAACATAGAAAATGAAACTATAACTAACTTATCATCCTCATCAACTGTCATCCTCACCATTACATTGATATTACTACTACCACCACCATTACTACTACTACTACCACCACCATTACTACTACTACTACCATCACCATTACTACTACTACTACCATCATCATTACTACTACTACTACCATCATCATTACTACTACTACTACCACCACCATTACTACTACTACTACCACCATCATTACTACTACTACTACCACCATCATTACTACTACTACTACCACCATCATTACTACTACTACTACCATCATCATTACCATAGTACTACCACCACCATTACTACTACTACTACTACCGTCGTCATTACTACTACCACCACCACCATTACCACTAATACTACCACCACCATTACTGCTGCTAATACCACCACCACCATTACTACTACCACTACTACCACCACCATTACTACTACTACTACCATCACCATTACTACTACTACTACCACCACCATTACTACTACTACTACCATCACCAATACTGCTACTACTACCACCATCATTACTACTACTACTACCACCACCATTACTACTACCATCACCATTACTACTACTACCACCACCACCATTACCACTACTACTACCATCACCAGTACTACCACCACCACCACCATTACTACTACTACTACCACCACCATTACTACTACCACTACCATCACCATTACTAAGACTACCACCACCATTACTACTACTACTACCACCATTACTACTACTACTACCACCACCATTACTACTACTACTACCATCATCATTACTACTACTACTACTACCATCATCATTACTACTACTACTACCACCATCATCATTACTACTACTACTACCACCATCACCATTACTACTACTACCACCATCACTACTACTACTACTACCATCATCATTACTACTACTACTACCACCACCATCATTACTACTACTACTAACACCACTATTACTACAGCTACTACCATCACCATTACTACTACCACTACTACCACCATTACTACTACTAATACCATCATCATTACTACTACTACTACCACCACCACCATTACTACTACTACTACCACCATCACCATTACTACTACTACTACCATCACCATTACTACGGCTACTACTACCATCATCATTACTACTACTACCACCACCATTACTACTACTACTACCACCACTATTAATACTCCTACTACCATCACCATTACTACTACTACTTCCACCACCATTGCTACTACTACTACCATCACCATTACTACTACTACTACCATCATCATTACTACTACTACTACTACCATCACCATTACTACTACTACTACCACCATCATTACTACTACTACTACTACCACCACCATTACTACTACCATCACCATTGCTACTACTACCACCGCCATAACTACTACTACTACCATCACCATTACTACTACTACTACCATCATCATTACTACTACTACTACCATCACCATTACTATTACTACTACCACCACCATTACTACTACCATCACCATTGCTACTACTACCACCGCCATAACTACTACTACTACCATCACCATTACTACTACTACTATCATCACCATTACTACTACTACTACCACCACCATTACTACTACTACTACTACCACCATTACTACTACTACCATCACCATTACTACTACCATCACCATTACTATTACTACTACCACCACCATTACTACTACCATCACCATTGCTACTACTACCACCGCCATAACTACTACTACTACCATCACCATTACTACTAGTACTACCATCATCATTACTACTACTACTACCATCACCATTACTACTACTACTACCACCACCATTACTACTACTACTACCACCACCACCATTACTACTACTACTACCACCACCATTACTACTACCACCACCATTACTACTACTACTACTACCATCATTACTACTACTACTACTACCACCATTACTACTACCACCACCATTACTACTACTACCACCATTACTACTACTACTACCACCATTACTACTACTACTACCACCACCATTACTACTACTACTACTACCACCATAACTACTACTACTACCATCATCATTACTACTACTACTACCACCACCATTACTACTACTACTACCATCATCAGTACTACTACTACTACCATCACCATTACTACTACTACTACTACCACCACCATTACTACTCCTACTACTACTACCATCATCATTACTACTACTACTACCACCATTACTACTACTACTACCATCACCATTACTACTACTACTACTACCATCATCATTACTACTACTACTACCACCATTACTACTACTACTACCATCACCATTACTACTACTACTACCATCACCATTACTACTACTACTACTACCATCATCATTACTACTACTACTACCACCATTACTACTACTACTACCATCACCATTACTACTACTATGCAATACAAATTTTGGTCCAAATTCTAATTGGGATGTTGATTTTGAATAATTTCATTTTTATTGCATACAATGCACTACGGGGGGTTTCTTTGAGTGCATTCACTGCCATATTAAAGTTTCCCGATGCAGATATGGTCAGACCAAGGTATGACAAATTTTTAGTGTGTTCAATGATGGTGTTGTTCAAGGTGAATTTCTATTTGTGTTTCTGACATGTGGGTTTTCTTCTGGAAAATCATGATTTTAGTAAGGGTTTTTTTGCTGCCAGGGCCCAATTATGGCAATATTGCTCCAGAATGTTAATGTTCTGTTGAAGACCTTCTTTGGTTGGTGATAGAATAACCAAATCATCAGCCTATAGCAGGTATTTTACCTCTGTGTCAAATAGTGTGAGTCCTGGAGCTGGAGAATGGTCCAACATGTCTGCTAATTCTTTGATATAAATGTTGAAAAGGTTTGGACTCAAACTGCATCCTTGTCTCACACCTCGACATTGTGAAAATAATTATGTTCTTTGGTTTTAGATTTTTGTTGCACACTTGTTTTCTGCGTACATACATTTTATTAAGTCATGCACCTTTCCACCAAGCCCATGTTGGGGAATTTTGAAGAATAGACCTTCATGCCAAATAGAATCAAGTTTTTTTTAAAGTCAATAAAGTAAGCAAAGATTTTCTCTTCTTTGTTTTGGTGGACGTGTTCATTAATTAATGTGTGTAAGGTGTATATATGGTCAGTAGTGCGACTTTCAACATCAGCTATTTGAGCAGCTAACCGATCGCTGCAGCTGTACACAGCCCATCTATAAATAGCCCATCCAATCTACCTACCTCATCCCCATATTGTTTTTATTTACTTTTTTGCTCTTTTGCACACCAGTATTTCTACTTCCACATCATCATCTGCACATCTATCACTCCAGTGTTCATTTGCTAAAATGTAATTACTTCGCTACTATGGCCTATTTATTGCCTTTCCTCCTCACGCCATTTGCACTCACTGTATATAGACTTTTTTTTCTATTATGTTATTGACTGTACGTTTGTTTATTCCATGTGTAACTCTGTGTTGTTGTTTGTGTCGCACTGCTTTGCTTTATCTTGGCCAGGTCGCAGTTGTAAATGAGAACTTGTTCTCAACTGGCCTACCTGGTTAAATAAAGGTGAAATAAAATAAAAGATGGTTAGGGAGAAAGCCAATTTGACATTTACTTATTACTTTTTTTTTCTTGAAGAATGGTTTGGATTCTTGAATTCAAAATGCTTTCCCAAGTTGCTGTTTATGCAAATTCCCCTGTAATTATTGGGGTCTGATTTGTCTCCACTTTTGTGGATAGGGAGATGAGCCCCTGGTTCCAGACATCAGGAAAGCAGCCAGAAGATAGTACCATGTTGAACAATTTATGCACAGCATTTTGCAACTCAGGTGTGCTGTTTTTCAGCATTTCATTTCTGATGTTATCTAGACCACAATCCTTCTTCGTTTTTATAGATTTAGCTTTTTATTTAGTTCTTGTTGGGTTATTGGGTAATCATGGATTTTGGTTGTTTTTAATGACTGATTCAAGGATGTTCATTTATTCTTCAATTTCTAAGTCTTTTTGTGGGATGTTTTTGTATAGATTATCAAAATAAGTTTTCCAAATGGCTATGGCTGATTGGCTATGGCTTGTACAGCTAATTCTTGTGGCTTTGTTGTGCTGAAATGGTTTCACATGTCCCAGAACTGATTTTGGTCAATTGGTTATCAATTTCATCAAGCGTCTTATTGATATAATTAAATTTCTTGTGTTTCAGTGTATGTTCATACTGTTTCAGAGTTTCAAAGTATTCATAGCGTAATTCTGGGTTGTTTTGCTGCTTATGTTTTTCATTTGACATTTGTCTTAGATGTTTTCGAATTGTTTTACGTTTATTATCAAACCGTTTTTCAGAAACGTTTTTTTGTTTGTTTCTGATGTTGGATTTCTTTGGTTTTCTCAGATTTGCTTTTGATGCTGCTTTTTGGAATAAGCAATTGATGATTCGAGTAGCCAAATTGACACCATCTTTATTGTTTTGGTATTGTGAGTTATTGAAAAACTGTATAGAGTTCATCATTTCATTTGAGTTCAATGTTTCAATGAATCTCTCTGCACTGTTTTGACCCCATCTGTACGATTGGTTTATGTTGTAGAGTTTATTGGGCAGTTTTTTTGAATGAATATTGCTGGTTAATTTCTTCAGAAACACGTTGATCTGACTGTGATCTGACAATGGTGTCTGTGGTCTGACAGTGAATGCACTAATGGAAAAGGGTCGATGTCAGTGATGACATAATCGACTACACTTGTCCCAAGAGCTGAGCAGTAAGTAAACCGACCTAAAGAGTCCCCTCTGATTCTACCATAAAGCAAGTACAGGCCTTGACAGACTCTCTCTCTCGTTCTCTCTCTTTCTCTCTCTCTCTTAATTCAAAGGGGCTTTATTGGCATGGGAAACATAGCAATACAAAGTGAACAGTAAATATTACACTCACACAAGTTCCAAAATAATAGAGACATTTCAAATGTCATTATTTCTATAAACAGTGTTGTAACGATGTGCAAATAGTTTTATTTATTTATTTATTTATTTATTTTACCGTTATTTTACCAGGTAAGTTGACTGAGAACACGTTCTCATTTGCAGCAACGACCTGGGGAATAGTTACAGGGGAGAGGAGGGGGATGAATGAGCCAATTGTAAACTGGGGATTATTAGGTGACCATGATGGTTTGAGGGCCAGATTGGGAATTTAGCCAGGACACCGGGGTTAACACCCCTACTCTTACGATAAGTGCCATGGGATCTTTAATGACCTCAGAGAGTCAGGACACCCGTTTAACGTCCCATCCGAAAGACGGCACCCTACACAGGGCAGTGTCCCCAATCACTGCCCTGGGGCATTGGGATATTTTTTTAGACCAGAGGAAAGAGTGCCTCCTACTGGCCCTCCAACACCACTTCCAGCAGCATCTGGTCTCCCATCCAGGGACTGACCAGGACCAACCCTGCTTAGCTTCAGAAGCAAGCCAGTAGTGGTATGCAGGGTGGTATGCTGCTGGCGAGTTAAAGTACAAAAGGGAAAATAAATAACAGAAATATGGGTTGTATTTACAATGGTGTTTGTTCTTCACTGGTTGCCCTTTTCTTGCGGCAACAAGTCACAAATCTTGCTGCTGTGATTGCACACTGTGGTATTTCACCCAATAGATATGGGAGTTTATCAAAATTGGATTTGTTTTCGAATTCTTTGTGGGTCTGTGTCATACATTGGGCAGGAGGTTAGGAAGTGCAGCTCAGTTTCCACCTCATTTTGTGGGCAGTGTACACATAGCCTGTCTTCTCTTAAGAGCCAGGTCTGCCTACGGCGGCTTTTCTCAATAGCAAGGCTATGCTCACTGAATCTGTACATAGTCAAAGCTTCCTTCATTTTGGGTCTGTCACAGTGGTCAGGTATTCTGCCACTGTGTACTCTATGTTTAGGGCCAAATAGCATTCTAGCTTGCTCTGTTTTTTTGTTAATTCTTTCCCATGTGTCAAGCAATTATCTTTTTGTTCTCTCATGATTTGGTTGGGTCTAAATGTGTTGCTGTCCTGGGGCTCTGTGGGGTCTGTTTGAGCCCTAGGATCTCTCTCTCTCTCTCTCCATTCTTCTGTCCTCTTTTAATTGGTTCTACTCTCACTTAGTAACTATTTAATTAACAGGAATGTCTTTCTCTCTGTTGTCTGTTGGCTGTGGGAGGCTGGAGTTACAGTCATCATCATCAGGAGCACTGTGACATAAGGACCAAACCTTGCCATTGTGTGTGTCGGCCGGGTCGGAAGTGTGTGTTCGGGAGATCCCATCCCACGGCTGCTACAGCAGTGTGTGTGTGTGTGTGTGTGTGTGTGTGTGTGTGTGTGTGTGTGTGTGTGTGTGTGTGTGTGTGTTTTAAGTGGGATGTGTGGATTTGGGGGATCTAAAATCCTGTCTATATTTAGATCATGTGTAAGGTCGTGCACGTGTGTGTTGCACCTCTAAACCTTACCTTCCCCCCATACCCCATTCACACACACACTCTATTTCTCCTTCTCTCACACCTCTCTCCCTCAGTCCTCCTGGCTGTACCTCATTCCCTCAGGCCTCCTGGCTGTACCTCTCTCCCTCAGTCCTACTGGCTGTACCTCTCTCCCTCAGTCCTCCTGGCTGTACCTCTCTCCCTCAGGCCTCCTGACTGTACCTCTCTCCCTCAGTCCTCCTGGCTGTACCTCTCTCCTTCAGTCGTCCTGGCTGTACCTCTCTCCCTCAGGTCTCCTGGCTGTACCTCTCTCCCTCAGTCCTCCTGGCTGTACCTCTCTCCCTCAGTCTTCCTGGCTGTACCTCTCTCCTTCAGTCGTCCTGGCTGTACCTCTCTCCCTCAGGCCTCCAGGCTGTACCTCTCTCCCTCAGTCCTCCTGGATGTACCTCTCTCCTTCAGTCCTCCTGGCTGTACCTCTCTCCTTCAGTCGTCCTGGCTGTACCTCTCTCCCTCAGGCCTCCTGGATGTACCTCTCTCCCTCAGTCCTCCTGGCTGTACCTCTCCCTCAGTCCAGTTGGACTCAGTCAGTCTAGTCCCTCAGGGGTAGTTCAGACAGACACTCTCTCGTAAACAACAGGTGCAGACTAATAGTGAAATGTGGACTTAGGGGCCCTTCCCAACAATACAGATAGATATAATAGAACAATAATAACACAAATAATATATAGACAATGACTAACAATAACTTGGCTATATACACGGGGTACCAGTACTGAGTCAAGGATAACTTGGCTGCATACACGGGGTAACAGTACTGAGTCAACGATAACTTGGCTGCATACACGGGGTACCAGTACTGAGTCAATGATAACTTGGCTGCATACACGGGGTACCAGTACTGAGTCAAAGATAACTTGGCTGCATACACGGGGTACCAGTACTGAGTCAATGATAACTTGGCTGTATACACGCGGTACCAGTACTGAGTCAATGATAACTTGGCTGCATACACGGGGTACCAGTACTGAGTCAATGATAACTTGACTGTATACACGGGGTACCAGTACTGAGTCAATGATAACTTGGCTGTATACACGGGGTACCAGTACTGAGTCAATGATAACTTGGCTGCATACACGGCGTACCAGTACTGAGTCAATGATAACTTGGCTGCATACACGGGGTACCAGTACTGAGTCAATTATAACTTGGCTGCATACACGGGGTACCAGTACTGAGTCAATGATAACTTGGCTGTATACACGGGGTACCAGTACTGAGTCAATGATAACTTGGCTGCATACACGGGGTACCAGTACTGAGTCAATGATAACTTGGCTGCATACACGGGGTACCAGTACTGAGTCAATGATAACTTGGCTGTATACACGGGGTACCAGTACTGAGTCAATGATAACTTGGCTGCATACACGGGGTACCAGTACTGAGTCAATGATAACTTGGCTGCATACACGGGGTACCAGTACTGAGTCAATGATAACTTGGCTGTATACACGGGGTACCAGTACTGAGTCAATGATAACTTGGCTGTATACACGGGGTACCAGTACTGAGTCAATGATAACTTGGCTGTATACACGGGGTACCAGTACTGAGTCAATGATAACTTGGCTGCATACACGGGGTAACAGTACTGAGCCAATGATAGCTTGGCTATATACACAGGCTACCTGTACTGAGTCAATGATAACTTGGCTATAAAGATGGCAGGGAACACTGTGCCATATGCACTACCCTGTTGTGCATATGCTGTAATGTACTGGGCCATATGCACTACCCTGTTGTAGCGCCTTGGGGTCGAAAGCCAAGCAGTTGCCATACCAAGCGGTGATGCAGCCAGTCAAGATGCTCTCAATGGCGCAGCTGTGAAACCTTTTGAGGAACTGAGGGCCCATTACAAATCTTTTCAGCCTCCTGAGGGGGAAGAGCCATTGTCGTGCCTTCTTCACGACTGTGTTGGTGTGTGTAGACCATGTTAATACCTTATTGATGTGGAGGAACCTGAAGCTCTCAATCCGCTCCACTACAGCCCTGTTGACGTGGATTGCGGCGTGCTCGGCCCTCCGTTTCCTGTAGTCCATGATCAGCTCCTTTGTCTTGCTAACGTTGAGGGAGAGGTTGTTGTCCTGGCACCACTGTGCCAGGTCACTGACCTCCTCCCTATAGGCTGTCTCATCGTCGTCTGTGATCATGCCAACCACCTTCATGTCGTCAGCAATCTTAATGATGGTGTAGGAGTCATGCGTGGCCACGCAGTCATGGGTAACAGGGAGTACAGGAGGGGACTAAGCACGCACCCCTGAGGGTCATCGTGGCAGATGTGTTGTTGCCTACCCTCAACACCTGGGTGCGTCCCGTCAGGAAGTCCAGGATCCAGTTGAAGAGGAAGTTGTTCAGTCATAGGATCCTGAGCTTAGTGATGAGCTTGGATGGCTCTATCGTGTTGAATGCTGCCCTTTAGTCAATGAACAGCATTCTCACATAGGTGTTCCTCTTGTCCAGGTAGTAAAGGGCAGTTTGGAGTGCAATAGAGATTGCATCATCTGTGAATCTGTTAGGGTGGTATGCGAATTGGAGAAGGGTCCAGCGTGTCTGGAATGATGGTGTTGATGTGAGCCTTGAACAGCTTTTAAAAGCACTTCGGGGCAACAGATGTGAGTGCCAGGGGCGGTAGTCATTTAGACAGGTTACCTTGGCATTCTTGGGCACAGGGACTATGGTGTTCTCCTTGAAACATGTAGGTATTACAGACAGGGTCAGGGAAAGGTTGAAAATGTCCGTGAAGACACTTACCAGCTGGTCAGCGCATGCTCTGAGTATGCGTCCTAGTGATCCATCTGGCCCCATGGCCATGTGAATGTTAACCTGTTTATAGTCCTTACTCAACATCCAACGAGCGTCAGAGCTGACGTAGTAGGATTCGATCTTAGTCCTGCATTGACGTTTTCACTGTTTGATGGCTCATCGGAGGTTGTAGTGAGATTTCTTATAAGCATCCGGGTTAGTGTCCCGATCCTTGAAAGCGGCAGTTCCAGTCTTTAGCTCAGTGAAGATGTTGCCTGTAATCCATTGCTTCTGGTTGGGATATGTACGTGTGGTCATTGTGGGGACGACGTCATTGATGCAAATATTAATGAAGCTGGTGACTGATGTGGTAAATACCACCATTTTATCAGATGATTTCTGGAACATATTTCAGTCTGTTCTAGCGAAACAGTCCTGTAACTTAGTGTTCCCTTCATCAGACCACTTACGTATTGAGCTGGTATTTCCTATTTGAGTTTCTAATGGTAAGCAGGAATCAGGAGGATAGAGTTCTGGTCCGTTCTGGTCCGAGATAGAGTTTTGTATGTATCTCTGTGTGTGGAGTAAATGTGATCTAGAGTTTTGTATGTGTCTCTGTGTGTGGAGTAAAGGTGATCTAGAGTTTTGTATGTGTTTCTGTGTGTGGAGTAGAGGTGATCTAGAGTTTTGTATACGTCTCTGTGTGTGGAGTAAAGGTGATCTAGAGTTTTGTATGTGTCTCTGTGTGGAGTAAAGGTGATCTAGAGTTTTGTATGTGTCTCTGTGTGTGGAGTAGAGGTGGTCTAGAGTTGTGTATGTGTCTCTGTGTGTGGAGTAGAGGTGATCTAGAGTTTTGTATGTGTTTCTGTGTGGAGTAGAGGTGATCTAGAGTTTTGTATGTGTCTCTGTGTGTGGAGTAGAGGTGATCTAGAGTTTTGTATGTGTCTCTGTGTGTGGAGTAGAGGTGATCTAGAGTTTTGTATGTGTCTCTGTGTGTGGAGTAAAGGTGATCTAGAGTTTTGTATGTGTCTCTGTGTGTGGAGTAGAGGTGATCTAGAGTTTTGTATGTGTCTCTGTGTGTGGAGTAGAGGTGATCTAGAGTTTTGTATACGTCTCTGTGTGTGGAGTAAAGGTGGTCTAGAGTTTTGTATGTGTTTCTGTGTGTGGAGTAGAGGTGATCTAGAGTTTTGTATGTGTCTCTGTGTGTGGAGTAGAGGTGATCTAGAGTTTTGTATGTGTTTCTGTGTGTGGAGTAGAGGTGATCTAGAGTTTTGTATGTGTTTCTGTGTGTGGAGTAGAGGTGATCTAGAGTTTTGTATGTGTCTCTGTGTGTGGAGTAAAGGTGATCTGGAGTTTTGTATGTATCTCTGTGTGTGGAGTAAAGGTGATCTAGAGTTTTGTATGTGTCTCTGTGTGTGGAGTAGAGGTGGTCTAGAGTTGTGTATGTGTCTCTGTGTGTGGAGTAGAGGTGATCTAGAGTTTTGTATGTGTTTCTGTGTGTGGAGTAGAGGTGATCTAGAGTTTTGTATGTGTCTCTGTGTGTGGAGTAGAGGTGATCTAGAGTTTTGTATGTGTTTCTGTGTGTGGCGTAGAGGTGACCTAGAGTTTCTGTGTTTCTGTGTGTGGAGTAGAGGTGATCTAGAGTTTTGTATGTGTTTCTGTGTGTGGAGTAGAGGTGATCTAGAGTTTTGTATGTGTTTCTGTGTGTGGAGTAGAGGTGGTCTAGAGTTGTGTATGTGTCTCTGTGTGTGGAGTAAAGGTGATCTAGAGTTTTGTATGTGTCTCTGTGTGTGGAGTAGAGGTGATCTAGAGTTTTGTATGTGTCTCTGTGTGTGGAGTAGAGGTGATCTAGAGTTTTATATGTGATTCTGTGTGTGGAGTAAAGGTGATCTAGAGTTTTATATGTGATTCTGTGTGTGGAGTAGAGGTGACCTAGAGTTTTGTATGTGTTTCTGTGTGTGGAGTAAAGGTGATCTAGAGTTTTGTATGTGTTTCTGTGTGTGGAGTAGAGGTGATCTAGAGTTTTGTATGTGTTTCTGTGTGTGGAGTAGAGGTGGTCTAGAGTTTTGTATGTGTTTCTGTGTGTGGAGTAGAGGTGACCTAGAGTTTTGTATGTGTTTCTGTGTGGAGTAAAGGTGATCTAGAGTTTTGTATGTGTTTCTGTGTGTGGAGTAGAGGTGGTCTAGAGTTGTGTATGTGTTTCTGTGTGTGGAGTAGAGGTGATCTAGAGTTTTGTATGTGTCTCTGTGTGTGGAGTAAAGGTGATCTAGAGTTTTGTATGTGTCTCTGTGTGTGGAGTAAAGGTGATCTGGAGTTTTGTATGTGTCTCTGTGTGTGGAGTAGAGGTGATCTAGAGTTTTGTATGTGTTTCTGTGTGTGGAGTAGAGGTGATCTAGAGTTTTGTATGTGTTTCTGTGTGTGGAGTAGAGGTGATCTAGAGTTTTGTATGTGTCTCTGTGTGTGGAGTAGAGGTGATCTAGAGTTTTGTATACGTCTCTGTGTGTGGAGTAGAGGTGATCTAGAGTTTTGTATGTGTCTCTGTGTGTGGAGTAGAGGTGATCTAGAGTTTTGTATGTGTTTCTGTGTGTGGAGTAGAGGTGATCTAGAGTTTTGTATGTGTTTCTGTGTGGAGTAAAGGTGCTCTAGAGTTTTGTATGTGTCTCTGTGTGTGGAGTAGAGGTGACCTAGAGTTTTGTATGTGTTTCTGTGTGTGGAGTAGAGGTGATCTAGAGTTTTGTATACGTCTCTGTGTGTGGAGTAGAGGTGATCTAGAGTTTTATATACGTCTCTGTGTGTGGAGTAGAGGTGATCTAGAGTTTTGTATGTGTCTCTGTGTGTGGAGTAAAGGTGATCTAGAGTTTTATATGTGTTTCTGTGTGTGGAGTAGAGGTGATCTAGAGTTTTGTATGTGTTTCTGTGTGTGGAGTAGAGGTGATCTAGAGTTTTGTATACGTCTCTGTGTGTGGAGTAGAGGTGATCTAGAGTTTTGTATGTGTTTCTGTGTGTGGAGTAGAGGTGATCTAGAGTTTTGTATGTGTTTCTGTGTGGAGTAAAGGTGCTCTAGAGTTTTGTATGTGTCTCTGTGTGTGGAGTAGAGGTGATCTAGAGTTTTGTATGTGTCTCTGTGTGTGGAGTAAAGGTGATCTAGAGTTTTGTATGTGTTTCTGTGTGTGGAGTAGAGGTGACCTAGAGTTTTATATGTGATTCTGTGTGTGGAGTAGAGGTGACCTAGAGTTTTGTATGTGTTTCTGTGTGTGGAGTAGAGGTGATCTAGAGTTTTGTATACGTCTCTGTGTGTGGAGTAGAGGTGATCTAGAGTTTTATATACGTCTCTGTGTGTGGAGTAGAGGTGATCTAGAGTTTTGTATGTGTTTCTGTGTGTGGAGTAAAGGTGATCTAGAGTTTTGTATGTGTCTCTGTGTGTGGAGTAAAGGTGATCTAGAGTTTTGTATGTGTTTCTGTGTGTGGAGTAGAGGTGATCTAGAGTTTTGTATGTGTTTCTGTGTGGAGTAAAGGTGATCTAGAGTTTTGTATGTGTCTCTGTGTGTGGAGTAGAGGTGATCTAGAGTTTTGTATGTGTCTCTGTGTGTGGAGTAGAGGTGATCTAGAGTTTTGTATACGTCTCTGTGTGTGGAGTAAAGCTGATCTAGAGTTTTGTATGTGTCTCTGTGTGTGGAGTAGAGGTGATCTAGAGTTGTGTATGTGTCTCTGTGTGTGGAGTAAAGCTGATCTAGAGTTTTGTATGTGTCTCTGTGTGTGGAGTAAAGGTGATCTAGAGTTTTGTATGTGTCTCTGTGTGTGGAGTAGAGGTGATCTAGAGTTGTGTATGTGTCTCTGTGTGTGGAGTAGAGGTGATCTAGAGTTTTGTATGTGTTTCTGTGTGGAGTAAAGGTGATCTAGAGTTTTGTATGTGTTTCTGTGTGGAGTAAAGGTGATCTAGAGTTTTGTATGTGTCTCTGTGTGTGGAATAAAGGTGATCTAGAGTTTTGTATGTGTTTCTGTGTGGAGTAAAGGTGATCTAGAGTTTTGTATGTGTCTCTGTGTGTGGAGTAAAGGTGATCTAAATTCTAAGAAAACACTTTTGGTCACAACAAAAGAAACACAGCAACTATTTTGAGTGCGTCATGAATTCATTTCAATGTCATAAAATAGCTATAGGCCCATATATTTCTGTCCATAGCTTTGATTATATCATATAGATTGGATAAAGAGTTCATGGCGTCTCTAGTTGAATAGTCAGAGCAGCGGGGCGTTTTTTCCCGCTGTTATTGGCTATACAACCGGGAGAGGCGTGGCTCCATTAGACAAAACAGTCAACGCGCCTCGGTCTTAACCATACAAACCGCCGTTAAACTCCATAGAAGGAGGTCTCAACCATACAGAAAAGCAACAGCTATAGACCAGCACCCCTATCATACATTTATTTTGACAGTGTGCACATCCTGCACAGACTTATTCTGCAATAACTGACCGTATCTGTTGGTGTTTGGTTTTGTTGTGGTCCTACATCAGCAGCTATGGATTTGGTGTGGCTGGTGTGTTTGGCTGTGAGTTTCAGAACCGGGTTCGCTTCTGCAGAGAGACACAGCGTCTTCTGGAACAGCACAAACCCAAAGTAGGTGTTCTTAATCTCTTTCTCTGTGTGTTTGTGCGTATTTTGGTGTAGCACACATTAAAAGTGTGTGTGATTTCTGTTTACGCGCACCTAGTGCTCAACTCACTTTGAGAATGCTTATCTGACACTACTAGGCCTACTCAAGTACACTTTCTGTCATGGGATAAATACTGTTTGTGTCTCATCCACTCAATGGCCTACGCGCTGAATTTCCTCGGTTCTTTACCAGACATCCCACCCCACTGGACACACACGGCCTGGTTGAATCAACGTCGATTGCACGTCATTTCAATGAAATGTTGAACCAATGTGGAATAGAAGTTGACATCTGGATTTTGGTATTTATTTTATTTCTTCCACTTGTAGGATATTAGGTGTAGGCTGTGTGCCTTGTTGTATTAGCTGTCTGCTTGCCCCTTTAACCAGGTAACATCATTATATTTAGGCTACGGTAGGCAAATCGCGCAGCAGGGCATAAACAGAGAACAAGGGGAAGAATGGGAACGAATTCTGAGACAGATGGACAGACAGAATCAACCATATATATGATCTCGATACAAAGGTAGACTCCCTCACACAGCATAGCATAAAAATAAATCCTGAAATTAACCAACTCGACCTGAGTGTCTGAATCCAGACTGTATGTCTGTGTTTCACTCTATTGGTGCTGTTGACAGTCTGACACTTCAGCTCTCCTAAAGGGGGAAGGGGGGGGGGGGGGGGGGGGGGGGGTGAGAGACATGTCCAATGCTGATTGTTTGGGGTCAGAAATTGTAACGCTACCCTGCCACTCAGTGGGATCAATGGAGCTTGACAGGTGTATGCGAGGCCATGTGATTTATTGAGCTTTTAGCACAGAGCTGAAGATGGTGAGGAAGAAGGATGGATTATTTTATAGAGGAAATGGACAAAGACTGAGGGGTCACGGTTTCAGCCGACTCTGGGTCGATGTTATTGTACCTTCTTATCGCAAGGTCAAATGCCATTACTGCCTTTTTGTGTTGCCTTAATTTGATTTGCACTTTATCTCTGTAGCCTAATTCTCCTTAGGCCAATGATGATGACAGAGCACTAAATTAGATTTCCGAATGAAATGGGAAAGATATTGGTTTTGTAATTGATTTAATGATGTGAGTACAGGAAAATGTTGTTGACTAGTCATACCATGTCATGCGTTGTGACGTAATGGGTTTTGTCGGTGTGAGTCAGTCGTGTACTTTACCTGTTCCATACGCAGGTCTGACTTTACCTGGGTTTGTCGGTATGACATCACTGAGACGGTGCCTCGAGCACAAGGAACACGACTTCTGTTGATCAGGTGACATGAGGAGGAAGAGAAGGACATCTGAACCAGACTCTTAGGCCATAATGAGAAAAGAAAGAGGTTATAGAGGAGAAATCAGAGCATCAGAGTTGTGGGGCAAGTGAGAATTGCTATAAATGCAGAGAAATACAGAAAGAACATTTGAGGGGCAGTGGTCTGAGTCAGTGTGTGTTTAACTATACTTGTGCGGACCGGAAGTCCCCACCAGAATAGTAAACAAACAAACATTTGACCAACTGGGGACATTTTGTTGATCCCCACAAGGTCAAATGTTATTTCTAGGGTTAGGATCTAGGGTTAGTTTTAGGGTTAGGAGCTAGGTTAAGGTTAGGATAAGGTTATGGGTTAGGGTTGGGGGTTAACCTTGTCCCCACAAGTTTAGCTGCGCAAGACTGTGTTCTTTAATCCGGCTCTGGACTACATTCCCACTCTAACTTGCATAACAACATCAACAACACCAATCATAATGTACACTAATCCTTTTCGTAGCAGACTAAAGATAGACTAACACAGAACCAGACAATATGTTCACACGTCACACATGTACTCTAGACACAAACAAGCATGTTCAGACACACACTCTCACATACGTTGACACAGTCACACATTAACAAAAACAAACAACACGGTAACTTGCCGCGCCAGTTTGATGTGGAAGCTGTGATGCGCTCAGTGTCCACTAAAGACCGATAGACTCACACTGATAACTATTACTCATGATACAAGCTCTACTCACACATTCTGCACTGCATATGTCTCACACACTTTTCCCCAGAAGTCTTTATCTAAAGTCTCTCAGAAGGAGAATAATCACTGTTAAAAATGAAGACTTAATTCTAGTCTGACCCGTACACACCTGCCCTTGTTACCACATTTTTACTGTATAATTGCTTTCAGCCTGAAAGCCCAATCTGGTCCCTCAACTGTCGTCCCACTTTACACTGTGTCTCAACCACCTGATTCACTCCCATGGGATCAATCTGTCAGTCAGACTGACAGCCAATGAATCACTGAGTTTAATTGATTCTAATTGATTCCTGGCTGATTGATCTAAGGCGATCAGGTGTAAACTGATGTTTACTGACTGACTTCGGATGGTAACACACAGATCGCTCAGTGTGTGTGTACAGTTGTCAGTCTCCGACCTGACTGGTGTAGAAACTGGTTTTTCGCAGTCTGTTCCAACCTTCTGTTATAGCCTGGTGTGTGTGTGAGAGACTGGGCTTGTTTCGACCTGATCCAACAGCTTAATCATTAGTTCTGGCGCAATGCCTTGTTACTGGAAGTGTTTTTTTGTTTTTGACTGAGGGTGAGTGTGTAGTGTTGCCTGAACTCCAATGTCAGAGAAAGGGAGGGGCCCTATACGTAGGCGACATTACGGAGCACTGGTAAATCAGTGACTCACACGCATACACACACACACACTCACTCACTCACTCACTCACTCACTCACTCACTCACTCACTCACTCACTCACTCACTCACTCACACTCTCTCTCTCTCTCTCGGGGCAGGAGGGAGGAGTTGGGTGTTAATATTAGTAGCAGCCAGCATTCCACACTACCCCTGTTACTATACTCAACTCTGTCAGCTGTGTTCGACCCCCCCCCCCCCCCTTCCTTCCTTCTCTCCCTCCCTTCTGTACCTGTCCGTTCCTCTCTCCATCGCCACTCTCTCTTCTCCACACCAGCTGCGTCTTCTCCAGCTTGTTATTGCCTGACCATCTCTATCTCTCTTTCTCACTCTCTGTTTCCATGAGTTCGTCTCTATCACATATTCAAGTATTCATGTTCTCCTCTCCCATATAGCTATATATTTCCAATTCTCTGTCTTCTTTTGTCTTTCTCTCTCGTGTTGTTGAGGTGTTGGGCTTGTCTGAACAGATATGTCCTAGAGGAAGAGGTTTAGGGTTGTGGTGGCTGGTGGGGGAAGAAGGTGGTGTGGTTTTAAAGTTAAATGTGTGATTTTCTTCTCTGTTGTAAAGTTCTTCTTTCCTCTGGCTATATTCCCCTCTCTCTATTCTGAAACACTCTCCTCTCTCTATTCTGAAACACTCCCCTCTATTCTGAAACACTCTCCTCTCTCTATTCTGAAACACTCCCCTCTCTCTATTCTGAAACACTCCCCTCTCTCTATTCTGAAACACTCCCCTCTCTCTATTCTGAAACACTCCCCTCTCTCTATTCTGAAACACTCCCCTCTCTCTATTCTGAAACACTCCCCTCTCTCTATTCTGAAACACTCCCCTCTCTCTATTCTGAAACACTCCCCTCTCTCTAATCTGAAACACTCCCCTCTCTCTAATCTGAAACACTCCCCTCTCTCTAATCTGAAACACTCCCCTCTCTCTAATCTGAAACACTCCCCTCTCTCTATTCTGAAACACTCCCCTCTCTCTCTCTCTCTCTCTCTCTCTCTCTCCTTCCCCCCTCCCCTTCCCCCCTCTCTATTCTGGATCCCACCTCTCAATTCAATTCAAGAGGCTTTATTGGCATGGGAAACATATGTTAACATTGCCAAAGCAAGTCTCTCTCTCCCTCCCACATCATCTGTCGCTCTGGGTCTCTAATCCTACAGCAGAATGAGGGGGAAATACACGCGCACACACAGATTACAGATGATCTGAGCTGTAATCTGACTAGCTGACCTATAGACACTAAAATCGTCATTGTCATTCTGCTGCTTTTTATATTTAGAATAGATTATATCCCTGCTATCTCTCTGGCGTAACAGACGTGTGTGTGTGTGTGTTAGTAAATCTGAAGCTCCTTAAATATGCAGAGGAACATATCCTACATAGAACAATCAGTTAAGGGAGCCAATAGGATAGCTCCAGTCAGTCAGCTACACAGCGTATAGTTCTGTCCATTCAATCACATCTAGGCATATAGCTTGTTTCCTGCTGACATAACAGCTGTCTTACCGAACTCTCTCACACACATTATCATGGATGTAACATAAAACAACGTTTTGCCGTGTTTAAATTATATATATATTTTTTAATACTTAATTAGCACCACCCGGGCCCCCTTCCATCTCAGCTCTTCCTCTCGGCTCCTTATCTATGGTCCAGACTTCCTCTCTCTCTCCGTCAGTCCCTCTCTTTCTCACAGACCCTGCTCTGTTTTCCTGAGTAGTTTTCCACACAGATCACAACAGCTTGCTTAGTCTTCCCACTGTTACTGTTTGACTCAATTCTGCTATACTGAGGACTACGTTATCACATTGTGTGTGTAGGGTCATGTTTGTGTGGCCAGTATCATCTCGTGCAGCGTTTGAGACGGCTCTCTGTTGCCCCCTAAGGGCCACGTCCAGTCAGCTCAGCTCAGGCCTGACTGACTTCTCTGTTTGAAGCAGCCGGGATATTTCCAACAAGAATTTTTGCAATTCATGACATTCACTTTGAATGAAAATAGTTTTGACCCCAACCGTGTTATTCTGTATAATCCAGATTGAACCCTGGTTATTTGGGATATAATCGCCCTGGTTGAGAGACCTGTGAGTCTAGTTCTCCTCATTGACCCAAACCAAGCTGCATATCTAGCAACCTGCCAACACGTAGCCTTTTTCTATTCATCTGGAAGAGAGAGTTGGGAACAGAAAGTGGGGGATGGGTAAAAGAGAGGAAGGGATTTGTGTTGAGAAATTAGGCTGTCATGAAGAGCTCTGATAGTATGTTACCTTAAGAGCAAGGGAAGAAGAGAGGTGTGATGAACGGAGGGAGAGGGGGATGGGTTAATTTAGAGCGCATAAAGGGGAGACAGACGGAGAGATGGGACATGGATGAATGGATGGCTGGCTGGCTGGAGGGAGGGAGGGGAGAAAAGGTTGTGTTGACATTTTTAAAGGCTCTCAAACCCTGCATTTCCTTATAAAGAATCACACATACCATGAATAGGTGGTGGTGGTAATAAGTGGAGTCTGGATGTGATAATGGGGGTTGGGACAGAATGATTAGACTCCTGTTATTCTGATCTGTTGGAGCGTGACAGACAGAAGAATGACCTCTTTGGAACTCTCCTCTCAGGAGAGAATGTGGGAGATTAGAGAGGTTCTACTAGAGTAGTTAGTGTACAATACTGTATTAGTAGATACAACAACTAAAACCCAGATTACAACTGACAGGCCTATATCCTCTTGAGTTGAGCTGTGAATGTGATATACCACAGTGAATTAATAGGGTCATTTATACGCCTGTGTGTGCAGATGTTATAGTTGTATGGTGTGAGAGCATTCTATTCCACAGACTCTCACACACCCCAGAAGCCCTGTCATGACATTCCTCGTGTGTGTGTTGCTGACTACCTGTGGAGTATATGGTGGGTTTTGTTAACAGTGCTGACTCTCCTTCAGACCCGCTGTGTGTGACTAGACTCTCCCTTGAGTCAGTGGGAGTGTGTATGAGGATTCTGACTCTGAACTCTAACCCCTGTGACCTGCCTGACAGTTTGTAACATTCCCCAAAGAATGAGAGGAGGAGGAGAAAGGAGAGCATTTTTGTTGTGGGTTTTTATATGGAAAACACAGGAGGGATGGTAGGGAGAGAAGAGAGATGGGCCTATAAGAATGGAAGAGAAGAGAGGGCTGGGATGTGAATCTAGAGAGGAGAGATGTGATAACAGCATGAGATGAGGAGAGGACTTCAAAGCTGTTGAGAACTTAATGAGGTGTTAAACAACTCACCCAATCACCCTACTGTCATAACCACCTACTACACACACACTCAAAGCAAACACACACACATCTGTGACGCAGTAGCTACAGTAGCAGCTCTGAGAACTGTTCAGTTCAGAGGAGAGGTGAAGGGAGACTTAACTTCCACCCTGGCTGTTTACACACACCTCAGTGAGACATGGACAGACACACACACACACACACACACACACACACACACACACCTCAGTGAGACAGACAGACAGAGACACAGGCTGGTCTGCCCTGATAAACAGATGTGCTCAAGTGCCTGGGGTGTGAGGCGGCCTGAATTCTGGTATTCAGAGAACCTCACCCCCCTGCCTCTCACACACGCGTAGCTATCACATTAACGCAACTCTCACTCTCCTGTGAAGAGAAGGACGAAGGAGAGGGAAAGACGAGAGAAAGACGATACTGTTCGGAGGGAGGAAAGGGCGCTTGTGTTCCAGTTGTGAGTCTGGCCCTGTGTCAACTGGCTTCAATCAGCTGGACTTCTCCCAGATCCCTAGGCTGAGATTGCACACACTCACACAACCCCTCCCATTGATAAGTACGGCCGTCAACGTTACTGTAAATCTAGCTTCATCATGATTATTGTACAGAGTAAATTATGGGCAACATGGACCACGTGCAAAATGCTGAGAGCCATAGTAGCTACAACATACCTCACCTTATCATGTCTACATCAGCCTCTACTAGTGAGCAGATGACACTGAGCACAGCCTTTGGGCTAGAGGGGGTGAAGGATGGGGGGCAGACTGGAGTCTAGTCAGCTCCAGGGTTTATGTCTTTGGGGGAGGGGTAATTCCACCCTATTCAGAACCCCTCCTCCCTTTGTGGGCAACAGCTTGGCCCCAGACCCCAGATAGCTTTTAATTAAGTAGGCTCCAGAAGAGCTTTTAATTAAGTAGGCTCCAGAAGAGCTTTTAATTAAGTAGGCTCCAGAAGAGCTTTTAATTAAGTAGGCTCCAGAAGAGCTTTTAATTAAGTAGGCTCCAGAAGAGCTTTTAATTAAGTAGGCTCCAGAAGAGCTTTTAATTAAGTAGGCTCCAGAAGAGCTTTTAATTAAGTAGGCTCCAGAAGAGCTTTTAATTAAGTAGGCTCCAGAAGAGCTTTTAATTAAGTAGGCTCCAGAAGAGCTTTTAATTAAGTAGGCTCCAGAAGAGCTTTTAATTAAGTAGGCTCCAGAAGAGCTTTTAATTAAGTAGGCTCCAGAAGAGCTTTTAATTAAGTAGGCTCCAGAAGAGCTTTTAATTAAGTAGGCTCCAGAAGAGCTTTTAATTAAGTAGGCTCCAGAAGAGCTTTTAATTAAGTAGGCTCCAGAAGAGCTTTTAATTAAGTAGGCTCCAGAAGAGCTTTTAATTAAGTAGGCTCCAGAAGAGCTTTTAATTAAGTAGGCTCCAGAAGAGCTTTTAATTAAGTAGGCTCCAGAAGAGCTTTTAATTAAGTAGGCTCCAGAAGAGCTTTTAATTAAGTAGGCTCCAGAAGAGCTTTTAATTAAGTAGGCTCCAGAAGAGCTTTTAATTAAGTAGGCTCCAGAAGAGCTTTTAATTAAGTAGGCTCCAGAAGAGCTTTTAATTAAGTAGGCTCCAGAAGAGCTTTTAATTAAGTAGGCTCCAGAAGAGCTTTTAATTAAGTAGGCTCCAGAAGAGCTTTTAATTAAGTAGGCTCCAGAAGAGCTTTTAATTAAGTAGGCTCCAGAAGAGCTTTTAATTAAGTAGGCTCCAGAAGAGCTTTTAATTAAGTAGGCTCCAGAAGAGCTTTTAATTAAGTAGGCTCCAGAAGAGCTTTTAATTAAGTAGGCTCCAGAAGAGCTTTTAACTAAGTAGGCTCCAGAAGAGCTTTTAACTAAGTAGGCTCCAGAAGAGCTTTTAACTAAGTAGGCTCCAGAAGAGCTTTTAACTAAGTAGGCTCCAGAAGAGCTTTTAACTAAGTAGGCTCCAGAAGAGCTTTTAACTAAGTAGGCTCCAGAAGAGCTTTTAACTAAGTAGGCTCCAGAAGAGCTTTTAACTAAGTAGGCTCCAGAAGAGCTTTTAACTAAGTAGGCTCCAGAAGAGCTTTTAACTAAGTAGGCTCCAGAAGAGCTTTTAACTAAGTAGGCTCCAGAAGAGCTTTTAACTAAGTAGGCTCCAGAAGAGCTTTTAACTAAGTAGGCTCCAGAAGAGCTTTTAACTAAGTAGGCTCCAGAAGAGCTTTTAACTAAGTAGGCTCCAGAAGAGCTTTTAACTAAGTAGGCTCCAGAAGAGCTTTTAACTAAGTAGGCTCCAGAAGAGCTTTTAACTAAGTAGGCTCCAGAAGAGCTTTTAACTAAGTAGGCTCCAGAAGAGCTTTTAACTAAGTAGGCTCCAGAAGAGCTTTTAACTAAGTAGGCTCCAGAAGAGCTTTTAACTAAGTAGGCTCCAGAAGAGCTTTTAACTAAGTAGGCTCCAGAAGAGCTTTTAACTAAGTAGGCTCCAGAAGAGCTTTTAACTAAGTAGGCTCCAGAAGAGCTTTTAACTAAGTAGGCTCCAGAAGAGCTTTTAACTAAGTAGGCTCCAGAAGAGCTTTTAACTAAGTAGGCTCCAGAAGAGCTTTTAACTAAGTAGGCTCCAGAAGAGCTTTTAACTAAGTAGGCTCCAGAAGAGCTTTTAACTAAGTAGGCTCCAGAAGAGCTTTTAACTAAGTAGGCTCCAGAAGAGCTTTTAACTAAGTAGGCTCCAGAAGAGCTTTTAACTAAGTAGGCTCCAGAAGAGCTTTTAACTAAGTAGGCTCCAGAAGAGCTTTTAACTAAGTAGGCTCCAGAAGAGCTTTTAACTAAGTAGGCTCCAGAAGAGCTTTTAACTAAGTAGGCTCCAGAAGAGCTTTTAACTAAGTAGGCTCCAGAAGAGTGACAAAGGGAGATCTGAAAGTGTGATTGTTTGTAGTGACTGAGATTAGCAACAGAATATGTGTTTTGACAGCTTTAGACAGGAACATGTTTTTAAGGAGAAGCTGTGGTTGGTGTGGAAATCAGGTGGATTCCGTTCAGTTAGGAAAGTCTCTTCACTCTACTGTAGCAATGCCGTTCTCTCGCGCCGTTCGTCTCAACCCTGTCATTACCAGTCGGAGTCAAAGAAAATTAATGAGAAAGGAACAGAATTGTTTGTCAATTAAGCACTTGAACCGCAGACCGGCGTGTGTGCATGTGAAGGCTAAGCCAAAGATATCATCCTGTTTTGAAGTGGTGTAAGAAAGAGGCTAATCTAGCTATTAGCCCCGGCTAATGAGCCTAGGTACGGGCTCTGCTAACAATACATGTTGTGACAGGCAGGGTACTCTCTCTAGGTCTCTCTCTCACACACACACACGCAGGGGGATTAAAGGGGGTTAGAGACCCACATGGAGCCAGTGTGTCTGTCACTGAAGAACAACAACAACAGGAGAGAAAGGAGGGATGAAAGGAGGGAGGCAGGATACCAGATACCTCCTGTTCTAGGCTTTGATGCTTGGGCACACAGAAACACAACATAAACATGGAAGAACTGGCTTCTTCACACTGTCTCTCTCACACAAAGCTAGTGTATACATTACTATGAGCCCTTCCTACCTAATTAAAGTGCCACCAGCTGCCTGTGATACAGACGCTCTCTCTCTCGTGGCACAGAACAGAGCCACACACCCGGAGTATGTGGCAGGGTGTTTGTGCTGCGGCCTGTGTGGATGTCTGTTCAGCCCAGGGCTGGGAACCAATGAGACTCTGACGTGCATATTATACTGATTACATCCTCAGGGATAACAAGCTCTTACCCACAAACTCAACCTCTCTTCCAGAAAAGTGTGTGTGTGTACTCTGCCAGCACCACTGACTCCACTCGCCAACACAACTCAACTGTGTGAGCTGAATCCTTATAGGCCTAGAGGACAGCTGGAAAGCACTGACTCCACTCGCCAACACAACTCAACTGTGTGAGCTGAATCCTTATAGGCCTAGAGGACAGCTGGAAAGCACTGACTCCACTCGCCAACACAACTCAACTGTGTGAGCTGAATCCTTATAGGCCTAGAGGACAGCTGGAAAGCACTGACTCCACTCGCCAACACAACTCAACTGTGTGAGCTGAATCCTTATAGGCCTAGAGGACAGCTGGAAAGCACTGACTCCACTCGCCAACACAACTCAACTGTGTGAGCTGAATCCTTATAGGCCTAGAGGACAGCTGGAAAGCACTGACTCCACTCGCCAACACAACTCAACTGTGTGAGCTGAATCCTTATAGGCCTAGAGGACAGCTGGAAAGCACTGACTCCACTCGCCAACACAACTCAACTGTGTGAGCTGAATCCTTATAGGCCTAGAGGACAGCTGGAAAGCACTGTTTTAATTCGATACCCAGATACAGCACTTTGTTTCTTTCATCTCTCTAACCTTCCTTCCTACCAGAAACATAAGTTCCACTGCTCTACCCACTGATCTAGGGTTTATTTCATGAGTTGTGTGTTAGACATTTGTGTCCGTTCACGTGTATACCTCAGTAGATTGGAGGGGTTGGAGGGAGGGAGGGAGGGAGGGGTTGGAGGGAGGGAGGGCAAAACAACAACAACAGTTAAAATCTAGAACCGAGATGGGGGGGCTTAGAGTCATAAAGTCAATGGAGGGTGAAGATGAAAAAGAAAAACAAAGAGAGACTGTCTCCACCTCCCTCAATATTTATTTTCATGGAGGAAGAAGTAGGAATAGACAGAATCAGGGGTGAAGAGTCACTAGAGGAGTAAAAACAGTCACACCCACTGACACTCCAACAGGTGCAGAGGGAAAGAAAGGGAGGGAGAGGGACAAAGAGAGATGATAACTAACGCATTCAAATGACTCGTGTAGGACGGAGAGAAAGAGATTAAATGACTTGTGTAGGGAGGGAGAGAAAGAGATTAAATGACTTGTGTAGGGGGGAGAGAAAGAGATTAAATGACTTGTGTAGGGGGGAGAGAAAGGGATTAAATGACTTGTGTTGGGAGGGAGAGAAAGGGATTAAATGACTTGTGTAGGGAGGGAGAGAAAGAGATTAAATGACTTGTGTAGGGAGGGAGAGAAAGAGATTAAATGACTTGTGTAGTGGGGAGAGAAAGGGATTAAATGACTTGTGTTGGGAGGGAGAGAAAGGGATTAAATGACTTGTGTAGGGTGGGAGAGAAAGAGATTAAATGACTTGTGTAGGGAGGGAGAGAAAGAGATTAAATGACTTGTGTAGGAGGGAGAGAAAGAGATTAAATGACTTGTGTAGGGAGGGAGAGAAAGAGATTAAATGACTTGTGTAGGGAGGGAGAGAAAGAGATTAAATGACTTGTGTAGGGTGGGAGAGAAAGATTAAAGGACTTGTGTAGGGAGGGAGAGAAAGAGATTAAATGACTTGTGTAGGAGGGAGAGAACGAGATTAAATGACTTGTGTAGGGGGGAGAGAAAGAGATTAAATGACTTGTGTAGGGAGGGAGAGAAAGGGATTAAATGACTTGTGTTGGGAGGGAGAGAAAGGGATTAAATGACTTGTGTAGGGAGGGAGAGAAAGAGATTAAATGACTTGTGTAGGGAGGGAGAGAAAGAGATTAAATGACTCGTGTAGGAGGGTGAGAAAGAGATTAAATGACTCGTGTAGGGCGGAGAGAAAGAGATTAAATGACTCGTGTAGGAGGGAGAGAAAGAGATTAAATGACTCGTGTAGGAGGGTGAGAAAGAGATTAAATGACTCGTGTAGGGCGGAGAGAAAGAGATTAAATGACTCGTGTAGGGGGAGAGAAAGAGATTAAATGACTCGTGTAGGGAGGGAGAGAAAGGGATTAAATGACTCGTGTAGGGAGGGAGAGAAAGGGATTAAATGACTCGTGTAGGGAGGGAGAGAAAGGGATTAAATGACTTGTGTAGGGAGGGAGAGAAAGGGATTAAATGACTTGTGTAGGAGGGAGAGAAAGAGATTAAATGACTTGTGTAGGGTGTGAGAGAGAGATTAAATGACTTGTGTAGGGTGTGAGAGAAAGAGATTAAATGACTTGTGTAGGGTGGGAGAGAGATTAAATGACTTGTGTGGGGGGGGGAAAGAGATTAAATGACTTGTGTAGGGAGGGAGAGAAAGAGATTAAATGACTTGTGTGGGGGGGGGGGAGAAAGAGATTAAATGACTTGTGTAGGGTGTGAGAGAAAGAGATTAAATGACTTGTGCAGACAGAGCATGTATCAGACGGACGGACGGACAGAAAAACTGTCACTCAGAATCTTGTCTCCATGGACACAGCTGGCCAGTGAAACTCTACTCTTAAAACAATGAGTAGAACGTCGCTCCAGAAAACAGATGAGGGAGAGAGTTAAAGAGGGATAGGCAGAAAGAGTGTAGGCGTGTAGTGGTGTGTTCTTGTCTAAATAAATACATCAAACAAGTTCAGCTAGTGACTCCTGATTGGCTACTCACTAATTCTCATTGTCTGGGTGACAGGTCTACACCAGGACTCATGCAATCACACACGTGCCGCAGGTGCAAATACACACACACAATGTCTGTTTGGGCTGAGTCTTAACAGCTTTTTGTGTTTATGATTGTCCGTGAGTGTGTTTTATTATGAGTGTGTGTTTAAGTCGGTTCTTCCATGCGTGTTTGTTCATGTGAGTGGAACAGCCCACACAAACTCTGTCATCCGGCTGGGAATGGGCCGTGATGATATTTCATAATGTTACGTTTGTTCCTTCGGTCAGTCAGAGATGACTATTAGATGTAAGGTCATCTAAAGATAATAGCCAGACATGTCACTAACCACTCTCCTTCTCTTCTCTCTCTCTCTCTAGTTTCCTATGGGATGAGTACACAGTGGAGGTGAAAATCAACGACTACCTGGACATCATCTGTCCTCACTACACGCGCGGGGAGCTGCCGTCCCAGGAGGCCGAGCGGTACGTGCTGTACATGGTGGAGAAGGAGGACTATGATGTGTGTAAGCCCCACTCCTTCGACCAGCTGCGTTGGGAATGTTCCCGACCCTTCGCTGCCCACGCCCCCGAGAGGTTCTCCGAGAAGTTCCAGCGCTTCACCCCCTTCACCCTGGGCAAGGAGTTCAGACATGGAGAGAGCTACTACTATATCTGTAAGTATATCAATACTATAGTAGTACTACTACACATTTACTAATACCACTACTATCTATGTGCAGTACTACAATCTATGTGAATACTACCACTTAACTGTACAATAGACTACTCTAACACAATGCTTGGGTATTTGTACTAAACCTCCCTCTCTTCTCCCTCTTCAGCCAAGCCGCTGCATCACCACGGCCAGGAGTGTCTGAGGCTGAAGGTGGATGTGGTTGGACCTCATGGTGAGCTCCATTCCCCTGTCTCCATCAACATGCTAGCATTAGCCTCTGTTAGCTTTAGCCTTTAGAGGGTTTTCCTATGGTAGCATTAGCTTCCGTTAGCATCAATGTCTAGGCTTAGTGTTCCCCATATTCAGTGGTGTTCCGGTTGGGTGTTCATACAATCAAGTTCTTACCAATGACTTCTTGTCTTCTACAGGTTCTGGGAAGGCCAAGGCTGACAAAGTCAAGGATGGAGTGATGGAGAAAGCGATGGATGGAGGAAAGGGAAAGATAGGAGCAGGAGGAGTGCACAACCCCTCCAACAGGCTTCCAGCCGGTACGTCTCCCATCTGTCCATCCAGAGAGACAGTCAGATGTACAGCATTTACTCTGGATACTGGAAGTACAGTAGAATTGTTCCACTTGTTTCTGATAATAACATGTTCTCTCTCTCTCCAGATGACCCTACTGTGTTGGAGCCTAAGGTCCAGAAGAGTGTGGGTAGTTCAGGTGTTCAGCTGGTCTCCCTGTCGGTCTTCTTCACCCTGTTCCCCGTCCTACTATCCCTGTTACTATATTGAGACTGAGTTACAGACCTAGCTACAACAGAGACACTGTCAACCCAATGCTGGACATTGGCACGGAGAAGATTTTTATAGATATGTTTATATTTGCAACTGGACTGAGCTGCTGCATGTGTGTGTGTGTGTGTGTGTGTGTGTGTGTGTGTGTGTGTGTGTGTGTGTGTGTGATTGGAACGTGGATCGTTCCAGAGACGATGATCATCAAGAGTATTTTCTGAAGGATATTTTTCTACATGTTTTTGTAAATGAAAGAGGATGGATGCTATTTCCCTTTTTTCTCCATTTGATCTGTATGGAGACCTGGAAACCCCACTGACTCTGGAACAGATCTAACTGGAAATGTGATGTACTAATCATTATTGGAAAACTGACAAAGGGATAACTGTTTTCATGATTACCCTGAATTGAATTATAACAGTGATTATACACGGAGTGTAAAAAACATGATCAATACCTTCCTAATATTGAGCTGCACCCCCTTTTGCCCTCAGAACAACCTCAATTCGTCAGGGCATGGACTCTACAAGGTGTCCAAAGCGTTCCACAGGGATGCTGGCCATGTTGACTACAATGCTTCCCACAGTTGTGTCAAGTTGGCTGGATGTCCTTTCTTGTGATTCTTGATACACACAGGAAACTGTTGAGCGTGAAAAACCTAGCAGTGTTACAGTTCTTGACACACTCAAACCGGTGTGCCTTGTACCTACTACCATACCCCGTTCAAAGCCACTTCAATCTTTTGTCTTGCCCATTCACCTTCTGAATGGCACATATAAACAAGCCTTGTCTCAAGGCTTAAAAATCCTTTGTTAACCTGTCTCCTCCCCTTCATCTACACTGATTTGAAGCAGATTTAGCAAGTGACATCATAGCTTTCACCTGGTCAGTCTGACATGGAAAGAGCAGGTGCTCCTAATGTTTTGTACACTCAGTGTATAATGCGGGTACATATTCTTTGTTCAATCTGAAATAGTTTGAGCCAAAGCCTACAGTAGTCCTCTGAAACGGCCTCATGTTTCCTCTACATGTAGAAACTATTGATGTGTATATATGTATGTGTATTAACTGACCTTCCTCTAAGCACGGTTTATGTCTTGTTTAGTGTAGTAGATACTCAGGTCAATGGGGACGTTTCTTCTTGACATGTCACTAAAATCAAACTAAAGTGTATTTGTCACGTCCACAGGATACAGCAGGTGTGAACAGTACAGTAAAATGCTTACTTGAAAGCTCTTCCTCAACAATTATAAGTCACTGTACAAAACCCAATGATGTGACAGATGCATACTCTAAAGCACAGATTAGCACACACTAGAACAAAACACACATTCTATGTTGTAGATATACACAGATATCTACATAACCAGATCCTCTGTCATTGAGATGGTACAACAGCTTCTAGTGAACACATTGGGATCGTTTTAGTCATTGCCGGTTTGCTTTTGTACGTCTTTATGGTTTAGTGTTGAACAGATGAGTGTATAGGAACGAGATGGAGGGAATGGGAGTTGAGGGAAGGAGGAGAGCAAAGCGGTAATGACAGGATTCTGAGAGAGTGTTGTGATTGCAGGGAGGCTGGGAGCTGTGCTTCCTTTACTGATATACTGTAAACAACATAACCGGTACACTGGATATTTTGGTGTGTGTACAGCACTGTAGGTTGGTGGCACCCTGATTGGGGAGAACTGGCTCGTGGTAATGACTGGAATGGTATCTCATACATAAACACATGGTTTCCAGGTGTTTGATGCCATTCCATTCGCTCGGTTCCGGACATTATTATGAGCCGTCGTCCCCTCAGCAGCATCCTGTGGTTTACAGGTGTAATGCAAAGGAAATCCCTACATACAGACACTGTATTGTAACTTGTTTTTGTAAATGTTTGTACATAAAATATGTAAATAACAGCATTTTTTTAAAATGTGAAAACTTTAATGTAATTAAAAAAGTGATAATAAATCTGACTTGAGTGTTTCAATTCTCACATTTTATAGCCAAAGGTAAAACATTGATGGTCACACTTTCAAAGTTGTTACTTTTGACAAAATTCACAGCTGGAGTATAAAACTTTCACTGTGACATTCTGACATTTGTTTTGATGGATGACAAAGGCCCATCCATCTGATCTCTGAAGAAATCTCACCCTCTCGCCAACTCCCCTCATGTCTTTCCCGTGCTCTTCTCTCCTTCCCTCGCTTTTGCCGTTTCTGTCTTTCATCCTGGGCTGGTTTTCTCTGGCCATAACATCACAGCCCTATGGCCAAACGTCGGTGTGGAGATGGATGAGAGAGATACTATTTGGCCTTAAACAGAGAGTACACCGTGGCAGAATACCTGACCACTGTGACTGCCCCAAACTTAAGGAAAGCCTTGTGTAACGAGTGCGCTGAGAGTCGGGAAGCAAGATCAGGGAGTGAGTGTTTTAATAAATAAACAACTAAATACCAAACAAGAAACGCACAGAAATGATGACACCTGGGGAAGGAACCAAAGGGAGTGACAGATATAGGGAAGGTAATCAGGGAAGTGATGGAGTCCAGGTAAGTCTGATGACACGCAGGTGCGCGCAACGATGGTGACGGGTGTGACCCATAATGAGCTGCCTGGTGACCTAGAGGCCGGAGAGGGCACACACGTGACACTTTGACTATGTACAGACTCAGTGAGCGTAGGCTTGCTATTGCGAAAGGCCGCCGTAGGCAGACCTGGCTCTTAAGAGAAGACAGGCTATGTGCACACTGCCCACAAAATGAGGTAGAAACTGAGCTGCACTTCCTAACCTCCTGCCCAATGTATGACCATATTAGAGACACATATTTCCCTCAGATAACACAGATCCACAAAGAATTTGAAAACAAATCAGATTTTGATAAACTCCCATATCTGTTGGGTGAAATTCCAGTGTGCCATCACAGCAGCAATATTTGTGACCTGTTGCCACAAGAAAAGGGCAACCAGTGAAGAACAAACACCATTGTAAATACAACCCATATTTATGTTTATTTATTTTCCCTTTTGTACTTTAACCATTTGCACATCGTTACAACACTGTATATCGACATAATATGGCATTTGTAATGTCTTTCTTCTTTTGGAACTTCTGTGAGTGTCATGTTAACTGTTCACTTTTATTGTTTATTTCACCTTTGTATATTATCTACTTCACTTGCTTTGGCAATGTTAACACATGTTTCCATGCCAATAAAGCCCTTTAACTGAAAATGATCATACTAATTTGAGAGAGCACAGGGGGAGGAGAGAGGGGTGACAGGAGACCAAGAGCAAACTGACACCTGGGTATGAAAGTGCTACTCTCACTCTCTCCCTCAAACTCTCCCTTGCCCTTCTGTTTGCTATCTTGTCTCTTCTCTCCCCTCCCTCTCTCAATTCAATTCAAAGAGCTTTATTGGAATGAGAAACATATTGACATTGCCAAAGCAAGTGAAATAGATAAACAAAATTAAAAGAAACAAGTGAAAAAGTTCCAAAGGAATAGAGACATTTTGTCAATAGGGTGTGCAGGGTGAATACGTGGTCGGTCGTACGGTAATTTGGTAAAAAGCCAATTTGCTCAGTACATTGTTTTCACTGAATAAATGTATGAGTCTGCTGTTAAGGATAATGCAGAGGATTTTCCCAAGGTTGCTGTTGACGCATATCCCACGGTAATTATTGGGGTCATTTGTCTCCACTTTTGTGGTTTGCGGTGATCAGTCCTTGGATTGTGGAAGATGCCAGAGCTGTGGAGGATGTTAATATTAAAGAGTTTAAGTATAGCCGATTGGAATTTGTTGTCTGTATATTTTAGCATTTCATTTAGGATTACAACGCCACAGGCCTTTTTTGGGTTGGAGGGTTTGTATTTTGTCCTGTAGTTAATTCAATGTAATTTGAGAATCCAGTGGGTTCTGGTAGTCTTTAATAGCTGATTCTAAGATTTGAATTTGTGCATGTATATGTTTTTGATGTTTGTGTAACAATTTAGTCCGTCCCCTCACCCCAAACCGGGCGCGAACAAGGGACCCTCTGCACACATCAACAACAGTCACCCACAAAGCATCGTTACCCATCGCTCCACAAAAGCTGCGGGGAGGGGAACCACTACTTCAAGGTCTCAGAGCAAGTGACGTCACCGATTGAAAGGCTATTAGCGCGCACCACCGCTAACTAGATAGCCATTTCACATTGGTTACATTTGTTCTTAGTTATAGAGTCCAAAAGATTGGAGAAGAGGTTTATCCATACATCTCCGTTTTGGATAGATTACTCTTCGTGTTGTTGTTTGTTTAGTGTGTTCCACTTTTCCCAGAAGTGGTTAGATGCTATGGATTATTCAATTACACTAAGCTGTTTTCCAACGTGCTGTTCCTTCTTTTTCCGTAGTGTATTTCTGTATTGTTTTAGTGATTCACAATAGTGAAGGCGTAGTCTCATGTTTCTGGGTCTCTATGTTTTTGGTTGGATAGGATTCTCATTTTCTTTCTTTGTTTTTTGCATTCTTCATCTAACTCTCTCTCTCTCTCTGCCCTGTCTCCTGTGAAAACTCCACATCTGCTGGCACCATGTTGAGTTGGACTGCAGGGCTGCCCATATAGGTGGTACCACCTATATGTACCAACCGGGGTTTACACAAGCTTTACAGTGCAAACAGGGGAGTTACCCAAATCTGTCATCTTCAACATAATATTTGAAGATTTTATTTCCAAAATGCTATATATCAATTTTCAGAAATGTTGGTAAATTTGCTTTTATTGTTTAAAGAAATGATGAAAGAGTTTGTGTTTTTCACTATCTGGTCACGGCATGGGGTTGTTCAATGTCAACAGTGAAGAGGCGACTCCGGGATGCTGGCCTTCTAGGCAGAGTTCCTCTGTCCAGTGTCTGTTGTCTTTTGCCCATCTTAATATTTTCTTTAAATTGGCCAGTCTGAGATATGGCTTTTTCTATGCAACTCTGCCTAGAAGGCCAGCATCCCAGAGTCGCCTCTTCACTGTTGACGTTGAGACTGGTGTTTTATGGGTACTATTTAATGAAGCTGCCAGTTCAGGACTTGTGAGGCATCTGTTTCTCAAACTAGACACTCTAATGTACTTGTCCTCTTGCTCAGTTGTGCACCGGGGCCTCCCACTCCTCTTTCTATTCTGGTTAGATTCAGTTTGCGCTATTCTGTGAAGGGAGTAGTACACAGCATTGTACGACATCTTCAGTTTCTTGGCAATTTCTTGCATGGAATAGCCTTCATTTCTCAGAACAAGAAAAGACTGACGAGTTTCAGAAGAAAGTTCTTTGTTTCTGGCATTTTCATCCTGCAATCGAACCCACAAATGCTGATGCTCCAAATACTCAACTAGTCTAAAGAAGGCCAGTTGTATTGCTTCTTTAATCAGGACAACAGTTTTCAGCTGTGTTAACACAATTGCAAAAGGGTTTTCTAATGATCAATTAGCCTTTTAAAAGGATAAACTTGGATTAGCTAACACAACGGGCCATTGGAACACAGGAGTGATGGTTGCTGATAATGGGCCTCTGTAAACCTATGTAGATATTCCATTAAAAATCAGCCGTTTCCAGCTATAATAGTAATTTACAACATTAACAATGTCTACACAGTATTTCTGATCAATTTGATGTTATTTTAACCTGTCTAGGCTGAGGGTGCCGCTAGTGGCACTCCCCCCCCACCCCCACTGAAAAACCAGTGCCGCGAAATTCAAAAAAAAAATTTTTTTTAAATATTTAACTTTCACACATTAAAGTCCAATACAGCTAATGAAAGACACAGATCTTGTGAATCCAGCCAACATGTCCGATTTTTTAAATGTTTTACAGGGAAGACACAATATGTAAAGATGTACATCTATTACCTAAAAACACATTAGCATAATCCACCATCTTTTATTTGTCCACCAACACCAGTAGCTATCACCAATTCGGCTAAACTAAGATATTTATAGCCCCTAACCAAGAAAAAAACTCATCAGATGACAGTCTGATAACATATTTATGGTATGGGATAGGTTTTGTTAGAAAAATGTGCATATTTCAGGTAGATGGCATAGGTTACAATTGCACCCACCGTCACAAATGGAATAGAAAAACTACTTAGAGCAACGTGTTTACCTACTTACTAATCATCAAACATTTCGTAAAAATACACAGCATACACGAATCGAAAGACACAGATCCTGTGAATACAGACAATATTTCAGATTTTCTAAGTGTCTTACAGCGAAAACACAATAAATCGTTATATTAGCATAGCACATAGCACATAGCAGCCCAGCATTGATTCTAGCCAAAGTGGGCGATAACGTCAACATCGCCAAAAATATATAAATTTTTTCACTAACCTTCTCAGAATTCTTCAGATGACACTCCTGTAACATCATATTACACAATCCATATAGAGTTTGATCGAAAATGTTTATATTTAGCCACCAAAATCATGGTTAGACAATGTGAAATGTAGCTCAGCTGGTCAGAAAATGTCCTTGCGCCACTTAGACAGTGATCTACTCTTATACATAAATACTCATAAACGTGACTAAAAAATATAGGGTGGACAGGGATTGATAGACAATTTAATTCTTAATACAATTGCGGAATTACATTTTTTAATTTATCCTTACTTTTCAATACAGTTTGCGCCAAGCGAAGCTACGTCAAAAAACATGGCGTCCTAAGCCACTAAAATTTTTCGACAGAAACACGATTTATCATAATAAAAATGTCCTACTTTGAGCTGTTCTTCCATCAGTATCTTGGGCAAAGGATCCTTTCTTGGGAGTAATCGTCTTTTGGTGGAAAGCTGTCCTCTTGCCATGTGGAAATGCCAACTGCGTTCGGGATGAACTGAAAGCGTGCCCAGCTATTCACAGCGTTAAAGAAATAAATGTCCCAAAATCGCACTAAACGGATATAAATTGCTATAAAACGCTTTAAATTAACTACCTTATGATGTTTTTAACTCCTATAACGAGTAAAAACATGACCGGAAAAATATAACAGGCTAAACTAACGCTTGGAAAAATAGCAGGTCGATGTCCTCCACGCGCATTACGCAGCTGCAAAGGAGCTCCTACCTACAGGTTTTTTTTATTTATAGGGCCTGTGAACGCGCAATCGACCCCATTGAAATCGTCATCACGTAAAGGCATCCAGGGGAAGACGTAAGCAGTGTCCGTATAGTCATAGCAATAACAGTGCCCTTTTAACTGACTCCAGAACAGTGGCCAAAATTTCTGAAATCTGACTCCATGTCAGGGAAATTGCTGTAGAATGGGCTCTGTTCCACTTAGAGACCAAATTTCAACTCCTATAGAAACTATAGACTGTTTTCTATCCAATAATAATAATAATATGCATATTGTACGATCAAGGATTTTGTGGGAAGCCGTTTCAAAAATTACACGATTAGCATAAATAGTCTCAACAGCGCCCCCATCCTCAACAGGTTAAATTAACTACCTTATGATGTTTTTAACTCCTATAACGAGTAGAAACATGACCAGAGTAATATTACTCCCTCCACTAATGCTTGGAACAAGTGCGGGTCGATGTCCTCCAGGCGCATAACGCAGCAAGAAAAGAGTTCCTAGCTACAGGGTTTTTTAATTTGTAGTGCCTGTGAACGCGCAATCGACCCCAGTCAAATCGTCATCACGTAAAGGCATCCAGGGGAAGACGTAAGCAGTGTCCGTATACTCATAGCAATAACTGTGGCCTTTTAACTGACTCCAGATCAGGGGCCAACATTTCTGAAATCTGACTCCATGTCAGGGAAATTGCTGTAGAATGGGTTCTGTTCCACTTAGAGACAAAATTTCAACTCCTATAGAAACTATAGACTGTTTTCTATCCAATAATAATAATAATATGCATATTGTACGATCAAGAATTTTGTGGGAAGCCGTTTCAAAAATTACACGATTAGCATAAATAGTGACAACAGCGCCCCCAGCCTCAACAGGCTAATGGACAAAAAAATTGTTTTTCAGTAATATGAGATCTGTATTTAAAACGTTTACATTTTAATTTTAGTCATTTAGCAGATGCTCTTATCCAGCGCGACTTACAGTAAGGGCATTTATCTTATGATAGCTAGGTGAGACAAATACATAGCACAGTCAAATATACAGGATGCTAACATTCCATTCCAGCTAAACAATGCATATATAGCATTTAGCAAAAAAACTCATTTTCATACACATCTAAAATCTATTAATTAAAATCTGAGAACAGTTATATTTTACACACAGATGATGGTAACCATAAGCAATCATTTGTGATGAAAAGTCACTGGTGGAAGAGTTGGGGGATATAGCATTTTGGAAATAAACTCTTCCTTCATAAAAGAAGACTGTAATGGGGACATTTAAGATACAGAAACAGTCATTGACTTTTCCCACATTTTGTTGGGTTACAAAGTGGGATTAAAGTGGATTTAATTGTCATTTTTGGTCAATGAGCTACACAACATACTCTGTAATGTCAAAGTGGAAGAAAAATTCTAACATTTATTACAATGTTGAAAAATAAAACACTAAAACCTTGATTACATAAGTTTTCAACCCCCTGAGACAATACATGTGAGAAACACAGTTGGCAGCGATTACAGCTGTGAGTCTTTCTGGGTAAGTCTCTAAGAGCATTACACACCTGGATTGTGCAATATTTACCCATTATTATTTAAAAATTCTTCAAGCTATGTCAAATTGGTTGTTGATCTTGCCATAGGTTTTCAAGCCAATTTATGTCAAAACATTAACTAGGCCACTCAAGAAAATTAAATGTTGTCTTAGCAACTCCAGTGTATATTTGTCCTTGTGTTTTAAGTTATTGTCCTGCTGAAAGGTGAATTTGTCTCCCAGTGTCTGTTGCAAGACTGAACCAGGTTTTCCTCTAGGATTTTGTCTGTGCTTAGCTGCCTTCTGTTTCTTTTTATTTAAAAAAATCCCTAGTCCTTGCCAATGACAAGCATGCCCATAACATGATGCAGCCACCACCATGCTTGAAAATATGAAGAGTGGTACTCAGTGATGTGTTGTGTTGGATTTTCCCCAAACATAATCCTTTGTATTCATGACAAAAAGTTAATTTATTAGCAAAATAGTTTTGCAGTATTACTTTAGAGCCTTGTTGAAAAAAGGATGTATGTTTTGGAATATTGTTTATTCTGTGCAAGCTTCCTTATTTTCATTCTGTAATTTAGGTTAGTATTGCGGAGTAACTACATTGTTGTTGATCCATCCTCAGTTTTCTCCTATCACAGCCATTAAACTTTGTAACTGTTTTAAAATCACCATTGGCCTTATGGTGAAATTTCTGAGCAGTTTCCTTCCTCTCTAGCAACTGAGTTAGGAAGGACGCCTATTTCTTTGTGGTGACTGGGTGTATTAATATACCATTCAAAACCTAATTAATAACTTCACCATGCTCAAAGGGATATTCAGCGTCTTCTTACCAATCGATGCCTTTCTTTGCGAGGCATTGAAAAAACTCCCTGGTCTTTGTGGTTGAATCAGTGCATGAAATTCACTACTCGATTGAGGGACCTTACAGATAATTGTATGTGTGTGGCACAGAGATTGGTTAGTCATCAAAAAATATGTTAACCACTATTATTGAACACAGAATGAGTCAATGCAACTGTGTGATTTGTTAAGCACATTTTTACTCCTGAACTTATTGAGGCTTGCCATAACAAACAGGTTGAATACTTATTGACTAAAGACATTTTTACTCCTGAACTTATTGAGGCTTGCCATAACAAACGGGTTGAATACTTATTGACTCAAGACATTTCAGCTTTTCGTTTTGTATTCATTTCGTAATTTTTCTACAAACAAAATACATTTTTGACATGGGGTATTGTGTGTAGATCAGTGACACAAAATCTCTAATAAATATAATGTAAATGCAGGCTGTAACATAACAACATGTAGAAAACGTCAAGGGGTGTGAATACTTTCTGAAGGTACTGTAACTAAAGTTCATATTCAGTTTAGACACAATGTTTAGCATATTTGGAGTTTCTTTATTACACTTCATTTCCACTGTTCTGTTTGTGAAACTCAAGGTGTGGGTTGACGGTCACTAGTGTGGGTTGATGGTCACTAGTGTGGGTTGACGGTCACTAGTGTGGGTTGACGGTCACTAGTGTGGGTTGACGGTCACTAGTGTGGGTTGACGGTCACTAGTGTGGGTTGACGGTCACTAGTGTGGGTTGACGGTCACTAGTGTGAGTTGATGGTCACTAGTGTGGGTTGAAGGTCACTAGTGTGGGTTGATGGTCACTAGTGTGGGTTGACGGTCACTAGTGTGGGTTGACGGTCACTAGTGTGGGTTGACGGTCACTAGTGTGGGTTGACGTCACTAGTGTGGGTTGACGGTCACTCGTGTGGGTTGACGGTCACTAGTGTGGTTTGATGGTCACTAGTGTGAGTTCATGGTCACTAGTGTGGGTTGACGGTCACTAGTGTGGGTTGATGGTCACTAGTGTGGGTTGATGGTGACTAGTATGGGTTGATGGTCACTAGTGTGGGTTGAAGGTCACTAGTATGGGTTGATGGTCACTAGTGTGGGTTGAAGGTCACTAGTGTGGGTTGAAGGTCACTAGTGTGGGTTGATGGTCACTAGTGTGGGTTGATGGTCACTAGTGTGGGTTGAAGGTCACTAGTGTGGGTTGAAGGTCACTAGTGTGGGTTGAAGGTCACTAGTGTGGGTTGATGGTCACTAGTATGGGTTGATGGTCAACGACAAAGTCGTTGCCTTTTTGTTTTGACTTCCTACAAGCCTCTCAGGCAGCTGTTTCCAGAACATGTGGTGCTGTCTGATTAGGACATTAACGGACTGTCTCCAAGAGGCCAGTTAGACATTTTCTCTGCTTCAATGCTGGGTGGTGTCTCCCTGTTGCAACTTTAATTTAACTTTAATAACTTTAATTAACAGGGTTGATTTTTGATTGACTTCATCTACAACTGCTCTCCTTTTTGTTCACCTGGAAATGTTTATTACACAGGCAAAACGTGAATTAGGAGCAATTCCACTTCACACTGTAGTGACTGAGATGAGTTCCCCCTCACAATGTACAAAACCATATTGCTCATTATTATCCTACATAATATAAAGGTGCATATTGTGAAGAGGGTGTATGTGGTATAAAGTTACACTGTTTACAACATTCCAGGCTATATTTGGGTATTTATATTGGATCTCAGTGATGATACAGAAGAGGATGTCATTCATTCCAACCCAGCATGTCTCTGGGTTGGAAACTTCACACTGTGTGATGCCCAGACTACACTACTAGACATCCCAGTATTCTGACTGTCGTCTTGCTGTCTGTCCCATAGAGGAATATGTCATTAGGATATTATTTGCTAAGGATGGGAGTTATATACAGCTATTATGGAGCACAGATACAGAATCCGAGCTGACAAGGTAAAAATCTCTGAACAAGGCAGTTAACCCACTGTTCCTAGGCCGTCATTGTAAATAAGAATTTGTACTTAACTGAATTGCCTAGTTAAATAAAGGTTCAATTTAAAAAAGTAAAACATTTGACAGGCAACTGCTGTTGTAAAATGGACTTTATCAAATACATTTGATTAATTGATTGCTTGAGCCATATATTTCTAAATACTACGATGGCAGGTAATCAAACAAAAGTAGCAAATGGGGGGGGGGGTACCTGCTAGCAGTAGGAGTAGTAGGTTTTGCAGAGGTGGCCTACCTACCCCAAAACAGACTGTGGTTTTACACTATTTGATCAGAGTATCATGATCTCCCCCTCCTGCACGTTTGACATAGACTATATTCTGCTGCGTTCATCTAAATGAGTGCATTTAGTGACCTTATAATATGTCCCTGAACACTGATGTAGTGGTACCCTCGGGAACATCAAAATCCCATTGTTGGTGATCACAGATGCAACTTCATGTCTCCAGAGTTGCCCGTGGACACTGATCTAAGGTCAGTTTATCATTCTTTCCCTTTATGGTTAAGGTTAATGTGTTGGGAGAAAAAGCTGATCCAAGATCTGTACCTAAAGTCCTTGCTGGATTACAAGCGAAATCATCCATCGTCATATTCACCATCATATCATTGGTGGAAACCTATCCATCCTCTCATCCTTATCTGCCAATCAGAGTGCAGAATTCTTTCAGAATACTGTGGCGTATTCATTAAGGAAACCGTTTACCGTTAAAGAACCAAACTAAAGCAAACAGAGCAAAACGAGAGTTTCTATTGGACACATAAATTTAGGTCTCTTCCCGGTTTGTTCTGTTTGCTTCCGTATAAGAAACGTTTTGCAACAGAATTAGCATAATGAATACGCCCCTGATTACAAACACGGAAATACAGTGTAGTTAGAACGACGTCAACGTTGAGTCGCTGATGCAGATGTCAACTATTTGCGCGATAGCTGATTTGATATTCATAGCGAAATTACTCACAATTTAGACACATACCTAGCTATCTAGGTAGTGCACCACATATTCCGTTTTCCGATCTATGGAGTTTTTGCAGTTTCTATCATGGGCGTGCATCGTATTTACAGTCGGGATGTTCTCGACTGGACTGTAAGTTTGACAGCTTTCTGCTTTTCAGAGAAACTATCTGGCTAAGTAGCTAACGTTAGCTAGATAACTGTTCTTTACTGCCAACATCGCAAACTTGGGCAGAGACCAAATTCAGTTCTAATTTGCTTGTTTGAATTGCATTAAACTGCGGAAACATAGCTAGCTAGGTGTTGGTTAGCTAGCTAGCTGGTCCACCCTTATCTCACAGATATGAGTTAATCAAATATTTGCTTAGTTATTCGTCCAATGCCCGAGGCTTGTGTAAATAGAATACTCAGGACAGGTGATAATAAAATCATGTTTTAGTTCAGTTGCATCCTTTTTCTTATGCTAGATTTGTGTGTGTGTGTGTGTGTGTGTGTGTGTGTGTGTGTGTGTGTGTGTGTGTGTGTGTGTGTGTGTGTGTGTGTGTGTGTGTGTGTGTGTGTGTGTGTGTGTGTGTGTGTGTGATCCTCTGTCAGGACGGACCTGAAGAAGATGAGAGCTTCCAAAAGTGCAGATAACGTCCAGTTCCTCCCCTTCCTCACCACATGCCTCAAGTAAGCTGTGTGTGTGGTGCCTAGGCAACGTGCCAGTGACCACTGATCAAACCCGGGTCATCTGCACAAGTCATACTGTGTTAGTCCACTGAGCTAATGTCTTGTCTGTCTCTATAGTAACCTGGGCTGGCTGTATTATGGGATACTGAAGACGGATGGGACTCTGGTCCTGGTTAACACCATAGGAGCCTGTCTACAGTCCCTCTACATCCTCTCCTACTGCCACTACACCAATGACAAGGTGAGCTGACCACAGTGTTTTATAGTCTCTCCTACTGCCACTACACCAATGACAAGGTGAGCTGACCACAGTGTTTTATAGTCTCTCCTACTGCCACTACACCAATGACAAGGTGAGCTGACCACAGTGTTTTATAGTCTCTCCTACTGCCACTACACCAATGACAAGGTGAGCTGACCACAGTGTTGTATAGTCTCTCCTACTGCCACTACACCAATGACAAGGTGAGCTGACCACAGTGTTGTATAGTCTCTCCTACTGCCACTACACCAATGACAAGGTGAGCTGACCACAGTGTTTTATAGTCTCTCCTACTGCCACTACACCAATGACAAGGTGAGCTGACCACAGTGTTTTATAGTCTCTCCTACTGCCACTACACCAATGACAAGGTGAGCTGACCACAGTGTTTTATAGTCTCTCCTACTGCCACTACACCAATGACAAGGTGAGCTGACCACAGTGTTTTATAGACTCTCCTACTGCCACTACACCAATGACAAGGTGAGCTGACCACAGTGTTTTATAGTCTCTCCTACTGCCACTACACCAATGACAAGGTGAGCTGACCACAGTGTTTTATAGTCTCTCCTACTGCCACTACACCAATGACAAGGTGAGCTGACCACAGTGTTTTATAGACTCTCCTACTGCCACTACACCAATGACAAGGTGAGCTGACCACAGTGTTTTATAGTCTCTCCTACTGCCACTACACCAATGACAAGGTGAGCTGACCACAGTGTTTTATAGTCTCTCCTACTGCCACTACACCAATGACAAGGTGAGCTGACCACAGTGTTTTATAGTCTCTCCTACTACCACTACACCAATGACAAGGTGAGCTGACCACAGTGTTTTATAGTCTCTCCTACTGCCACTACACCAATGACAAGGTGAGCTGACCACAGTGTTTTATAGTCTCTCCTACTGCCACTACACCAATGACAAGGTGAGCTGACCACAGTGTTTTATAGACTCTCCTACTGCCACTACACCAATGACAAGGTGAGCTGACCACAGTGTTTTATAGTCTCTCCTACTGCCACTACACCAATGACAAGGTGAGCTGACCACAGTGTTTTATAGTCTCTCCTAATGCCACTACACCAATGACAAGGTGAGCTGACCACAGTGTTTTATAGACTCTCCTACTGCCACTACACCAATGACAAGGTGAGCTGACCACAGTGTTTTATAGTCTCTCCTACTGCCACTACACCAATGACAAGGTGAGCTGACCACAGTGTTTTATAGTCTCTCCTAATGCCACTACACCAATGACAAGGTGAGCTGACCACAGTGTTGTATAGTCTCTCCTAATGCCACTACACCAATGACAAGGTGAGCTGACCACAGTGTTGTATAGTCTCTCCTACTGCCACTACACCAATGACAAGGTGAGCTGACCACAGTGTTGTATAGTCTCTCCTAATGCCACTACACCAATGACAAGGTGAGCTGACCACAGTGTTGTATAGTCTCTCCTAATGCCACTACACCAATGACAAGGTGAGCTGACCACAGTGTTTTATAGTCTCTCCTAATGCCATTACACCAATGACAAGGTGAGCTGACCACAGTGTTTTATAGACTCTCCTACTGCCACTACACCAATGACAAGGTGAGCTGACCACAGTGTTTTATAGACTCTCCTACTGCCATTACACCAATGACAAGGTGAGCTGACCACAGTGTTTTATAGTCTCTCCTACTGCCACTACACCAATGACAAGGTGAGCTGACCACAGTGTTTTATAGTCTCTCCTACTGCCACTACACCAATGACAAGGTGAGCTGACCACAGTGTTTTATAGTCTCTCCTAATGCCACTACACCAATGACAAGGTGAGCTGACCACAGTGTTTTATAGTCTCTCCTACTTCCATTACACCATTTTCCCGTTAGGGTTTGAAGTACACTTTTATTATATCTGCCCACTGGTTCCCTGCTTGAAGCCTAGTTTTAGGGTGTGTGCCAAAATGGTTCAAATTAGTATGGGGTCAGTGAACTTGTGTGTGTTCGTTCCAGAGGCGAGTGACCTCTCAGACGTTACTAGCAGGAGGAGTGGTCTGTGGAGGCTGGCTGTACTTCAGTGTTCTCCTGCCTCAGGGAGAGTCTCAGCTGGCCCAGCTAGGTCTCACCTGCAGCCTGTTCACTATCAGCATGTACCTGAGTCCACTCGCTGACCTGGTAAATATGCAAACCTTTTCTGACACAGTGTTTATACAATAAGCACCCTATGTCCACGCATTGGACACATTCTTCCACGCACTGGTGAAGAAACTTTTATACAACTTTAATACAACGTTCAGATAACATACACTCACTAGCCTGGCAAACAGACCTATTTTTCCAATGTTCTGATACCTACCACCCTGATACCCACTACACTCCGATTCCTCACATACTCTCATAAATATGTAAGGTAGACCAACAACAGGCCAATAAGATTCCATGTTCAGAACATGACCACCTCTAATCACTCTCTCTCCCCTTGCCCTTTGACTCCTCTCTTTCCCTCTGTTGCCTCTGTGTTCCTGTTTATTCCTCCGCCCGGGCTGCATGATATGGGCAAAAAGTCCAATTGTGATTATTTATTTTGGGGTGCAAATATTGCAATATATACTGAACAAAAATCTGAACTCAATATGCAAGAAATATTGTTACAGTTCATATAAGGAAATCAGCCAATTGAAATAAATTCTTTAGGCCCTAATCTATGGATTTCACATGACTGGGCAGGGGCTCAGCCATGGGTGGGCCTGGGAGGGCAAAGGAAGTGTGCTGCTTGAGTGACAGGGGGCGGGGCTTGGAGGTTGGAAGCAGCTGCAAGAAGGGAGAGGAAGAGAGACAAACTGAGGAAACTATAAAAACAGATGTTACACGTGGTGTTTTTAAATATTGTAATATGGATCTCTTCCTATATGGATATTGCACATGTCAATATTGCGATTTTGATGGGAATTGGATGAATTGTGCAGCCCTGCCCTCCACCTTCCTGTTTGTCTCATTCTCTCTCCCTCTGTCTCCTCATATCATCCTGTGTCTATTTCCTGCCTTTCTCTCATCTTTTCTTCCTGTTGTTCTGGGTTTGTGTTTTATCCCTTATGCTCTTTCTGGATATATTGGAATTGTGTCAATTCATCACCTACTCTCTCTGTCTCTCCTCTCTGTCCTCTCTCTCTCTCTCTGTCTCTCCTCTCTCTGTCTCTCCTCTCTCTGTCTCTCCTCTCTCTGTCTCTCCTCTCTCTGTCTCTCCTCTCTCTGTCTCTCCTCTCTCTGTCCTCTCCTCTCTCTGTCTCTCCTCTCTCTGTCCTCTCCTCTCTCTGTCTCTCTCTCTCTCTCTCTCTCTCTCTCTCCGACTCTCCTCTCTCTCTCCGACTCTCCTCTCTCTCTCCGTCTCTCCTCTCCGTCTCTCCCCCTCTCCTCTTTCTCCCTCTCTCGCCCCCTCTCTCTCTCTCTCGTCCCTTCTCCTCTCTCGCCCCCTCTCGTCCCTTCTCCTCTCTCGCCCCCTCTCTTCTCTGTCAGATGGAGATCGTGCGTACTGGTAGTGTGGAGCGTTTGTCCTTCTCTTTGACTGTAGCTACCTTCCTCACCTCAACATCCTGGACGCTCTATGGACTACAGCTGCAAGACTACTATATCATGGTGTGTGTGTATACAGTACATTTGGAAAGTATTCAGACCCCTTGACTTTTTCCACGCCTTATTTTGAAATGTATAAAATATTTTTTTCCCTCATCAATCTGCATAAAATACCTCATAATGACAAATTAAAAAACAAGTTTTATAGCCATTTTTGCAACTGTATTAATTTATAAAAAATACACAACTAAAATATCACGTTTACATAAGTATTCAGACTCTGTACTTTGGCAGCGATTACAGCCTCGGCCTTGAGTCTTCTTGGGTATGACACTACAAGCTTGGCACACCTGTATCTGAGGAGTTTCTCTCATTCTTCTCTGCAGATCAGCTCTGTCAGGTTGGATGGAGAATGTCGCTGCACAGCTATTTTCAGATCTCTCCAGAGATGTTCGATCGGGTTCAAGTCTGGGCTCTGGCTGGGCCACTCAAGGACATTCAGTGACTTGTCCCGAAGCCACTTCTGCGTTGTCTTGGCTGTGTGTTTAGGATCGTTGTCCTGTTAGAAGGTGAACCTTCGCCTCAGTCTGAGGTCCTGAGCTCTCTGGTGCAGGTTCTCATCAAGGATCTCTCTGTACTTTGCTCCGTTCATCTTTCCCTCGAACCTGACTAGTCTCCCAGTCCCTGCCGCTGAAAACATCCTCACAGCATGATGCTGCCACCACAATGTTTCACCATAGGGATGGTGCCAGGTTTCCACCAGACGTGACGCATGGCATTCAGGCCAAATAGTTCAATCTTGGTTTCATCAGAGTAGAGAATCTTGTTTCTCATGGTCTGAGTCTTTAGGTGCATTTTGGCAAACTCCAAGCAGGCTGTCATGTACCTTTTACTGAGGAGTGGCTTCCATCTGGCCACGATACCATAAAATCCTGATTTGGTGGAGTGCTGCAGAGATGGTTATCCTTCTGGAAGATTCTCCCATCTCCACAGAGGAACTCTGGAGCTATGTCAGAGTGTTCTTGGTCACCTCCCTGACCAAGGCTCTTCTCCCCCAACTGCTCATTTTGGCCGGGTGGCCAACTCTAGGAAGAGTCTTGGTGGTTCCAAAATTCTTCCATTTAAGAATGATGGAGGTCACTGTGTTCTTGGAGACCTTCAATGCTGCATAAATGTTTTGGTACCCTTCCCCAGATCTGTGCCTTGACACAGTCCTGTCTCGGACCTCTACGGTTGCACTGACAACTGTGGGACCTTATCTAGACAGGTTTGTGCCTTTCCAAATCATGTCCAATCAAATGAATTTACCACAGATGGACTCCAATCAAGTTGTAGAAACATCTCAAGGATGATCAATGGAAACAGGATGCACCTGAGCTCCATTTCTTTCTGTCTCATAGCAAAGGGTCTGAATACTTACGTAAATAAGCTATTTAAAAAAAAAAAAAATAATAATAATCTAGTTCTTGCTTTGTCATTATGGGGTATTGTGTGTAGATTGAAGATAATTTATTTTCATTTAATACATTTTCGAATGAGGCTGTAAAGTAACAAAATGTGGAAAAAGTCAAGGGGTCTGAATAGACTGTAGGTGAGACATGGTAGGGGCTAGATGGAAGGGGACTGTTAAATGATTGTAAATTACCTTTAGGGAAAGGGGATACCTAGTCAGTTGTACAACTGAAATGTGTCTTCCGCATTTAAGCCAACCCCTCTGAATCAGAGCGGTGCGGAGAACTGCCTTAATCGAAATCCAGGTCTTCGGCGCCCGGGGAACAGGGGGTTAACTGCCTTGCTTAGGGACAGAACGACACATTTTTACCTTGTCAGCTCGGGGATTCGATCCAGCAACCTTTCGGTTACTGGCCCAATGCTCCTACCCGCCAGGCTTTAACCTCTGTGTGTTTGTTTGTGTGTTCCAGGTTCCAAACACGCCAGGCATTGTGACCAGTCTCATCCGGTTCTTCCTGTTCTGGAGATTTGCATCTATCAATCAAGGCGTGCCATCCTATAAGCTCATTGAAATCTAAGTGGCTGGAGACTCGCACACCAATGGTTACAAGGGAGAGAGATAACAGGCTTCTTGACCCTATCATGGTCAGGCTGTCAATCACTGATATTGTTACTCATATTGTAAATGATTCATGATCACTCCTACCCACCAAGGGTTTAAGAAGACTTTCTCCTCTCAAGGCAGAAGCTGTCCCTAATCACAGATCTAGGATCAGAGTACCCTAGCAATGGGGGATGAACAATTATGAATAAATATCTGACCCTGTATCAGTGGTTAGGGGCATCTTCCTCATCTTTCTCCCTCCACCACTTCCTTTTAGTGCCTTCTGTCCTAGTCTGAGACATCATTAGTGCCACCTGAGAACTCAACCATGGGCGGGACAGTCCTGCCCTGTCATTCACAGTAGTCTCTGTTACCCAGTGGGAGGTTTTTTGCTCAGCATCAATGTGCTGCTATTGGTTGAATCGCTCTAACTAACAGGGCAGGATGATCCCACCTCTAGTGGGGTTTGAGACCCCCTCACCTTTTATAGTTGACTTGTCTGTCCTCATCACTATGGTACCCTGTGAACTAGGGGTGAACAACTGTTCCTGGTAGCCACAGTATCTGCTGGGTTGTTATCCTTCTCTTTTAACTAGACTGATGTACAGTGCATTTGGAAAATTTTCAGACCCCTTGAGTTTTTCCACATTTTGTTACGTTACAGCCTTACACTAAAATGTATTAAATTGTTTATTTTCCTCAATCTACACACAATACCCCATAATGACAAAGCAAAGAGAGGTTTATTTTTTTAAATTTTGTACATTTATATAAAATAAAATAAACGGAAATATCAAATTTCCATAAGTTTTCAGACCCTTTACTCAGTACTTTGTTGAAGCATCTTTGGCAGCGATTACAGCCTTGAGTCTTCTTGGGTATGACACTACAAACTTGGCACACCTGTATTTGGGGAGTTTCTCCCATTCTTCTCTGCAGATCCTCTCAAGCTCTGTCAGGTTGGATGGGAGCGTCGCTGCACAACTATTTTCAGGTCTCTCCAGAGATGTTCGATCGGGTTCAAGTCCAGTGACTTCTCCCGAAGCCACTGTGTGCTTAGGGTCATTATCCTGTTGGAAGGTGAACCTTCGCCTCAGACTGAGGTCCTTAGCGCTCTGGAGCAGGTTTTCATCAAGGATCTCTCTGTACTTGCTCCGTTTATCTTCAATCCTGACTAGTCTCCCTGTCCCTGTCACTGAAAAACATCCCCACAGCCTGATGCTGCCACCATCATGCTTCACCGTAGGGATGGTGCCAGGTTTCATCCAGATATGATGCTTGGCATTCAGGCCAAAGAGTTCAATCTTGGTTTCATCAGACCAGAGAATCTTGTTTCTCATGGTCTGAGGGTCATTTAGGTGCCTTTTGGCAAATTCCAAGCGGGCTGTCATGAGCCTTATACTGAGGAGTGGCTTCCGTCTAGCTACTCTACCATAAAGGCCTGATTGGTGCAGTTCTGAAAAAAGGTTGTTCTTCTGGAAGGTTCTCCCATTTCCAAGGAGAAGCTCTGTCGTGTTCTTGGTCACCTCCCTGACCAAGGCCCTTCTCCCCAGATTGCTCAGTTTGGCCCGGTGGCCAACTCTAGGAAGAGTCTTGGTGGTTCCAAACTTCTTCCATTTAAGAATGATGGAGGCCACGGTGTTCTTGAAACTTCAATACTCCATGGCAGAAATTGTTTGGTACCCTTCCCCAGATCTGTTCCTCGACACAATCCTGTCTCGGAGCTCTATGGACAATTCCTTCGACCTCGTGGCTTGGTTTTTGCACTGTCAACTGTGGGACCTTATATAGACAGGTGTGTGCATTTCCAAATCATGTCCAATCAATTGAATTTACCGCAGATGGAATCCAATCAAGTTGTAGAAACATCTCAAGGATGGAAACAGGATCAATGGAAACAGGAAGCACCTGAGCTCAATTTCGAGTCTCATCGCAAAGGGTCTGAATACTTATGTAAATATGTTATTTCTGTTTTTCATAGATTTTCAAAAATGTATATAAACCTGTTTTCACTCTGACATCATGGGATATTGTGTAAGCTTGATGAGGATTATTATTTAATTAATCCATTTTAGAATAAGGCTGATAATACTTTCTGAAAGCCCTGAATACCTGGATAACCAGACGTCTACGGTCTAGACTCGCTAGTCAATCACTTATATGAATGGGTCAGTTAAGTACCACGGAGAGATGAAGCAGGACTGTGTTGGCGGATTCACAGAATCTGAAGGGAATAAGAAGGAAATCTGGAGCCCTCCAACCAGGATTTCTGGAGAACCAGGGAATGTATTGAAAGTTCCTGTAATTTTGCAGCCCTAACCCTAACCCTATTCTAACCCTTACCCTACTCTAACCCTAACCCCTTACCCTACTCTAACCCTTACCCTATTGTAACCCTACTCTAACCCTAACCCTTACCCTACTCTAACCCTTACCCTACTCTAACCCTTACCCTAACCCTAACCCTACTCTAACCCTTACCTTTACCCTAACCCTTACCCTAACCATAACCCTACTCTAAGCAGACCTGGCATGTACTCTACATAATTGGTACTTGGTCTCTAAATCCATGAACTGAGGGAAGACTAAGAATTCCATTCTTATTGTGTTTCGTACAATGTTTTTATTGGTTGTATTTGGGTCATGTGTCTTCGTGTGCAAAATGTGTTTATTTTAATTTTTATTGGTTTACGTTTGTCCAAACTAAATATACTGTAAGTATATTGTCTGTGCTCTTTTTGTTGTTGATGCATTGGATTGTGTATAGGGAATTCTACATATGCTATTTTAATGGGATATTATCACTCTGGAAATAAGGGAGTTGGGGCTTTGCTGGTTCTTCAGACTGATTGAATAAATGTTTTATACTGTTGTCTAACATCCAGTGTTTTTCCTTGTGTGGAAAAGGAGTATCCACATAGGCCTACTGCTAACATGAATAGGTACAATTTGATTGGCTGAATATGCAGACATATTGAACGAGGTGAGAGCACTGCACTTGACCATGTGGAACACCAGTGGTGTATTCATTAGTCAGTTGCAAAATGTTTAGCAACAGAAACTGTTTACTCTAAAAGTAAGTTTCTATTGGACAAATTCAGGCAGGTCCCTGCCCATTTGGTTCTGTTTGCTTCCTAGAGTAAACGGTAAACAGTTTACATTGCAAAACACTTTCGCAACGGGATCCGACTAGTAAATACACCCCTGCTCTTGTAGTTATGTGGGGTTTGTTTGTGTTTTAGGGTTAATGACGTTACCCTTAGGTTTGATTGTGTGGAAAGCAGTGTGTGAGACCTTGCGTGATTGGGCGATACTGGGAATGAGTTTGTGTGAGTGAGACAAGGCAGTGTGATTGATCTGCAATGAGAATGTGTTGATGTGTGTGCGTATGAGTAAGTGTGTTTTCCTAGCCAACACTGCCTGATTGGGCAGCTGTGGGAACGGCTGTGTTTCGGGTTTCTCAGCGTGTGTGTATGTGTGTGCCAGCTTCTCTTCCTGTACCCAAAAGATCCAGCCTCCCTACTGAGAACACACAGACACAACACCAAGAGAGTGGGAGTGGGGAAAAGAGGGGGAGGAGATTGAGGGAGAGGGGACATGGAAAAGGAAGAGAGGGTGATTGGGAAATGTGAGGAAAGAGGGAGGAATAGGGTCAAGGGAACAGCAGAGATTGACAGAGTGTAACAGAAGATGTAAGAGAGAATGGAAGGATCAAGGGAAAAGATAGAGATAGATCTAGCTATGCCACAGGGAGATAGATCTAGCTATGCCACAGAAGAGAAACATAGCTATGCCACAGGGAGAGAGACCTAGCTATGCCAAAGGGAGAGAGACCTAGCTATGCCACGAGGAGAGAGACATAGCTATGCCACAAGGAGAGAGACATAGCTATGCCACAGGGAGAGAGACCAAGCTATGCCACAGGGAGAGAGACATAGCTATGCCACAGGGAGAGAGACCAAGCTATGCCACAGGGAGAGAGACCAAACTATGCCACAGGGAGAGAGACCTAGCTATGCCACAAGAAGAGAGACATAGCTATGCCACAGGGAGAGAGACCAAGCTATGCCACAGGGAGAGAGACATAGCTATGCCACAGGGAGAGAGACCTAGCTAGGCCACAGGGAGAGAGACATAGCTATGCCACAGGGAGAGAGACATAGCTATGCCGCAGGGAGAGAGACAGCTATGCCGCAGGGAGAGAGACCTAGCTATGCCGCAGGGAGAGAGACCTAGCTATGCCGCAGGGAGAGAGACCTAGCTATGCCGCAGGGAGAGAGACCTAGCTATGCCGCAGGGAGAGAGACCTAGCTATGCCGCAGGGAGAGAGACCTAGCTATGCCACAGGGAGAGAGACCTAGCTATGCCGCAGGGAGAGAGACCTAGCTATGCCGCAGGGAGAGAGACCTAGCTATGCCGCAGGGAGAGAGACATAGCTATGCCACAAGGAGAGAGAGCTAGCTATGCCGCAGGGAGAGAGACATAGCTATGCCACAAGGAGAGAGACCTAGCTATGCCACAGGGAGAGAGACATAGCTATGCCACAGGGAGAGAGACATAGCTATGCCACAAGGAGAGAGACCTAGCTATGCCACAGGGAGAGAGACATAGCTATGCCACAGGGAGAGAGACATAGCTATGCCACAAGGAGAGAGAGCTAGCTATGCCGCAGGGAGAGAGACCTAGCTATGCCACAGGGAGAGAGACCTAGCTATGCCAAAGGGAGAGAGACCTAGCTATGCCACGAGGAGAGAGACATAGCTATGCCACAGGGAGAGAGAGATAGCTATGCCACAGGGAGACAGACATAGCTTTGCCACAAGGAGTGAGAGGCAGCCTACAGGTGTGACTACTAGATGGTCTGGTTTTGATTCAACGGGAAATAGAAGAGGACATCTCAGTATAAACACTAGGGCTCTACTCTGGGAGGGAGGGAGGAAGAGATGAGGGATCTGAAGGCTTCTTGTGCGGAACAGTTTGTTCATATATTATGTCTTTCTTCCTTTTGGTCTTCGGCAACGGTCTTTTTTTGCTGTTTGCGCACACATTTTTTTCTCTCGGCAAACTGAAGATCTGAAGCCTAAGTCTGCACCCCTTCCTCATCATTGGTCAACAGTAGGGATTCTTCAACGATGTGTTGTCATTCAACGATAGACGACTCGTTTTTATGCACATTTGTTCACTTGAGAAATACTGCACCAAACATCTTAGTTAGATGTCAAAATGCTCAACTAAAGTGAAAAACTCACCAGAAGTGGGCGGGCAGAAAGGACGGGCAGAGTAGTGACTTTATTCTAGCAAGATAGTCCATGTCTCCGATCATCTTTGCTGATAGCAATGTTGTGTTTCCATAAGTGGATGAATTGGTCTAATGTAGCATGTATGGTAAAGCCTCAACCCTTAGCTATCTCTTCCAATTCAAATGAGCTAAAAAAAAGTGAATAATGACAATATGTGTTGTTTTGTGTGACTACAGCACCAGTGATAGAAGGCAGAAATAGAGACACGTTCTTATTGAGTGAGGCACTGGCTTCCGTTGGGTCATTAGAATTCAAAACAATACATTCTAAAATAAATCACACACACGCCTCGCACGGTCGCCTTTGGTGAGTTTAGGCCATTAGATCTCCTCTGCAAAAACATCTAAATTAATGACAGATTTCTTGAGTTATCTTCATTTAATTCTGACAATTTTGAGGGAGTGTATATTATTGTGTGTGTAGTGAAATGCTTGTGTTCCTAGCTTCAACAGTGAAGTAGTGTCTAACAATTCACTACAATACACACATCTAAAAGTAAAAGAATGGAATTAAGAAATATATAAATATTAGGACGAGTGGCATTGACTAAAATACAGTAGAATAGAATACAGTATATACATATGAGATGAGCATTACTTTTAAGGGAGTATGCAAGTGCACTTGTTTGGCTTGGTGCCTTTAGGGGGGAGGGTGTAAGGAAAGGGTGTAAGGAGCACAGGGGGGGTTCTCTCTGATAAAAACTAGGAATAATACAGAGAGATGAAGGGAATAGTTGAGGAGAGAAGGAGGGGCTGATTGGAGGGGTGTAGTCCCAATGTAAGGAGAGAGATGGGGACAATAGAAGGATCTACTGTATGGAGACACACAGACTAGACAAAGCTACAACAATGGGTTAATACACACCCATGTGATCATTGTGATTGTGTACGTGTCTTGGGGAGAGAGAGTTAGGGTATGGTTGTCTGGGGCGTACGGGCAAGAGGGGGACAAGATGTTGTGTGTGTTTAATCAGTGGAACAATGGCAGTCTGCTCACAAACAGGATCCCTCTGGTTCCTGAGTCTCTCTCTCTCTCTTTCTCTCTCTCTCTCTCTCTCTCTCTCTCTCTCTCTCTCTCTCCTCTCTCTCTCTCTCTCTCTCTCTCTCTCTCTCTCTCTCTCTCTCTCTCTCTCTCTCTCTCTCTCTCTCTCTCTCTCTCTCTCTCTCTCTCTCTCTCTCTCTCTCTCTCTCTCTCTCTCTCTCTCTCTCTCTCTCTCTCTGTCTCTCTCTCTTTCTGTCTCTGTATCTGTCTCTCTCTCTCCCTCTCTCTCTCTCTCTCTCTCTCTCTCTCTCTCCTTCTCTGTCTCTCTGTCTCTCTCTCTCTCTCTCTCTTACACACACACACACACACACACACACACACACACACACACACACACACACACACACACACACACACACACACACACACACACACACACACACACACACACACACACACACACACACACACACACACACACAGACAACCACACACAGAGAGAGAGAGAGACACAGACATGTACGCATGCACTCACAAATAACTACCCAAGCCACTGCCTGTTCACCCCACTATCATCCAGAAGGCGAGGTCAGTACAGGTGCATCAAAGCTGGGACCGAGAGACTGAAAAACAGCTTCTATCTCAAGGCCATCAGACTGTTAAATAGCCATCACTAACACAGAGAGGCTGCTCCCTACATACAGACTTGAAATCATTGGCCACTTTAATAAATTGATCACAATAATAATGCCACTGTAATGACGTTTACATATCTTGCCTCACTCATCTCATATTTAGTCAGCCACCAATTGTGCAAGTTCTCCCACTTAAAAAGATGAGAGAGGCCTGTAATTTTCATTTAGGTACACTTCAACTATGACAGACAAAATGAGAAAACAAAATCCAGAAAATCACATTGTAGGATTTTTAATTAATTGATTTGCAAATTATGGTGGAAAATAAGTATTTGGTCACCTACAAACAAGCAAGATTTCTGGCTCTCACAGACTTGTAACTTCTTCTTTAATAGGCTCCTCTGTCCTCCACTCGTTACCTGTATTAATGGCACCTGTTTGAACTTGTTATCAGTATAAAAGAAACCTGTCCACAACCTCAAACAGTCACACTCCAAACTCCACTATGGCCCAGACCAAAGAGCTGTCAAAGGACACCAGAAACAAAATTGTAGACCTGCACCAGGCTGGGAAGACTGAATCTGCAATAGGTAAGCAGCTTGGTTTGAAGAAATCAACTGTGGGAGCAATTATTAGGAAATGGAAGACATACAAGACCGCTGATAATCTCCCTCGATCTGGGGCTCCACGCAAGATCTCACCCCGTGGGATCAAAATGATCACCAGAACGGTGAGCAAAAATCCCAGAACCACACGCGGGGACCTAGTGAATGACCTGCAGAGAGCTGGGACCAAAGTAACAAAGCCTACCATCAGTAACACACTACGCCGCCAGGGACTCAAATCCTGCAGTGCCAGACGTGTCCCCCTGCTTAAGCCAGTACATGTCCAGGCCCGTCTGAAGTTTGCTAGAGAGCATTTGGATGATCCAGAAGAAGTTTGGGAGAATGTCATATGGTCAGATGAAACCAAAATATAACTTTTTGGTAAAAACTCAACTCGTCGTGTTTGGAGGACAAAGAATGCTGAGTTGCATCCAAAGAACACCATACCTACTGTGAAGCATGGGGGTGGAAACATCATGCTTTGGGGCTGTTTTTCTGCAAAGGGACCAGGACGACTGATCCGTGTAAAGGAAAGAATGAATGGGGCCATGTATCGTGAGATTTTGAGTGAAAACCTCCTTCCATCAGCAAGGGCATTGAAGATGAAACGTGGCTGGGTCTTTCAGCATGACAATGATCCCAAACACACCGCCCGGGCAACAAAGGAGTGGCTTCGTAAGAAGCATTTCAAGGTCCTGGAGTGGCCTAGCCAGTCTCCAGATCTCAACCCCATAGAAAATCTTTGGAGGGAGTTGAAAGTCTGTGTTGCCCAGCAACAGCCCCAAAACATCACTGCTCTAGAGGAGATCTGCATGGAGGAATGGGCCAAAATACCAGCAACAGTGTGTGAAAACCTTGTGAAGACTTACAGAAAACGTTTGACCTCTGCCAACAAAGGGTATATAACAAAGTATTGAGATAAACTTTTGTTATTGACCAAATACTTATTTTCCACCATCATTTGCAAATCAAGTCATTAAAAATCCTACAATGTGATTTTCTGGAGAAAAAAAATCTCATTTTGTCTGTCATAGTTGAAGTGTACCTATGATGAAAATTACAGGCCTCTCTCATCTTTTTAAGTGGGAGAACTTGCACCATTGGTGGCTGACTAAATACATTTTTGCCCCACTGTATAAACTATATTTTATACCATCTATTGCATCTTGCCTATGCCGCTCTGTCATCGCTCATCCATATAGTGATATGTATAAATTCTTATTCCATTCCTTTACTTAGATTTGTGTATATTAGGTAGTTGTTGAAATTGTTAGATTACTTGTTAGATATTACTGCACTGTCGGAACTAGAAGCACAAGCATTTCGCTACACTCACAATAACATCTGCTAACCATGTGTATGTGACCAATAACATTTGATTTGATTTGATGAAGCCTTCACTTCACTGGTAATGTGGAATTGAGATTGATTAATCTGAAGGATCAAATTATTCTCAGCAGAAACAGATTTAACAAGAACAGCAGGGGCTGAAGAGTGAAACATGGTGCAGACTCAGCATAAGCAGACACACACACACACACACACACACACACACACACACACACACACACACACACACACACACACACACACACACACACACACACACACACACACACACACACACACACACACACACACACACACACACACACACACACACACACACACACACACACACACTCATACATTGACACAGTCAGCATGTGCACTCTCTACAATCAGTAAAAACACACCTGTCCCAGCTGTTGTTTTGAAGAGAGAAAGAGGGCGAAAGAAGGAGGGAGGAATGTGCTTCTCTCTCATTTTTTTCTGTCACCCCCTCCTCTCTGTTTTGCTCTCCTCACCCCTCACCTCTGTCTCTCTCTCCTCTCCTCACCTCTCTCTCTCTCCTCACCCCCCTCTCTGTCTATCTCTCCTCACCCTTCACCTCTCTCTCTCTCTCTCTCCTCACCACTCCTCTCTCTCTCTCTCCTCACCACTCCTCTCTCTCTCTCTCTCCTCACCACTCCTCTCTCGCTCTCCTCACCACTCCTCTCTCTCTCTCTCTCCTCACCACTCCTCTTTCTCTCTCCTCACCACTCCTCTCTCTCTCTCGCTCCTCACCACTCCTCTCTCTCTCTCTCTCTCTCTCCTCACCCCTCCTCTCTCTCTCTCTCTCCCCCCTCCTCTCTCTCCTCACCACTCTTCTCTCTCTCTCCTCACCCCTCACCTCTCTCTCTCTCCTCACCCCCCTCTCTGTCTCTCTCTCCTCACCACTCCTCTCTCTCTCTCCTCACCCCTCCTCTCTCTCTCTCTCTCTCCTCACCCCTCCTCTCTCTCTCTCTCTCTCTCTCTCTCTCTCTCTCATTCTCTCTCTCTCTCTCTCTCCTCACCACTCCCCTCTCTCTCTCTCCTCACCCCTCCTCTCTCTCTCCTCACCCCTCCTCTCTCTCTCTCTCTCCTCACCCCTCCTCTCTCTCTCTCCTCACCCCTCCTCTCTCTCTCCTTACCCCTCCTCTCTGTTTCTCTCTCCTCACCCCTCCTCTCTTTCTCTCTCTCCTCACCACTCCCCTCTCTCTCTCCTCACCCCCCTCCTCTCTCTCTCTCTCCTCACCCCTCCTCTCTCTCTGTCTCTCTCCTCAGTTTCCTTCTTTATGTTTTTACTTCTCAGATGTTAGTTGTGTCTCTCTCTCCTCACCCCTCCTCTCTCTCTGTCTCTCTCCTCAGTTTCCTTCTTTATGTTTTTACTTCTCAGATGTTAGTTGTGTCTCTCTCTCCTCACCCCTCCTCTCTCTCTGTCTCTCTCTCCTCACCCCTCCTCTCTGTTTCTCTCTCCTCACCCTTCACCTCTCTCTCTCTCTCTCCTCAGTTTCCTTCTTTATGTTTTTACTTCACAGATGTTAGTTGTGTCTCTCTCTCCTCACCCCTCCTCTCTCTCTCTCTCTCCTCACCCCTCCTCTCTCTCTCTCTCCTCACCCTCCTCTCTCTCCTCACCCCTTCTCTCTCTCTCTCTCCTCAGTTTCCTTCTTTATGTTTGTACTTCTCAGATGTTAGTTGTGTCTCTCTCTCCTCACCACTCCTCTCTCTCTCTCTCTCCTCACCACTCCCCTCTCTCTCTCTCCTCACCCCTCCTCTCTCTCTCTCTCTCTCCTCACCCCTCCTCTCTCTCTCTCTCTCCTCAGTTTCCTTCTTTATGTTTGTACTTGTCAGATGTTAGTTGTGATATAGGGGCTGGTGATAGTCTATAGTTGTGTCTCTCTCTCCTCAGTTTCCTTCTTTATGTTTGTACTTGTCAGATGTTAGTTGTGATATAGGGGCTGGTGAGTTGTGTCTATAGTTGTGTCTCTCTCTCCTCAATTTCCTTCTTTATGTTTGTACTTGTCAGATGTTAGTTGTGATATAGGGGCTGGTGAGTTGTGTCTATAGTTGTGTCTCTCTCCTCAGTTTCCTTCTTTATGTTTGTACTTGTCAGATGTTAGTTGTTGTAACCAATCCAGTGGTGGAATAAAAGAGTCAGGTGCAGAGAGCAGGAATATCTTCAACAAGTGGATGTTTATTTCCTTATAGAAATAACATACAATACGGCGACGCCACACAAAACACTGGGCGCGTAAAGAATACTGTCCAAGGAAAAATGTATCACAGAAATCCACTACTGAACACCACCAACACGAAACAGAAAAACAAGCCCGCACAAAAGTCAGCGGGCAAACTGGGTTTAAATAACCCCTAACCTAAACACACAACAGGTGAAACAAATTAGACCAACTCAAAAGAAAACAGAAAAGGGGATCGGTGGCAGCTAGTAGACCGGAGACGACGACCGCCGAGCGCCGCCCGAACGGGAAGAGGCACCATCCTCGGCGGGATTCGTAACAGTTGTGATATAGGGGCTGGTGATAGTCTATAGTTGTGTCTCTCTCTCCTCAGTTTCCTTCTTTATGTTTGTACTTGTCAGATGTTAGTTGTGATATAGGGGCTGGTGATAGTCTATAGTTGTGTCTCTCTCTCCTCAGTTTCCTTCTTTATGTTTGTACTTGTCAGATGTTAGTTGTGATATAGGGGCTGGTGATAGTCTATAGATGTGTCTCTCTCTCCTCAGTTTCCTTCTTTATGTTTGTACTTGTCAGATGTTAGTTGTGATATAGGGGCTGGTGAGTTGTGTCTATAGTTGTGTCTCAGTTTCCTTCTTTATGTTTGTACTTGACAGATGTTAGTTGTGATATAGGGGCTGGTGATAGTCTATAGTTGTGTCTCTCTCCTCAGTTTCCTTCTTTATGTTTGTACTTGTCAGATGTTAGTTGTGATATAGGGGCTGGTGATAGTCTATAGATGTGTCTCTCTCTCCTCAGTTTCCTTCTTTATGTTTGTACTTGTCAGATGTTAGTTGTGATATAGGGGCTGGTGATAGTCTATAGTTGTGTCTCTCTCCTCAGTTTCCTTCTTTATGTTTGTACTTGTCAGATGTTAGACAGACAGACAGACAGACAGACAGACAAGAGCAGTGTTGAAAAAATATCCCAATTTTCATACTTGAGTAAAAGTAAAGATACCTTAAAGAAAATGACTCATGTAAAAGTGAAAGTCACCCAGTAAAATACAACTTGAGTAAAAGTCTAAAAGGATTTGGTTTTAAATGTACTTAAGTATCAAAAGTACAAGTGTAAATCATTTTTTATTCCTTATATTAAGCAAACCAGACGACATGATTTTATTGTTTTTTTAAATTTAGGGATAGCTAGGGGCACAGTTCAGTACTCAGACATAATTTACAAACGAAGCAGTTGTGTTTAGTGAGTGCCAGATGAGAGGTAGTAGGGATGTTCTCTTGATGAGTGTGTGAAATAGACCATTTTCCTCTCCTGAAAAGCATTCAAAATGTAACGAGTGCCTTTGGGTGAACAGTAAATGTTTTGTTTTTATAACCCATTTGTTTGTGAGAAATATAAATGGGATCAAATGTGATTTATATTGAACCTTTGGGCGAACTAGACTACCTAGACTTTTTCAATTCAAAATGATTAACTGGAATGAGTCAATAACACAGTATCTGACGTAGACTGTGAGTACATGTTTAATTAGGCCTACAGTTGCATAGGGCAGGACTACACAATGCAAACCTGCATAAAGCAAGCTTAACCCAGTGTGTTTTATTGTCTGCTTTCTCTGTGTCTGTGTGTAGGAACCCCCCCTAGTCCTTCTTTAAAATAGAATTCATATGAACAAGTAAACTGTTGGTGCAGTTTGAAAGGGTTTTCATCCTCTACAAGGCCAGGAGTTTTTCCAGGAGTTTTTTAAACCATGTGACTATTAGAAAAACTCTGGTCCCATCATAGCCCATATTTGTAACGGTAGTCCTCTTCCTCTTCATCCGAAGAGGAGGAGCATGGATTGAACCAAAACGCAGCTTCTGAAGTTGACATATTTATTTACAGAAAAGACGAAAACACGAACTTCACTATAACCTAACAAAACAACAAAACGGAGTAGACAAACCTGGACATGCGAACTTACATACAACGCAGAACTCACGAACAGGAAAATGACTACACAAAAGACCGAACGTACAAACAAACCGAGAACAGTCCCGTGTGGCGTAACATACAAACACTGACACAGGAGACAACCACCCACAACGAACACTGTGAAACAACCTACCTAAATATGACTCTCAATTAGAGGAAAACGCCAAACACCTGCCTCTAATTGAGAGCCATACCAGGCAACCCTTAAACCAACATAGAACAGAAAACATAGAATGCCCACCCAAACTCACGTCCTGACCAACTAACACATACAACAAACTAACAGAAATAGGTCAGGAACGTGACAATATTAAACAGATTAATCATGTCATTCCGTGTAAGGTCTGGAGTTTCACCTGGTTAGGTTACCAGATCAGGAAAAACTACGGGCCCCAGAATGCATTTATCACCATACTACTCTGGGACCTGAGGTGCCACCTCTGGATAGGAGATTGACAAGTCACACAGACTGGGAGACACATAGTTAAAGCCGCACTATGTATATTTTTGGGCGATCCGACCAAATTTACATGTGTTATAGATCTGTCATTCTCATTGAAAGCAAGTCTAAGAAGCTGTAGATCTGTTCTATCTGCTCTATTTCTATGCTTCCCGTTCTTAAGTGTCGTATTTGCATCTATTACTTTCAGTTTTGTACAGCAGCTTCAAACAGTTGAAAATACAATATGTTTGGTTATTTATCTATATTTCACAGCGGTTTAGATGATACAATGATTCTCTACACTCTGAGTGCTTGTTTTGTCACAAACTGAAATGAGGCGAACTATCAGAATTTTAGCAACCAGGAAATATTGCAACTTTAGTTAAATCATGTTGTTGTCGTAGATCACATTCAACCTATTATGATCCACTTGGTCTGTCTTCAACAGTACTGATGATTGTGTCTGTGGACATTTGGCAAATTTTGATTGATTACTCATTCTGGGTGGGAATCTGACTGATACCTAGTTTTTGATAGAGAGATTTTCGTGAGATTTCAGATTCTGTTAATGTATTTATAGGCTAATGTCTTCTCTTAATTAGACAGCTAATAGTCTTGTCTTGTCCTCCCTCTGTTGTCTGTTGGTAGTGATGGACCAGGCTAGCTGTGCTCCCCTCTTTGCACATCAGATATTTAATAGGTCATTTAAAGCTGGGATTGACACCTGCCAGCCTATGACCTCAGGGAGAGGGGTAGGGGTCAGACCGTTGCTCCTGTAACAGTGGAGGTCAGACTTCACAGAGTCTAAAGAGGCAGACATGTTGTTTTTCTGCTGTCAGTGTCCAACTGTCTTCCTTGTTATTAACGCTGACTTTCCCTTATCTTGATCATCTCTCTCTGTGTGTTTGTGTGTGTTTGTGTGTGTGCGTGCGTACATGGCTGCCTGCATGCCTGTCTGCCTGCCTGTCTGCATGCCTGCCTGCCTGCATTCCTGTCTGCCTGCATGCATGCCTGTTTGTCTGCCTGCCTGCATGCCTGTCTGCGTTCCTGCATGTAAAATAGAGAGATAGCAGAGGTGTGCTGTGATTGACTTATACAGCACACACACACACACACACACACACAACACACACAAAGGAATGCCTTTATTATTTTGGAACATCTCTGAGTGTAATGTTTACTGTAAAGTTTTTATTGTTTATTTCACTTTTGTTAATTATCTATTTCACTTGCTTTGGCCATGTAAACATATGTTTCCCATGCCAATAAAGCCCCTTAAATTGAAAATTGAAAGTGAATTGAAATAGAGAGAGATAAGAGACAGTAGACACAACACAGATCATCTTAAACAACAGACATGCAAGGGAGTGAAGCCCCAACCTCAGACACTGGCAGACTGATAGAGAGGTAGGTGTGAGATGCTGTAGGAGCAGGGCAGACTGATAGAGAGGTAGGTGTGAGATGCTGTAGGAGCAGGGCAGACTGATAGAGAGGTAGGTGTGAGATGCTGTAGGAGCAGGGCAGACTGATAGAGAGGTAGGTGTGAGATGCTGTAGGAGCAGGGCAGACTGATAGAGGGGTAGGTGTGAGATGCTGTAGGAGCAGGGCAGACTGATAGAGAGGTAGGTGTGAGATGCTGTAGGAGCAGGGCAGACTGATAGAGAGGTAGGTGTGAGATGCTGTAGGAGCAGGGCAGACTGATAGAGAGGTAGGTGTCAGATGCTGTAAGAGCAGGGCAGACGGAAAACGTGTGGTGAGGGACATTTAACTAGTTTAATAGTATATTGATGCAAAGTGTTAAAAAGGCTGATTTGCCTTATGATTTGTCAACTCGTGCACAATTTCTCTGTCCTTCACATTGGAGTACTGCTGCAGGCTGTTTGCATGTCACCAATCAGACTCATGCCGATGTCCACCAGAGATGCATATACTGTACATGTTGCTGGAAGTCTAGCCAGTATTGTCCGTACTTGACGCAAATGCTAAAAGCTAGCTAGTCGGAGTCTGTGTGTGTCCTTCCATGTTTGTACCACCACAAGGTAAAGCAACAACCAAATAGAAAATATTGAACTGCTTGCGGTACACAGAACGCACCGCAGCCTAGTGCGACACCCTCAACGTTGCGTTGAGTTGTGGACTGCTCCACTGACAATGAATGACCTCCGCCAAAACGCAAAACAGTTTGACATCTGTTGAACATGAGGCTTCATGGAAATCTCAGGTCGCTCGGCCCGGGCACAAAGCTGAAGACACACTCCCCACATTCCTCTGTTAGTTGTTTAGCAAGCGTGATAACACCACTTTCCTCTGGTATTTGTTTAGGAAGCGTGATAACACCACTTTCCTCTGGTATTTGTTTAGCAAGCGTGATAACACCACTTTCCTCTGGTATTTGTTTAGGAAGCGTGATAACACCACTTTCCTCTGGTATTTGTTTAGAGAGCGTGATAACACCACTTTCCTCTGGTATTTGTTTAGCAAGCGTGATAACACCACTTTCCTCTGGTATTTGTTTAGGAAGTGTGATAACACCACTTTCCTCTGGTATTTGTTTAGGAAGCGTGATAACACCACTTTCCTCTGGTATTTGTTTAGGAAGCGTGATAACACCACTTTCCTCTGGTATTTGTTTAGAGAGCGTGATAACACCACTTTCCTCTGGTATTTGTTTAAATAGCGTGATAACATCACATTCCTCTGTTAGTTGTTTAGCAAGCGTGATAACACCACTTTCCTCTGGTATTTGTTTAGCAAGCGTGATAACATCACATTCCTCTGGTATTTGTTTAGGAAGCGTGATAACACCACTTTCCTCTGGTATTTGTTTAGGAAGCGTGATAACATCACATTCCTCTGGTATTTGTTTAGGAAGCGTGATAACATCACATTCCTCTGGTATTTGTTTAGGAAGCGTGATAACACCACTTTCCTCTGGTATTTGTTTAGCAAGCGTGATAACACCACTTTCCTCTGGTATTTGTTTAGCAAGCGTGATAACATCACATTCCTCTGGTATTTGTTTAGGAAGCGTGATAACACCACTTTCCTCTGGTATTTGTTTAGGAAGCGTGATAACACCACTTTCCTCTGGTATTTGTTTAGGAAGTGTGATAACACCACTTTCCTCTGGTATTTGTTTAGCAAGCGTGATAACATCACATTCCTCTGGTATTTGTTTAGGAAGCGTGATAACACCACTTTCCTCTGGTATTTGTTTAGGAAGTGTGATAACACCACTTTCCTCTGGTATTTGTTTAGGAAGCGTGATAACACCACTTTCCTCTGGTATTTGTTTAGGAAGCGTGATAACACCACTTTCCTCTGGTATTTGTTTAGGAAGCGTGATTACACCACATTCCTCTGGTATTTGTTTAGGAAGTGTGATAACACCACTTTCCTCTGGTATTTGTTTAGGAAGCATAATAACACCACTTTCGACAGACACAAGTAAAAACTCTTACGTAAGTGTAGCAGCCTATGTAGTCTACTAACAACAGCAGCTGTATATTCTAGACTTCTATGTACCCCGTCCCCTGACCACCTGTAGTCAACTAACAACAGCAGCTGTATAGTCTAGAATTCTATGTACCCTGTCCCTATGACCACCTGTAGTCTACTAACAACAGCAGCTGTATAGTCTAGACTTCTATGTACCCCGTCCCCTGACCACCTGTAGTCAACTAACAACAGCAGCTGTATAGTCTAGACTTCTATGTACCCTGTCCCTATGACCACCTGTAGTCTACTAACAACAGCAGCTGTATAGTCTAGACTTCTATGTACCCCGTCCCCTGACCACCTGTAGTCTACTAACAACAGCAGCTGTATAGTCTAGACTTCTATGTACCCTGTCCCTCTGACCACCTGTAGTCTACTAACAACAGCAGCTGTATAGTCTAGACTTCTATGTACCCTGTCCCCCTGACCACCTGTAGTCAACTAACAACAGCAGCTGTATAGTCTAGACTTCTATGTACCCTGTCGCTATGACCACCTGTAGTCTACTAACAACAGCAGCTGTATAGTCTAGACTTCTATGTACCCTGTCCCTCTGACCACCTGTAGTCTACTAACAACAGCAGCTGTATAGTCTAGACTTCTATGTACCCCGTCCCCTGACCACCTGTAGTCAACTAACAACAGCAGCTGTATAGTCTAGACTTCTATGTACCCTGTCCCTCTGACCACCTGTATTCTACTAACAACAGCAGTGTCACGTTCCTGACCTGTTTTCTCTTGTTTTGTATTTATTTAGTATGGTCAGGGCGTGAGTTGGGTGGGTTGTCTATGTGTTGTTTTCTATGTTGGGGTTTTGTGCGTTCGGCCTGGTATGATTCTCAATCAGAGGCAGCTGTCAATCGTTGTCCCTGATTGAGAATCATACTTAGGCAGCCGGGGTTCACGTGTGTGTTTGTGGGTGTTTGTCTTTCGTGTTAGTATTCGTGCCACACGGGACTATTTTCGGTTGGATTCTATTTGTTAATTTGTTTCATTGTATTGTTCAGTTTATTTTATAATAAATTATGGACACTTTCCACTTTGCGTCTTGGTCCGATCCCTACACCTCCTCTTCAGACGAAGAGGAGGAAATCTGCCGTTACAAGCAGCTGTATATTCTAGACTATTATGCGCCCTATCCGTCTGGCCAGGGTAAACGAAGCGGTAACGTTTTGTATTTATAACCCATTTGTTTGTGAGAAAATATAAATGGGATCAAATGTGGTTTATATTCAAACTTTGGGCGAACTAGACTACCTAGACTTTTTCAATTCAAAACGATTTTTATTTTATTTAACTAGGCAAGTTAGTTAAGAACAACTTGTTATTTACAATGACTGCCTAGGAACAGTGGGTTAACTGCCTTGTTCAGGGGCAGAACAACAGATTTGTACCTTGTCAGCTCGGGGATTTCACCTGGTTAGGTCACCAGATCAGGAAAAACTACGGGCCCTAGAATGCATTTTTCGTCACACCACTCTGGGACCTGAGGTGCCACCTCTGGATAGGAGATTGACAAGTCACACAGACTGAGAGACACATAGTTAAAGCCGCACTATGTATATTTTTGGGTGACCCGAACAAATTCACGTACGTTATAGATCTGTCATTCTCATTGAAAGCAAGTCTAAGAAGCTGTAGATCTGTTCTATCTGCTCTATTTCTATGTTTCCCTTTCTTAAGTGTCGTTTTTGCATCTTTTACTTCTCTTAATTAGACAGCTAATAGTCTTGTCTTGTCCTCCCTCTGTTGTCTGTTGGTAGTGATGGACCAGGCTAGCTGTGCTCCCCTCTTTGCACATCAGATATTTAATAGGTCATTTAAAGCTGGGATTGACACCTGCCAGCCTATGACCTCAGGGAGAGGGGTAGGGGTCAGACCGTTGCTCCTGTAACAGTGGAGGTCAGACGTCACAAAGTCTAAAGAGGCAGACATGTTGTTTTTCCGCTGTCAGTGTCCAACTGTCTCGTCACACACACACACACACACGCACACACTACACACACTAACACACACACACACACACACACACACACACACACACACACACACACACACACACACACACACACACACACACACACACACACACACACACACACACACACACACTACACACACACACACACACACACACACACACTCTGACCTTCACTTTTCTGACATTCCTGTTCCTCCTCTTGTCCATGTAAGTACATGTGCAGTTGCTGCAGGAGGGATTTATGGTCAACAATGCACAGACAGCAGCAGCCAGTGTGTTTCTTATCCCAGTTCAACCAGGGTTCCGTCACTTGAATGCCGCTCTCTTTCTGTTGACTTTCATCAGCATTCTTCACTCAGGTCAGACAGGTTACACAGCTGAAGGCCTCTCTGTCTGTCTCTCTATGTCTCTCTGTCCCTGCATCTCTCTCTGTCTTTGTCTCTCTCTCTCTCTCTGTCTCTATGTTTCTCTCTCTCTGTCTCTATGTCTGTCTCTCTCTCTGTCTGTCTCTCTCTCTCTCTGTCTCTATGTCTCTCTCTCTCTCTGTCTCTGTCTCTCTCTCTGTCTGTCTCTATGCCTGTCTCTCTCTCGCTCTCTGTCTGTCTCTATGTTTGCCTCTCTCTGTCCCTATGTCTGTCTCCCTCTGTCTCTCTGTCTCTCTCTGTCTGTCTGTCTCTATGCCTGTCTCTCTCTCTCTCTCTCTCTCTCAATTCAATTTAATTTGCTTTATTGGCATGACATAACAATGTATATATTGCCAAAGCTTACTTAGGATATTTACAATATTAAAATAATCTGAATCAAAATTGTCAACGGGTCAACAGTAACAACAATAATCAAGGGTCAAAATAACCATACTTTTAACAATAACAATAAGCATACAGTAGAGGACATGTGCAGGTTGATTGGTCTGTCAGACACGGTCCCTCAACTTATGGCAGGCAGCAATGTAGTGCACTGCCAACCCACAGCTCTCTGCGTCCTCCCCCAACAGGACGGGTAGCCTACTCTCATCAGAGAGGTCTTTGAAACCTTGAATAAGGGTTTCAAATTTGGGGAAATGATACTCTCTAATTGATTTATATTTTTCACATTTTGTCAGGAAATGAAGCTCCGTCTCAGGTTCTACTGTTGTGTTGCACAGACCTTTCTCTACAGGGAGCCAGGTTTTCCTGTGTCTACTGTTATGACGTTGCCCTCTTTGGGTACAGCGAGCACTATCCCCCCCTCCCTCTATACCAGCCCTTTTCTATGCACAATCCCCCTACCTCTGTCTCCCACACCCAGGCTGCTGTGGTCAGAGAGGTCGTAAATTCCTAGGGAAGATCCTGCCTCATGTCACGTTCCTGACCTATTTCTGTTAGTTTGTTGTATGTGTTAGTTGGTCAGGACGTGAGTTTGGGTGGGCATTCTATGTTGTCTGTTTCTATGTTGGTTTAGGGTTGCCTGGTATGGCTCTTAATTAGAGGCATGTGTTTGGCGTTCTTCTAATTGAGAGTCATATTTAGGTAGGTTGTTTCACAGTGTTCGTTGTGGGTGGTTGTCTCCTGTGTCAGTGTTTGTCGCACCATACGGGACTGTTCGGTTTGTTTTTGTACATCGTCATCTTGTGTAGTCTATTTTCCCTGTTTGTGCGTTCTTCGTGTTTAATGTAAGTTCGTCGTCCAGGTCTGTCTACTCCGTTTTGTTATTTTGTTTATTAGTCAAGTGTATTTCGTTTTCGTGTTTTCCGTCTTTACTTTAATAAATATCATGTCTTCACAATCCGCTGCATTTTGGTTCAATCCCTGCTCCTCCTCTTCGGATGAAGAGTGCGTGTGCATAGCCCGGTGCGGGTTATTCCACCTACCCGCACTGGTAGGGCTAGATTGGGCATTGAGCCAGGTGTCATGAGGCCGGCTCAACGCGTCTGGTCTCCAGTGCGTCTCCTCGGGCCGGCTTACATGGCACCAGCCTTACGCATGGTGTCCCCGGTTCGCCTACATAGCCCGGTGCGGGTTATTCCACCTCCCCGCACTGGTCAGGCGACGGGGAGCATTCAACCAGGTAAGGTTGGGCAGGCTCAATGCTCAAGGGAGCCAGTACGCTTGCACGGTCCGGTATTTCCGGCGCTACCTCCCCGCCCCAGCCCAGTACCACCAGTGCCTACACTACGCACCAGGCTTCCAGTGCGTTTTCAGAGCCCTGTTCCTCCTCCACGCACTCTCCCTATGGTGCGTGTCTCCAGCCCAGTGCCTCCAGTTCCGGCACCACGCTCTAAGCCTCCTGTGCGTCTCCAGAGCCCTGTACGCACTGTTGCTTCTCCCCGTACTCGTCCTGATGTGCGTGCACTCAGCCCGGTGCCACCAGTGCCGGTACCACGCACCAGGCCTATAGTGCGCTTCGAGAGATCAGTGTGCCCTGTCCCTGCTCCCCGCACTAGGCTTGAAGTGCGTGTCTCCAGTCCGGTGCCTCCAGTTCCGGCACCACGCACCAGGCCTATAGTGCGTCTCATCCGGCCAGAGCCATCCGTCTCCCCAGCGCCGTCTGAGCCATCCGTCTCCCCAGCGTCGTCTGAGCCATCCGTCTCCCCAGCGCCATCTGAGCCATCCGTCTCCCCAGCGCCATCTGAGCCATCCGTCTGCCCAGTGCCGTCTGAGCCATCCGTCTGTCCAGAGCCATTAGAGCCGCCCGTCTGTCCCGAGCCGTCAGAGCCGTTAGTCAGTCAGGAGCCGCTAGAGCCATTCGTCAGTCAGGATCTGCCAGAGCCGCCAACCAGACAGGATCTGCCAGAGACGCCAACCAGACAGGATCTGCCAGAGCCGCCAACCAGACAGGATCTGCCAGAGCCGCCAACCAGACAGGATCTGCCAGAGCCGTCAGTGAGCCATGAGCGTCCAGAGCCGTCAGCCAGCCATGAGCGTCCAGAGCCGTCAGCCAGCCATGAGCGCCCAGAGCCGTCAGCCAGCCATGAGCGTCCAGAGCCGTCAGCCAGCCATGAGCGTCCAGAGCCGTCAGCCAGTCATGAGCTGTCCCTCAGCCCAGAGCGGCTATTTATCCAGAACTGCCCCTCAGTCCAGAGCTGTCTCTCTGTCCGGAGCTGCCTTTCAGTCCGGAGTTGCCCCTCTATCCTGAGCTACCTCTCTATCCTGAGCTACCTCGCTATCCTGAGCTATCCCTCTGTCCTGAGCTATCCCTCTGTCCTGAGCTATCCCTCTATCCCGGTGCTGCCCCTTGTGTCGATGTTACCTAAAGGATTTAGTGGGTGTAAGATGAGGGTGGTCATTAGTAGGGGGAGATGTAAGCTGGGATTGACTATGGTGGGGTGGGGACCTCGCCCTGAGCCTGAGCCACCACCGGGGTCAGATGCCCACCCAGACCCTCCCCTAGACTTTGTGCTGGTGCGCCCGGAGTTCGCACCTTATGGGGGGGGTTATGTCACGTTCCTGACCTATTTCTGTTAGTTTGTTGTATGTGTTAGTTTGTCAGGACGTGAGTTTGGGTGGGCATTCTATGTTGTCTGTTTCTATGTTGGTTTAGGGTTGCCTGGTATGGCTCTTAATTAGAGGCAGGTGTTTGGCGTTCCTCTAATTGAGAGTCATATTTAGGTAGGTTGTTTCACAGTGTTCGTTGTGGGTGGTTGTCTCCTGTATCAGTGTTTGTCGCACCATACGGGACTGTTCGGTTTGTTTTTGTACATCGTCATCTTGTGTAGTCTATTTTCCCTGTTCGTGCGTTCTTCGTGTTTAATGTAAGTTCGTCGTCCAGGTCTGTCTACTCCGTTTTGTTATTTTGTTTATTAGTCAAGTGTATTTCGTTTTCGTGTTTTCCGTCTTTACTTTAATAAATATCATGTCTTCACAATCCGCTGCATTTTGGTTCAATCCCTGCTCCTCCTCTTCGGATGAAGAGGAGGAGGACAACCGTTACACCTCATAGCCAGACAGTATAGAGATAGAGTGAGTTTCATAGAGAGAACAAAGGAATTTCTTCTACCTCAGAACTGGAGAACCAAACGACATTTATGGTCCGTTTGGTACAATTTTGTGAAACTCATGAGAGACAATACGGCCACATTACCATAACGCTGTTTATACAATAGCCTCAGTTATGAGGCTTACATCTAATTGTTGTATAAAATGAATGAGTGAGGATGGAACTGTTTGTGAATTGTGTAATGTGATTTTGGACTGTTTAATGAAGGAAACTCCAATTCCCTTTGGAGTTTAACTAAATCAGAGGACTGCCCATGAGCACAGTTATGGTCTGGCGTCATGGGACAGGCCCTTTTCTGCTCTTCCGAATAAAACCCCCACCCGGGTTTTCTATCAGAAGACCGAGCTTACCTCAATTACGAGATGGCTAAAGGTTGCAGACCAGCTTACCACGAGAGGGCCAAGATTTGAGTAGAGACCATAAACCTGAGTATAAGCTAAGGTTTGAGTAGATATTTACATTTACATTTAAGTCATTTAGCAGACGCTCTTATCCAGAGCGACTTACAAATTGGAAAGTTCATACATATTCATCCTGGTCCCCCCGTGGGAATTGGATGGCTGAATATTAGATGGCTGAATTAGATTAGATGGCTGAATATTTTAACCGTACCACGTGGTTCAACTCTTAGACTATCGATACCGACAGAATAAGAACAAGTCTTTGATATTATTTACTAGTCTGCAGCTAGGAATTCGGTATCATTGAACGTGAAGACCGACAACTGCCAAAACATCTATTCTATAACGACATGAATTAATGTCACTCTGAACTATACATTCTAACCACGGCAGAGAGAGAGAGGGCGGACAAACTCTCCAACAGAAACAAACTTTTCAACAGAGATCACGACGACACACTGAGCGTAAATATATTGATTGCAATTATTCCCGAATGAGTGAGCGTTCATGTGCAAAGGATTAGCATGTCAATTGTTCTAATTATCAACCCTGTAGTGCCTTCTCAGCTGACCCCCACTCCCCTTTTGTCTAATAAGCCGCCATGCCGGTTTAGCCCACTAGGGCACATCCGCTATCATTTCTTTGTGACCATATCTACTTTGTTTGTTTGTGTGATGCATTTCTGTTAGTACTTAGTTAGTAAATAAATGATTTTAAGACAATTGATGTATGGCTGACTCATAGTGAAGACTGGGTTCGTGCAGATAACCAACAATTTACAACGTTTAGAATGAGACTAACGTGAGGTAAAGAATAACTCATTCATCAGAAGACTAAGTGATCAGATATTAAAATATCTGAAAGTTATATTAGGAAAACGATAACTTTGTAACCTGAATATTTTCCTTGATGCCCCTACTTCCTAGTTAATTACAGTTACATGATTACAATTACATGAGTAGTTTAATCACGTAATAATAATTACAGAGAATTTTTTATCAAGATTCATCTTCAGTTTAATGATGCCAAAGACACGACACTACCCTTAGGCTGTGCTCACTGAGCCTGTACTTTGTCAAGGTTTTTCTAAGGTTTTGATCAGTAACCATGGTCAAATAGTTAGCCACGGTGTACTGTGTCGATTTAGGGCCAGATAGCACTGCATTTTGCTTCGTGCTTGTGTTTGTGTTTCCCAATAAGCAATGCAGTTTTGTTTTGACTGTTTTGTAATTTGGTTTATTCTGATTGATTGGATGTTCTGGTCCTGAGGCTTCAGTGTGTTAGTAGAACAGGTTTGTGAACTCAGCCCCAGGACCAGCTGGATGAGGGGACTCTGTTCTTTTCTCAGCTCTTGGCATTGCAGGGCTTGGTAATGATATGAGAGGGGGTCACTGTATTTGAGATGTTTCCAAAACTAAATAATGTGGCCTGGTGTGCCAAAGTCAGGCTGGGACAGGATGTGGAGTGCATCCTGTGATTTTGGGCACCATATTTTGCGCACCTTGTGTTGGGGGAAGAGCTTATCCTCTTGGATGAATTTCCCATTTGAGTCAATGAGGATGGCCACCTCAGTGGGTTTTACCAGATTAGTGCGTTTACGGTCTGGGGCTGGGGTACACAGGGCCTGTGTACATGGAGGGGTGTGTGGGGGTGTGGCAGGGGGGGGCAGAGAGCTTCTCTCTGTAGTAGGTGTCTCCATGTGAGCCTCCTTGTTGACTGGGGGTGTGGGTAAAGTGTTGTCGGTATGGGGGGGGGTTGTGGGTAAAGGTGGGTCAGTGGGGGTGTTAGGGGTGGTGGGGTTGTTAGGGGTGGTGAGAGGCTGCAGCTTCTCTCTTTAAAGAGAGTCTCTACAGTGTTCTCTGTGCTGCAGCACCCTCTTAATGACAGATAACTCCTTTGCCATCTCCTCCTTTACCTGCACCAGCTCTCTCCTCATGGTGGCCTTTACCTCCTCCAGCGCTGTGGTAAGGCTCTGAGCTCCTGGACAGAGTTCTTTAGCTGGGTCCTGCACTGGTTGATCTGGTCCTGTAGAAGCTCTGTGTCTGGGCTGGTGGTGGTGTAGCTGGGGGGCTGCTCCGTCAGCTCAGTAGCCCATACTTCTAACAGAGCCAGCCTGTCTCTCAACAGGCTAATGGTAGTGTGGTCTTGGCTCTGGTGGTTGTAGGCAGGCAGGGGGAGGATAGTCCTGCTGTTGGGGTGCCTGAGGTGAGGGGAGAGGTCGGGGTCCTGTCCTTGTCTTTTTTGCTTTCCGCTATCTCCCTTAGGGGGTGGGGAAATCCTGCACAAACGAGCTGAGTGCAGCCTCACTGCCCTGGACCATGACAGTGCCGTTCTGATACATATTTACCGTCAGAAACCTGTTTTCCTGGTCCTTATCGCTGTCCTCAAAAATTTGGATTTGCCTTTCCTTGCAGATGCCTTTTTTTGTGGTATAGCTGAAATGCCTGGTTCCAGCTGTATGCCAGGCAGTAGTGTGGTCTATGTAGAATAACAGGTTTGTAACAGTCCTGTGTTGTGAGCAGTCAGCAAACAAAGTTTCTGGGTTCTCCCTCAGAATTGTGTGTTTAAATTGATTCGTCCCTTCTCTGATTTCTGCTGGGTATTCAACAAAAGAGGGAAGAAAGTCTCTCAGTCTCTGCTGCTGGTGCTGCTAGCGCTGCCTCAGTGGCCATGTTTCTATGGTTACCACCAGTAAACGGTTTGAGTTAAACAGTAAGCTAGCTGACAGATTTGAATTTGGCTAGCTACCACGATGAAGATTGGTCTTTTAACTCACTCTCTGTCAATCTTTTCCTCCTGTGTTGATCTTCAGTTGTACAATTTGATTACCTACACAGAAATAACGATGTTTCCAACGGCGCAGTTTATTTACAAAACTAGGGTGACCAGACGTCCCCGTTTTTAGTGGCCTGTCCCCGGCTGGAGCTGTCCCAGGAAATGTCCCCGTTTTTAACTGTGCGTTAAAACAGACTGCAAAGTGAAATAATATTTTACGTGGCAAGAAAGACCGGGCAGCAGAGTCTACCGGTTGACGTCTCAATCGCGTTGTGCTTGTTTTGTCCAGCAGAGGGGGCTGCTAGCTATATCAGCTTCAATCACTCTTCTTCTTCTTCTAACTACTTGCTCGCGCTAGTTTTAGAGAAAACTGCTGTGGAAAACTGGGCCAGAAGCAAGTGTCAAGTGAATCCATAACATCACCACAAACGTCGTTTCAAGCCAGGTAAGTTACACTCGTTTGAGATACTAGCTAATGATGTTATGTCACAACTTATTATATAGATAGATGCTCTGCTTTATAAGGTTTTAAATAGGTTATGCTAGCTAACATTAGCTATGTCGACTAAGTTATCTAGCTAGGTTAGCCAGCTACTGTCATGGTAACTAGGTTAAAAAAAACGTTCACACGTAAAGATGCAGTGGATGGGCTATTTTGAAAATATGATTATATTAAATTAATGCACAATTATGTGAATATGTATTTGTCAATTACAATGTTAATGGTTTGGCATTATAAGTAGTGTGAAAATATATTTTGAAATTTTCATGGATAACATTAGCATAATGTTTTCTGTTAGAGAGTGGAGAGGAGGAAGACTGGATAGGAAGAAGAGTGAGATAGAGGAGGAAAGGTAAAGATATGATTACAGAGCCTGCCAATTTATTATTCCAAACAATGTTTTTGAGATTAAAAATACAAAAATGAGGCAAGCAATGGGAATCTGTTAACCTGTCTAGGATCAGCGTGGCGCTAGCGGCACCCCCCCCCCCCCCCACTGAAAAACCAGTGCCGCGAAATTCAAAAAAAATATATTTTTAAAATATTTAACTTTCACACATTAAAGTCCAATACAGCTAATGAAAGACACAGATCTTATGAATCCAGTCAACATTTCCGATTTTTAAAATGTTTTACAGGGAAGACACAATATGTAAAGATGTACATCTATTACCTAAAAACACATTAGCATAATCCACCATCTTTTATTTGTCCACCAACACCAGTAGCCATCACCAATTCGGCTAAACTAAGATATTTATAGCCCCTAACCAACAAAAAAACTCATTAGATGACAGTCTGATAACATATTTATGGTATGGGATAGGTTTTGTTAGAAAAAAGTGCATATTTCAGGTATATGGCATAGTTTACAATTGCACCCACCATCACAAATGGACTAGAATAATTACAATGAGCAACGTGTTTACCTAACTACTAATCATCAAACATTTCGTAAAAATACACAGCATACACGAATCGAAAGACACAGATCCTGTGAATACAGACAATATTTCAGATTTTCTAAGTGTCTTACAGCGAAAACACAATAAATCGTTATATTAGCTTAGCACATAGCAATTAGCAGCCCAGCATTGATTCTAGCCAAAGTGAGCGATAAAAGTCAACATCGCCAAAAGATATTAATTTTTTCACTAACCTTCTCAGAATTCTTCCGATGACACTCCTGTAACATCACATTACAACATGCATATACAGTTTGATCGAAAATGTTTATATTTAGCCACCAAAATCATGGTTAGACAATGTGAAATGTAGACAAGCTGGTAAAGAAAATGTCCTTGCGCCACTTAGACAGTGATCTACTCTTATACATAAATACTCATAAACGTGACTAAAAAATACAGGGTGGACAGGGATTGATAGACAATTTAATTCTTAATACAATTGCGTTATTACATTTTTTAATTTATCCTTACTTTTCAATACAGTTTGCGCCAAGCGAAGCTACGTCAAAAAACATGGCGTCCTAAGCCACTAAAATGTTTCGACAGAAACACGATTTATCATAATAAAAATGTCCTACCTTGAGCTGTTCTTCCATCAGTATCTTGGGCAAAGGATCCTTTCTTGGGAGAAATCGTCTTTTGGTGGAAAGCTGTCCTCTTGCCATGTGGAAATGTCAACTGAGTTCGGGATGAACTGAAAAGCATGCCCAACTTTTCACATCGTTGCAAAAATAAATGTCCCAAAATCGCACTAAACGGATATAAATTGCTATAAAACGCTTTAAATTAACTACTTTATGATGTTTGTAACTCCTATAACGAGTGAAAAGATGACCGGAGAAATATAACAGGCTAAACTAACGCTTGGAACAGGAGAGGGTCGGTGTCTTCCGCGCGCGTTACGCAGCTCCCAAAGAATGACTAGCTTCAGAGTTTTTTCATTTGTAGGGCCTGTGAACGCGCAATCGAGCCCGTTGGAATCGTCATCACGTAAAGGCATCCAGGGGAAGACGTAAGAAGTGTCCGTATAGTCATAGCAACGACAGTGCCCTTTTAACTGACTTCAGAAAAGTGGCCAACATTTCTCAAATCTGACTCCATGTCAGGGAAATTGCTGTAGAATGGGCTCTGTTCCACTTAGAGACAATTTCAACTCCTATAGAAACTATAGACTGTTTTCTATCCAATAATAATAATAATATGCATATTGTACGATCAAGGATTTTGTGGGAAGCCGTTTAAAAAATTAGCCACATTAGCATAAATAGTCTAAACAGCGCCCCCATCCCCAACAGGTTAACCAAAGTATTTTATCTAATAGTGCACTGTTTATTATTAAAGATTGGAGAAGAAGAAGGAAAAATTAAGGGAGTAAAAAGAGTGAAGCGAGGAGAGTGTGGAAGAGTGAGGTGGAAATGAAGAAAGATCAGGAAGATGATTGGAGGAGAAGAAAAAGTTGAGAGTAAGAAGAGTGACACAAGGAGAGTGAAGAAGAGCAGACAATGGCTATTTCCAAGAAACGGAAATGCCGTTTTAATGACAACATGCTGAGAGAATTTCCATTTATACGCTCAGGTCAAGACGATAGAATGGTTAACTGCACCCTTTGTAGTTCCTCTTTTTCAATTGGCAGCGGGGGAAGAACGGCAGTGGTAGAACATCAACAGACAAAAAACCATAAAGCCTCTCTGATTGCCCGTGTTGGTATGCCCTCTGTCACCACATTCTTCAAGAAGGTAGAGCCTTCCCAAGAAGAATATGATTTAGCTGTGCGGGAGGGAAAGCTTTATGAGCCGAAGTTTACATGTGCTAGGACAAAATGTGACGCCACAGTAAGTAACGTGTTAGCACCATGGGAAACTACTTTGGTAACACAGGACCTAGACCAGGTTGAATTTGTGTCCCTGTCCATTGATGCATCCAATCATGGACATGTAAAGCTGCTGCCATTAGCAGTCAGATATTGTAAGATATATGGTGGCAACACATCTGTGGAAACAAAACTGCTTGATTTGTTGATTTGAAAGCAGAAACAGCAGAGGAGATTGCAGCTGAGGTCCTGGTGGTCATCCAAAAATGTAACCTGCACAACAAAGTAGTGGCATTTGGAGGACTGAATAGGCTGGAGAGGGTCAATGTACATACCAAAGTTAAAAATGCTCTGCAGAGGGAGGTGATTGGCTTAGGTTATCCTGCCCACATCATTCATAACACGGCCAGAACAGCTTTGGATATGATTCCCCTTGATGTTGAGTACCTGGTCACAAAGATATTTTCACCGGCAGAGTAGAAAGACTGAAGAGCTTTTGTGAGTTTGTTGGCCAGGAGTACCATAACATTTTAGGACACAGCAATGTTTGCTGGCTGTCCATGCTCCCTGCTCTAGAAAGAGTGCTGAAAAGGTATGTGCCATTGAAATCCTTTTTTCTTTCTGAAGACAAATGCCCTGTTGTCCTGCAAACAATGTTCGAAGATCCACTGACTGAACTTTGGCTGGACTTTGTCCATGGTGTGACGACCCTCCCACTCTGTCTACCGCTTTCTCTCTCTTTAATCTTGTTTCCTTATTAGGATGCTGGTGGGCGGAGTTGGGAGGGTCGTCAGCTACATGGGAAACACCTGGGCCCACTCTCCCAAGATAAATACACCACTTCCCCATTCATGGGGGAGACTCTCTCCAGGCAGATACCTTGACAGATTTGTTTGTGTTTCGGTTATGTTTCATGGTGCTTTTTGGTTGTTTGTGTTAGCATCTTTCAACACCCTGCATTATCACATTCATGCATGCAAAACACTCACTTACACTACTGATTACTGATTACACATCCCATTGTATATTATACCTAGTTTCGTTAGTTAAATAAATATATTTTGGTTACTCCTTATCTCCACGTGGTCTCCCTTTTGTTACGGGCTCTGAGCCGGTTCGTGACAATGGAAACTTGACCGTATTCAGTGACACGATCAAGATGCTTGAAGGGCAGGACCAATGTGCTGTGGAGTCAGCTGCAATTCTGAGAAACATTGAGGCAAAATTGACTGCAAGACGTGATGACAACCAATTTTGGTCAGAGGACTTCTGAGAGAGCTAGAGGGAAATGGTGCAATGTCCAAAGAGAGCTTTATCAAAACTGCAAGAGTTCCTAAAGGGGGGGGATCGCTTGAAGAATGGAAAACATCGGAGACACCGCTTAGTCAGAGATGGAGCACGGTGGTTACCCACTTCAAAGAGAACGACATCCCATACACTAACCTGGCTAGATTAGCGTCTGTTGTCATGTGCTGACCTGGAAGTAATGCACCAGTCGAGAGAGTGTTCTCCTAAATGAATGATATATGGACAGCAGCAAGAAATAGGTTCACTGTTCCTACCATCAAGGCCATGCTTATTGTCTTCACAAACTTCAACCTCCCCTGCCAGGAGTTAATGGAGAAGCTGGCCAAAGACAGAGCAATCCTGAAGAAGATACATTCTTCTGAGAAATATACAGATTAGGTTGGTATAAGTGTATTATGTAGTTACCAATCTCATCATCGTCTTATTTATTATGTTAAGTATTTCACATATACTGTTGTCTGTTTTTTACATTTTGGTCATGTTCTCTTCTGCTCTTATTCTACCCAGACTACCAGGACCACTGAATGGCTGTTCAGGTTGGACAGTTATGTCTTGTCTGTAGTGTTTCTGTAATATAGTTGTTTTCTCTGTCTATCACAGTGTGCCTGTTAGACTAAATACATGAAACCAGAATTGTCCCCCTTTTTTATTTCCTAGATAATAACATTGGATATTTTAATAATATATTGAGCGCCGAACTGGAAATGTTCCTGGTTTTCATTTCAGAAATCTGGTCACCTTACAAAACCCCCCCCGGAAAACATAAGAATACAAATCAATGGGTAACATAACCCGACGCACACCAGTACAGACGTACACAAACACTTACAATAAACAATCAGCGACAAGGGCATGGGGGGAAACAGAGGGTTAAATACACAACATGTAATTGATGGGATTGGAACCAGGTGTGATGGAAGACAAGACCAAACCAATGGAAAATGAAAAGTGGATCAGCGATGCCTAGAAGATCGGTGACGTCGACCGCTGAACACCGCCTGAACAAGGAGAGGGAACAACTGCTGCGGAAGTCGTAACACTGTGTCTCTGTCTGTCTGTCTGTCTGTCTGTCTGTATGCCTGTCTCTCCCTATGTCTCTATGTCTGTCTCTCTCTCTCTCTCTCGCTGTCTCTCTTTCTCTCTATGTCTGTCTGTCTCTCGCTCCCTCTCTCTCTCTCTCTCTCTCTCTCTCCCGCTCTCTCTCTATGTCTCTGTCTGTCTCTCTCTCTTTCTTACTAATATTGTACCTACACAGTATGCCTTCAGGGCTTTACGTCCCAGGTCTGACTGTCCTGTTTTCCCTCTACTCCTCTCCTCTCCTGTCCTCTCCTCTCCTCTAATGGTATACAGGAATTCTGTTTGACAGACAGACACCTCCGTCTCTAGTGGCCAACAGGGAGAGGAGAGACATTGTGAAATGTAGTTAGTAAACTGACAGAGACCTGGAAACAGTGGAAACCACAGTGACTTGAATTAAACCACCACTTTATTGGCAGAACAAATCAGTGTGGATGTTCTTTCTGCTGATTCATATTTGATTACCCATCACCCCCCTGAAAGATAATGGATGTGTGATGATTATGATGATCATTAAACTGCAACATTTTGTTCAACAATAGATAGTAGATAGATTTCCTTCTAGAGCCAGTTCTACTATAGACTCCAGTAGCCTCTTCCCTCTCCGAGGCCTGGTCTGGTAAAGGAGTTATATACCGAATCCCACTGAATTCTCTTATCTGCTCAGACAAACAGGTGGTGGATTTAACAGCCAGGTCACCTGTGATACAAGTCAGTATTCAACGTCCATCCATGTCTGAGGACATCGGGAGATGACGTGGAAACTGGACACCAGGGGCAACAGTGAGCGCTGTTACCTTCAAATAGGTTTCAGGTTTGCTAGGACGTTGTGTAGCATCTGCCTCTATTTGAAAAGGTTGCAAGTTTGAATCCAGCGATAGAAAGTTATTTACAATTGTTGTTTTAAGCCTATACTATAACCCTAACCCTATACCAAACCTTAACCATTCAGAGTTAATACCTTAACCATTCATTAATGCCTAACCTTAACCATTCATTAATGCCTAACCTTAACCATTCATTAATGCCTAACCTTAACCATTCAGAGTTAATATCTTAACCATTCATTAATGCCTATCTTTAAGAATGTGGAGTTAATTCCTTAACATAACCCTAACCTTAAAAACTCTGAGTTAATGTCTAAACTTAACCTTAAACACATCAAAATTTGACATTTGGAAGAACTTCAACATTTGACCTTTGAGAAACATGGATGAACAACATATTCTGAGCTGCTGTGAGAGCTGACAGACACAGAGGATCTAAAGCAGTTGTTACTGCAGTGGGATAAATCAGGGTCACACAGTGTTTCTATGTAGTCTTAAACACATCTACTGTGAAACAAAAGTATATACCTCACACACATGGTTATGGGCTTAAAAAAAAGAAGACACCTGTACCATGTCAGATAGTGAGTCAGTGAGAGTTTGTATGCCAATATTACACTTTATATACATCACAGAAGACTGAAATATAACAAAACCGTTTGACATAGAAACACCAGATTTTTTTAATTAATTACGAAATGATGAAAAATATGAATAACATTCCACCCATGAGGCCACTAGGTCATTTAACTGCAGGAAAAGGCTACGTCTTTGTGGAGAACCAATAATGTTTTTCTAGTCAGAGTAAGACACACACACACCCTGAGGAAGTGCTCCTGTCTGAAAAAGCTAGATCACCTCTGTGTGTGTGTGTGTGTGTGTTAGACATACAGATGTGCTGACGACAGAAAACAGGAGGCACAGCTGTTGAGGGAACTGTGGTGTTTTGCTTGGAATAGCATACTGATGCTATCGCACAGGTGGCTAGTGGCACCTTAATTGGGGAGGACGGGCTCATAGTAACGGCTGGAACGGAATCAGTGGTATGGTATCAAATACATCAAACACGTGGTTTCCTTGTTATGAGCCATCCTCCCCTCGCCAGCCTCCTAGTAGTCTGCACTGTAGGCACTTCAAGTAAGCCACTACTCATCTGTAAGTAATCCTACATGGATACAAGAGGCATATCTCATACTTCGTTGTTATAGAATTAGTTATTCACTTGAAGTAAAGTGGGTTGTGAGTTTAAATGACTACAAGCAGTAGACAGATTTATTCATCAGGAATGTGTGTATGTTTCAGGTTTTGTGATCTATGTTACATTTTCTATGTGTCAGATATTGTTAGGCCCATCATAAACCCAGGATTAATATATATTTCCAGTGTTGTCTAGTGGCCGTCTTTGGTGATGAATTTGACCAGATCTGCAAACTCCATCATATCGAGCTTGTGATCTCCATTTCCATCATAAGCCACAATGAACTCCTCCAGCAGCTGATCATTCAGCGCCTACAGAGAGAGAGACAGGGAGAGAGAGAGAGAGACACACACAGAGAGAGAGAGACTCAGTTTAGGATTCTGCCCTTTCAGTTCAGTACACACACACAAGCGCACACTCACACACCTGGACCTGGCTGAACTCATTGGAGAAGAGGCTGCGGAGCTGCTCGGTGGTGAGGGATTCTCCGTCTGAGCTGTAGCTGAGGAACAGAGCTCTCGTCATGGGCCTGCTGGAGCCCTGCGGAGTGGCTGGAGGGAGAGGGAGATAGAAGAGGGAAGGGGGGGAGACACTTATTGCTCTTAGGAATGTCCATCCTCCCATCCAGCAAAGACAAATACACGAGGAGAGAAAATTGTGTTAAATAAGGATACTATTTTGACTGCTCACTTTTCTCAGTTTGGGCCATGGAGACAAGACAAGAAAGAGCCAGCACTGCCCCCAAGTGGTGGAGAAATGCCATTGCAGTAACCTGTAGAAGGCAATAAAAGATATTCAAAATTGGCCTTTTTATTAATACATTTTTTATTTCACCTTTATTTAACCAGGTAAGCTAGTTGAGAACAAGTTCTCATTTACAACTGCGACCTGGCCAAGATAAAGCAAAGCAGTGCGACACAAACAACAACACAGAGTTACACATGGAATATACAAGCGTACAGTCAATAACACAATAGAAAAAAAGAAAGTCCATATACAGTGTGTGCAAATGGCGTGAGGAGGTAAGGCAATAAATAGGCCATAGTAGCAAAGTAATTACACTTTAGCAGATTACCACTGGAGTGATAGATGAGCAGATGATGACGTGCAAGTAGTGATACTGGTGTGCAAAGGAGCAGAAAATAAAATAAAAACAATATGGGGATGAGGTAGGTAGATTGGGTGGGCTATTTACAGATGGACTATGTACAGCTGCAGCGATTGGTTAGCTGCTCAGATAGCTGATGTTTAATGTTAGTGAGGGAAATATAAGTCTCGGGCTTCAGCAATTTTTGCAATTCGTTCCAGTCATTGGCAGCAGAGAACTGGAAGGAAAGGTGGCCAAAGGAGGTGTTGGCTTTGGGGATGACCAGTGAGATATACCTGCTGGAGCGCGTGCTACGGGTGGGTGTTGTTATCGTGACCAGTGAGCTGAGATAAGGCGGAGCTTTACCTAACATAAACTTATAGATGACCTGGAGCCAGTGGGTCTGGCGATGAATATGTAGCGAGGGCCAGCCGACTTGAGCATACAGGTCGCAGTGGTGGGTGGTATATGGTGCTTTGGTAACAAAACGGATGGCACTGTGATAGACTGCATTCAGTTTGCTGAGTAGAGTATTGGAAGCTATTTTGTAGATGACATCGCCAAAGTTGAGGATCGGTAGGATAGTCAGTTTTACTAGGGTAAGTTTGGCGGCGTGAGTGAAGGAGGCTTTGTTGCGAAATTGGAAGCCGATTCTAGATTTGATTTTGGATTGGAGATGTTTAATATGAGTCTGGAAGGAGAGTTAACAGTCTAGCCAGACACCTAGGTATTTGTAGTTGTCCACATATTCTAAGTCAGAACCGTCCAGGGTAGAGATGCTAGTAGGGTGGGCATGGTCTGAAGTTGGAATTGGTTGTCTATGAAACTTCATTGTTAGAAATGTGTGCAAAGATTAACATGAAAGCCAAAGCCAAAGATAGTTGATGAAAAGATAGACTGAGATCACACCACCCAATAACACTCACTCAGACACACAGGTACCAACATACCTAAAATATTTGTAAAACCTCACATAAGATATATAGCTCTTTGACAGAGAGAAATACTTTCGCTTCTTTCACTGTTCCTCTTTTTCCTCCTCTGTCTCTTTTACAGATTAAAACCTGTTTGGTCACTTCAAAGCAAAGTGTTGGTATTCACCTGGCTGGTGTTCACCTGGCTGGTATTCACCTGGCTGGTATTCACCTGGCTGGTGTTCACCTGGCTGGTGTTCACCTGGCTGGTATTCACCTGGCTGGTATTCACCTGGACCTGGCTGGTGTTCACCTGTCTGGTATTCACCTGGCTGGTGTTCACTTGGACCTGGCTGGTGTTCACCTGGCTGGTATTCACCTGGCTGGTGTTCACCTGGCTGGTATTCACCTGGCTGGTGTTCAGCTGGCTGGCTGGTGTTCAGCTGGCTGGTATTCACCTGGCTGGTGTTCACCTGGCTGGTGTTCACCTGGCTGGTATTCACCTGGCTGGTGTTCACCTGGCTGGTGTTCACCTGGCTGGCTGGTGTTCAGCTGGCTGGTGTTCACCTGGCTGGTATTCACCTGGCTGGTGTTCACCTGGCTGGTGTTCACCTGACTGGTATTCACCTGACTGGTATTCAGCTGGCTGGTGTTCACCTGGCTGGTATTTACCTGGACCTGGCTGGTGTTCACCTGTCTGGTATTCACCTGGCTGGTGTTCACCTGGCTGGTATTCACCTGGCTGGTGTTTACCTGGCTGGTATTCACCTGGCTGGTATTCACCTGGCTGGTGTTTACCTGGCTGGTATTCACCTGGCTGGTGTTTACCTGGCTGGTATTCAGCTGGCTGGTGTTCACCTGGCTGGTATTTACCTGGACCTGGCTGGTGTTCACCTGTCTGGTATTCACCTGGCTGGTGTTCACCTGGCTGGTATTCACCTGGCTGGTGTTTACCTGGCTGGTGTTCACCTGGCTGGTATTCACCTGGCTGGTGTTTACATGGCTGGTATTCACCTGGCTGGTGTTTACCTGGCTGGTATTCACCTGGCTGGTGTTTACCTGGCTGGTATTCAGCTGTCTGGTATTCAGCTGGCTGGTGTTCACCTGGCTGCCGCTGTGCTGATAAATTCCTATCACAAACCACCTCTTCCTCCTTCTCCTCCATTTAAATTATAATTCAATTCAACTTGAATAATCATCTCAGGGACCATCAAGAAAGGCAATTTACACTTTAACTATTCACTAACCATGCAAACTGTATGCTTAAATAAACCTTTCTCTGTTAATGAGATTTTTGTTTTTTTGTGATGTTCAATTTTTTTAAATAATAATCCCTCTGTCAGACTGAGTGATTATTATGGTGTTACTCAGTATTTATTATGATGTTACTCAGTGATTATTATAGTGTTACTCAGTGATTATTATAGTGTTACTCAGTGATTATTATGATGTTACTCAGTGTTTATTATGATGTTACTCAGTGATTATTATGATGTTACTCAGTGATTATTATGATGTTACTCAGTGATTATTATGATGTTACTCAGTGATTATTATAGTGTTACTCAGTGATTATTATGGTGTTACTCAGTGATTATTATGATGTTACTCAGTGATTATTATGATGTTACTCAGTGTTTATTATGATGTTACTCAGTGTTTATTATGATGTTACTCAGTGATTATTATGATGTTACTCAGTGATTATTATGATGTTACTCAGTGATTATTATGATGTTACTCAGTGATTATTATGGTGTTACTCAGTGATTATTATGATGTTACTCAGTGATTATTATGATGTTACTCAGTGATTATTATGGTGTTACTCAGTGATTATTATGATGTTACTCAGTGATTATTATGATGTTACTCAGTGATTATTATGGTGTTACTCAGTGATTATTATGGTGTTACTCAGTGATTTATTATATTGTTACATGCTACAGTCAGGTGTGTCTTGAGCTATTCTGGTGGCTCATTATGAGACTGTGGAACAATGATTGTCAGAACAATGGCTGCCTGGGCGGACACACTGCCAATCCAGTTCTGGCAGTTTGGCGCTTGGCAGCATTTTCACACGTTGACATGCGCAAATAATACCACTCCTGTTTACCTGGCATTTAAACTGGGCAAAGCCAAGTGCTGAGAGCCATTCCCCACACATATTGTCCCATTAGTCTATCAAAATATGACAACTTTATAATATAGCCCATGCCAGGCCCATCTGGAACATTCTTATATGACAGACATACTATTGGCATTGTTTGGTCACAGGGAGAGAACACATGAAAACGGAGACAGATGTGTGAGATAGAGAGGAGAGGGAAAGAGAGAACACACACACATTCTCAGAGGAGGAGATCAGGTGTAGCTAGCAGCAGGTGTCTCTTACCTGTATGAGGCTGGTCAGGTGGCACAGTGGCTGTTCAGTGTGTGAGGACCGGAGGTTACCAGAGGGAGTGTGTGTGTTCTATTTAACTACCTGGATACTTCCTGCTCCTTCTCTGTTGCTTTGAGAACAGCCACAGAGGCAAGGCTTTGTCTTAAACCCTCACTCCCTTCTCCCTCCCCTTCAAGTTAACTCCACCTTGTGGATCTAGGTGAACAGACTATGGTGATGACTGTACCTAGACCTCCAATAGGCTTAGTGCAGCTTTAATAGTAATAATAACTCTAGCAGCTAGCCCTTTGGTAACCATGGTGATATTTCTGATACCTTACTGCTTTATATTTACTTACCTTTGAGTCATTTAGCAGACGGTCTTATCCAGAGTGACTTACATGAGCAATTAGGGTTAAGTGCCTTGCTCAAGAGCAATCTATCGATTTTTCACCTAGTTGGCTCAGGGATTCAAACCAGTGACCATTCGGTTATTGGCCCAACACTCTTAACCACTAGGCTACCTGACGACCCTACTTACTAGAGGACACAAAACAGACAGACAGAAGTAACAGGTTTGATTGTCCCACATGCACAGCATCAGATAAACATGACCTGCTTTTGGTCTGTGCAAAATGTTCCCTGTTTTATCACACTGCCAAGGCTATCTGGAACTTTCCACAGAGGACACGTGTCAACGTCTCATGTATTGGTTCAATAAGACCAAAGAAGTAAAGAAGGGGACTGAGCCCAGTAGACTACATTAGTTCTGAAGAGGTATTGTTTCAGAATGAGTGATGCTGTAACTCTGCTGGTGTTGTTGTTCTGTCTGTCTAGGACATGGGCTCATGGGGGAGAGTGGAGGGGTTAGGGAGAATGACATCAGGGTCACAGCGAAGGGGGAGAGAGCAGGGAGAGTGATGCTGAACCGTTGACCACCCAGCCTGACATCTGGACTGAACTGAAGGAGCTGAGAGACATGGTGGTGGAACAGAGAGTGGAGCTGAGGAACATGGTGGTGGAACAGAGAGTGGAGCTGAGGAACATGGTGGTGGAACAGAGAGTGGAGCTGAGGAACATGGTGGTGGAACAGAGAGTGGAGCTGAGGAACATGGTGGTGGAACAGAGAGTGGAGCTGAGGAACATGGTGGTGGAACAGAGAGTGGAGCTGAGGAACATGGTGGTGGAACAGAGAGTGGAGCTGAGGAACATGGTGGTGGAACAGAGAGTGGAGCTGAGGAACATTGTGGTGGAACAGAGAGTGGAGCTGAGGAACATGGTGGTGGAACAGAGAGTGGAGCTGAGGAACATGGTGGTGGAACAGAGAGTGGAGCTGAGGAACATGGTGGTGGAACAGAGAGTGGAGCTGAGGAACATGGTGGTGGAACAGAGGGATGTGGAGGAACTGAAAGGGGAAGTGGAGGGGCTAAAGAGAGAGTACACAGGTAAGACAAACAGACTTTCAGAAACTCATTGTATCTAATGTGGTGTGGGAATATGTTAATTTTATGAATTTATCTTACTCAACATACAGTAACTTATTGAACTATGTTGTGCTCAGAGACAGGCCAAAGCTGGCCTTCTCTGCTGGTTTGTCTAACTCAAGAAAGGTAGGACTTTTCGATACTGAGACCCAACTGATCTACACCAAGTCTTCACCAACATTGGCAACACCTACAACCCACATACAGGTACTGCTGCTACGTGTATGACATTAGTAACAGAAACCTACAACCCACATACAGGTACTGCTGCTACGTATATGACATTAGTAACAGACACCTACAGTCCAGTGACAGGTACTGCTACTACGTATATGACATTAGTAACAGACACCTACAGTCCAGTGACAGGTACTGCTACTACGTATATGACATTAGTAACAGACACCTACAACCCACATACAGGTACTGCTACTACGTATATGACATTAGTTACAGACACCTACAGTCCAGTGACAGGTACTGCTACTACGTATATGACATTAGTAACAGACACCTACAACCCACATACAGGTACTGCTGCTACGTATATGACATTAGTAACAGACACCTACAGTCCAGTGACAGGTACTGCTACTACGTATATGACATTAGTAACAGACACCTACAGTCCAGTGACAGTTACTGCTACTACGTATATGACATTAGTAACAGACACCTACAGTCCAGTGACAGGTACTGCTACTACGTATATGACATTAGTAACAGACACCTACAGTCCAGTGACAGTTACTGCTACTACGTATATGATATTAGTAACAGACACCTACAGTCCAGTGACAGGTACTGCTGCTACGTATATGACATTAGTAACAGACACCTACAACCCACATACAGGTACTGCTGCTACGTATATGACATTAGTAACAGACACCTACAGTCCAGTGACAGTTACTGCTACTACGTATATGACATTAGTTACAGACACCTACAGTCCAGTGACAGGTACTGCTGCTACGTATATGACATTAGTTACAGACACCTACAGTCCAGTGACAGGTACTGCTGCTACGTATATGACATTAGTTACAGACACCTACAGTCCAGTCAATCAATCAATCAAGTTTATTTTATATAGCCCTTTGTACATCAGCTAATGTCTCGAAGTGCTGTACAGAGACCCAGCCTAAAACCCCAAACAGCTAGAATGCAGGTGTAGAAGCACGGTGGCTAGGAAAAACTCCTTAGAAAGGCCAAAACCTAGGAAGAAACCTAGAGAGGAACCAGGCTATGAGGGGTGGCCAGTCCTCTTCTGGCTGTGCCGGGTGGAGATTATAACAGAACTATGCCAAGATGTTCAAAAATGTTCATAAGTGACAAGCATGGTCAAATAATAATCATGAATAATATTCAGTTGGCTTTTCATAGCCGATCATTAAGAGTTGAAAAACAACAGGTCTGGGACAGGTGGCGGTTCCATAACCGCAGGCAGAACAGCAGCAAGGCCAGGCGGACTGGGGACAGCAAGGAGCCACCACGCCCGGCAGTCCCGACGTATGGTCCCAGGGCTCAGGTCCTCCGAGAGAAAGAAAGAGAGAAGGAGAAAAATTAGAGAGAGCCAAGATTTTCAAAATGTTCATAAATGACAAGCATAGTCAAATAATAATCAGGAATAAATCTGTTGGCTTTTCATAGCCGATCATTAAGAGTTGAAAACAGCAGGTCTGGGACAGGTAGGGGTTCCGTAACCGATGGCAGTACCGTTGAAACTGGAATAGCAGCAAGGCTAGGGGGATTTGGGGCAGCAGAGAGTCGTCATGCCCGGTAGTCCTGACGTATGGTCCTACGGCTCAGGTTCTCAGAGAGAGAAAGAAAGAGAGAACGAGAGAATTAGAGAAAGCATACTTAAATTCACACAGGACACTGGATAAGACAGGAGAAGTACTCCAGGTATAACCAACTGACCCTAGCCCCCCGACACAAACTACTGCAGCATAAATACTGGAGGCTGAGACAGGAGCGGTCAGGAGACACTGTGGCCCCATCCGAAGATACCCCCGGACAGGGCCAAATAGGAAGGATATAACCCCACCCACTTTGCCAAAGCACAGCCCCCGCACCACTGGAGGGATATATTCAACCACCAACTTATAATCCTGAGACAAGGCCGAGTTTAGCCAACAAAGATCTCCACCACAGCACAAACCAAGGGGGGGCGCCAACCCAGACAGGAAGATCACGTCAGTAACTCAACCCACTCAAGTGACGCACCCCTCCCAGGGACGGCATGAAAGAGCACCAGTAAGCCAGTGACTCAGCCCCTGTAACATTGTTAGAGGCAGAGAATCCCAGTGGAGAGCGGGGAACCGGCCAGGCAGAGACAGCAAGGGCGGTTCGTTGCTCCAGAGCCTTTCCGTTCACCTTCACACTCCTGGGCCAGACTACACTCAATCATATGACCTACTGAAGAGATAAGTCTTCAGTAAAGACTTAAAGGTTGAGACCGAGTCTGCGTCTCTCACATGGGTAGGCAGACTGTTCCATAAAAATGGAGATCTATAGGAGAAAGCCCTGCCTCCCGCTGTTTGCTTAGAAATTCTAGGGACAATTAGGAGGCCTGCGTCTTGTGACCGTAGCGTACGTATTGGTATGTACGGCAGGACCAACTCGGAAAGATAGGTAGGAGCAAGCCCATGTAACGCTTTATAGGTTAACAGTAAAACCTTGAAATCAGCCCTTGCCTTAACAGGAAGCCAGTGTAGGGAAGCTAGCACTGGAGTAATATGATCAAATTTCTTGGTTCTAGTCAGGATTCTAGCAGCCGTATTTAGCACTAACTGAAGTTTATTTAGTGCTTTATCCGGGTAGCCGGAAAGTAGAGCATTGCAGTAGTCTAACCTAGAAGTAACAAATGCATGGATTAATTTTTCTGCATCATTTTTGGACAGAAAATTTCTGATTTTTGCAATGTTACGTAGATGGAAAAAAGCTGTCCTTGAAACAGTCTTGATATGTTCGTCAAAAGAGAGATCAGGGTCAAGAGTAACGCCGAGGTCCTTCACAGTTTTATTTGAGACGACTTTACAACCATCAAGATGAATTGTCAGATTTAACAGAAGATCTCTTTGTTTCTTGGGACCTAGAACAAGCATCTCTGTTTTGTCCGAGTTTAAAAGTAGAACGTTTTCAGCCATCCACTTCCTTATGTCTGAAACACAGGCTTCTAGCGAGGGCAATTTTGGGGCTTCACCATGTTTCATTGAAATGTACAGCTGTGTGTCATCCGCATAGCAGTGAAAGTTAACATTATGTTTTCGAATAACATCCCCAAGAGGTAAAATATATAGTGAAAACAATAGTGGTCCTAAAACGGAACCTTGAGGAACACCGAAATGCACAGTTGATTTGTCAGAGGACAAACCATTCACAGAGACAAACTGATATCTTTCCGACAGGTAAGATCTAAACCAGGCCAGAACTGGTCCGTGTAGACCAATTTGGGTTTCCAGTCTCTCCAAAAGAATGTGGTGATCGATGGTGTCAAAGGCAGCACTAAGGTCTAGTAGCACGAGGACAGATGCAGAGCCTCGGTCTGACGCCACCAAAAGGTCATTTACCACCTTCACAAGTGCAGTCTCAGTGCTATGATGGGGTCTAAAACCAGACTGAAGCATTTCGTATACATTGTTTGTCTTCAGAAAGGCAGTGAGTTGCTGCGCAACAGCTTTTTCTAAAATTTTTGAGAGGAATGGAAGATTCGATATAGGCCGATAGTTTTTTATATTTTCCGGGTCAAGGTTGGGCTTTTTCAAGAGAGGCTTTATCACTGCCACTTTTAGTGAGTTTGGTACACATCCGGTGGATAGAGAGCTGTTTATTATGTTCAACATAGGAGGGCCAAGCACAGGAAGCAGCTCTTTCAGCAGTTTAGTAGGAATAGGATCCAGTATGCAGCTTGAAGGTTTAGAGGCCATGATTATTTTCATCATTGTGTCAAGAGATATATTACTAAAACACTTAAGTGTCTCTCCCGATCCCAGGCCTTGGCAGAGCTGTGCAGATCCAGGACAGCTAAGCCCTGGAGGAATACGCAGATTCAAAGAGGAGTCCGTAATTTGCTTTCTAATGGTCATGATCTTTTCCTCAAAGAAGTTCATGAATTTATTACTGCTGAAGTGAAAGCCATCCTCTCTTGTGGAATGCTGCTTTTTAGTTAGCTTTGCAACAGTATCAAAAAGACATTTTGGATTGTTCTTATTTTCCTCGATTAAGTTGGAAAAGTAGGATGATCGAGCAGCAGTGAGGGCTCTTCGGTACTGCACGGTACTGTCTTTCCAAGCTAGTCGGAAGACTTCCAGTTTGGTGTGGCGCCATTTCCGTTCCAATTTCCTGGAAGCTTGCTTCAAAGCTTGGGTATTTTCTGTATACCAGGGAGCTAGTTTCTTATGACAAATGTTTTTCGTTTTTAGGGGTGCAACTGCATCTATGGTATTGCGCAAGGTTAAATTGAGTTCCTCAGTTAAGTGGTTAACTGATTTTTGTCCTCTGACGTCCTTGGGTAGGCAGAAGGAGTCTGGAAGGGCATCAAGGAATTTTTGTGTTGTCTGAGAATTTATAGCATGACTTTTGATACTCCTTGGTTGGGGTCTGAGCAGATTATTTGTTGCGATTGCAAACGTAATAAAATGGTGGTCCGATAGTCCAGGATTATGTGGGAAAACATTAAGATCTACAACATTTATTCCATGGGACAAAACTAGGTCCAGAGTATGACTGTGGCAGTGAGTAGGTCCAGAGACATGTTGGACAAAACCCACTGAGTCGATGATGGCTCCGAAAGACTTTTGGAGTGGGTCTGTGGACTTCTCCATATGAATATTAAAATCACCAAAAATTAGAATATGATCTGCTATGACTACAAGGTCTGATAGGAATTCAGGAAACTCAGAGAGGAACGCTGTATATGGCCCAGGAGGCCTGTAAACAGTAGCTATAAAAAGTGATTGAGTAGGCTGCATTTGCGGGATGCACGGGGGATATGGTCACTAGTGTAACCAGGAGGTGAGGCCTCATTTAACACAGTAAATTCATCAGGCTTAAGCCATGTTTCAGTCAGGCCAATCACATCAAGATTATGATCAGTGATTAGTTCATTGACTATGACTGCCTTTGAAGTGAGGGATCTAACATTAAGTAACCCTATTTTGAGATGTGAGGTATCATGATCTCTTTCAATAATGGCAGGAATGGAGGAGGTCTTTATCCTAATAAGATTGCTAAGGCGAACACCGCCATGTTTAGTTTTGCCCAACCTAGGTCGAGGCACAGACACAGTCTCAATGGGTATGGGTATGGCTGAGCTGACTACACTGACTGTGCTATTGGCAGACTCCACTAAGCTGGCAGGTTGGCTAACAGCCTGCTGCCTGGCCTGCACCCTATTTCATTGTGGGGCTAAAGGAGTTAGAGCCCTATCTATGTTGGTAGATAAGATGAGAGCACCCCTCCAGCTAGGATGGAGTCCGTCACTCCTCAGCAGGTCAGGCTTGGTCCTGTTTGTGGGTGAGTCCCAGAAAGAGGGCCAATTATCTACAAATTCTATCTTTTGGGAGGGGCAGAAAACAGTTTTCAACCAGCGATTGAGTGCTGAGACTCTGCTGTAGAGTTCATCACTCCCCCTAACTGGGAGAGGTCCAGAGACAATTACTCGATGCCGACACATCTTTCTAGCTGATTTACACGCTGAAGCTATGTTGCACTTGGTGACCTCTGACTGTTTCATCCTAACATCGTTGGTGCCGACGTGGATAACAATATCTCTATACTTTCTACACTCGCCAGATTTAGCTTTAGCCAGCACCATCTTTAGATTAGCCTTAACGTCGGTAGCCCTGCCCCCTGGTAAACAGTGTATGATCGCTGGGTGATTCGTTTTAAGTCTAATACTGCGGGTAATGGAGGGCCAATGACTAGGGTTTTCAATTTGTCAGAGCTAATGGTTGGAGCCTTCGGCGTCTCAGACCCCGTAACGGGAGGAGTAGAGACAAGAGAAGACTCAGCCTCAGACTCCGACTCGCTACATAATGGGGAAAACCGGTTGAAAGTTTCTGTCGGCTGAATGAGCGACACCAGTTGAGCATTCCTACAGCATTTCCCTCCAGAAGCCATGAGAAAGTTGTCCGGCTGCGGGGACTGTGCGGGGGGGTTTATACTAACGTTACTATCTGTGCTTACTGGTGGCACAGACGCTGTTTATTCCTTTCCTACACTGAAATTACCCTTGCCTAACGATTGCGTCTGAAGCTGGGCTTGCAGCACAGCTATTTTCGCCGTAAGGCGATCGTTCTCCTGTATATTATGAGTACAGCGACTGCAATTAGAAGACATCATGTTAATGTTACTACTTAGCTTCGGCTGTTGAAGATGCTGACGAACCATGTCCAGATAAAGCGTCCGGAGTGAAAAAGTTGAATGAGGAGAAAAAAAGTTGCGATGGAAAAACTACAAATATAAACGGTACTTAAAAACAAAACGTAAAGTTGGCAGCTAGCAAAGTAAAGTTGGCAGCAAAACGCACAGCAAAACAGCAAAATGCACAGCAACAAAACGCACAGCAGACACGTCTGCAAATTCAACAGGAAGTGACGTTGAATCACACCTCACCAATTTTTCACCAACACCTGACAAATAGGCACAATTGTCCTTAATTAAACAAGAAGAAATGACAGAAGTGACAGGTACTGCTGCTACGTATATGACATTAGTTACAGACACCTACAGTCCAGTGACAGGTACTGCTGCTACGTATATGACATTAGTAACAGACACCTACAGTCCAGTGACAGGTACTGCTACTACGTATATGACATTAGTAACAGACACCTACATCACTAACAGGCTGCTCCAGTGTTCATGAGAGACAGTGTTATTCTCTCCCTGCAGATGTCTTCACAGTCCCATTGAGAGGAGGTCACTACTTCAGATTCTCTGGCATGGACGTCTGCACATCGGCATATATGGGTGTATCCTTATTTAAGAATAAGTAGCATGAAATATTGTCAAATCAGTAGAATAGCCAGGAAGGGCATCAGTATGTATCTAATGCAGTGACTCTGCAGGAGGGGGACTTAATCTACATCTACCTTCCCTCAGGCTATGGTCTCTATGAAGATTCAAATAAACGTTGCTCCTTCAGTGGCTTCCTGCTCTTCCCTATGTGAGGCCAGAGAGAACCAAACAAAAGCTGTGATGAAATCAGACGCTGAATCAGAGTTCAAAGAGCCATGAATTTTCTCATAACGACCCGTCCATTCAACGTGATGTAATAACTAATGACCAGTGTCTTATGTTCTAAATTTGACTTCATTTTCCAGATGACGACAGAAGTATGCAGGGTTGTTGAATGGCCCAGTGATTCCTCTCCCTGTCTGGTCCTCAACACTGATATGTGCTAGTTCCTGAAATAGAACATCATCCACATAACACCTCAATGGAACTGTTGAATTGTTTATTCCTTTTTCTCATGACGTTTACAAACATTCTGCCAGCATGGCAAAGTCTAAATGAGGGAGATGCTACAGTCTAAAGTCATTCAAGTGTTGTAAGGTATAAGACAACTGTATTTTACAACCAGATCATTCAGCACAGACAGAACAGAAAGCATGGTTGTTACAGCCAGACCTCCGAGCAACAGATTGGACTGGACTGGACTCTCTCTAGATATATATCAGTGGAGGCTGCTGAGGGGAGGACGGCTCATAATAGCGACTGGAATGGAGTGGTATCAAACACATGAAACCATGTTCTTGATACCATTCCATTCACTTAATTCCAGTCATTATTATGAGTCGTTCTCCCCTCAGCAGGCTCTACTGATATATATATAGTACCAGTCAAAAGTCTGGACACACCTACTCATTCAAGGGTTTTTCTTTATTTTTACTATTTTCTACATTGTAGAATAATAGTGAAGACATCAAAACTATGAAATAACACATATGGAATCATGTAGTAACCAAAAAAGTGTTAAACAAATCAAAATATATTTTATATTTGAGATTCTTCAAAGTAGCCACCCTTTGCCTTAATGGCAGCTTTGCACACTCTTGGCATTCTCTCAACCAGCATCATGAGGTAGTCACCTGGAATGCATTTCAATTAACCTCTTTGGGCTAGGGGGCAGTATTTTGATGCCTGGATGAAAAGCGTGCCCAAAGTAAACTGCCTGTTACTCAGGCCCAGAAGCTAGGATATGCATATAATTGGATAGATTTGTATAGAAAACACTCTAAAGTTTCTAAAACAGTTCAAATAATGTCTGTAAGTATAACAGAACTGATATGGCAGGCAAAAACCCGAGGACAAACCATCCAGAAAAAAAGAAATTCAGCCCACCACTGATTCTAATGTCTGTCATGTTTAATATGAAGGGAAAACCTCCCAGATTGCAGTTCCTAGGACTTCCACTAGATGTCATCAGTCTTTAGAAAGAGTTTCAGGCTTGTTTTTGGAAAAATTAGCTAGAATTTGTAGTTTTTTAAAGTGGCTCCCATTTTCGCTGTAGTGTTTTCATGCACGTGGATAAGAGCGCGTACTTTGTTGTTTATCTCCGGTAAAGACAATAACGATTCTCCATCTTAAATTGTATTGTTTATTTACGTATTAGGGTACCTGAGGTTTGATTATAAACGTTGTTTGACTTGTTTGGAGAAGTTTATTGGTAACGTTTGGGATTAATTTTGTATGCATTTTGAAGGAGGGAAACCAGTGGATTATTGAATGAAGCGTGCCAGCTAAACTGAGTTTTTAGGGATATAAAGAAGGACTTTATCAAACAAAAGGACCATTTGTGATGTAGCTGGGACCTTTTGGAGTGCCAACAGAAGAAGATCTTAAAGGTAAGGCATTTATTTTATCGCTATTTCTGACTTTCGTGGCGCACCTGCCTGGTTGGAAAATGTTTTAAATTATTTTGTGTGTGGGGTGCTGTCCTCAGATAATCGCATGGTGTGCTTTCGCCGTAAAGCCTTTTGAAATCTGACACAGCGGCTGGATTAACAAGAAGTTAAGCTTTTTTTTAATGTATGACACTTATATTTTCATTCATGTTAAATATTACTATTTCTATCATTTGAATTTCGCGCTCTGCAATTTCACCGGATGTTGTCGAGTTGGGTCGCTAGCGCCACGTCTAGCACAAAGAGGTTTTAACAGGTGTGCCTTATTAAGAGTTAATTTGTGGAATTGATTTCCTTCAATTTGAGCCAATCAGTTGTGTTGTGACAAGGTTGGTGGGGGTATACAGCAGATATTGGTAAAAGACCAAGTCCATATTATGGCAAGAACAGCTCAAATAAGCAAAGAGAAACGACAGTCCATCATGACTTTAAGACATGGCTCTCATGAGGACCGCCACAGGAAAGGAAGACCCAGAGTTACTTCTGCTGCAGAGGATAAGTTCATTAGAGTTAACTGCACATCAGACTGCAGCCCAAATAATGCTTCGCAGAGTTCAAGTAACAGACACATCTCAAAGCCAACTGTTCAGAGGAGACTGCGTGAATCATGCCTTCATGGTCGAAATGCTGCAAAGAAACCATTACTAAAGGACACCAATAAGAAGAAGAGACTTGCTTGGGACAAGAAACACGAGCAATGGACATTAGACTGGTGGAAATCTGTCCTTTGGTCTGATGAGTCAAAATTTGAGATTTTTGGTTCCAACTGGTGTTTTTGTGAGAAGCAGAGTAGGTGAACAGATGACCTCTGTATGTGCTGGTCCCACCGTGAAGCATGGAAGAGGAGGTGTGATGGTGTGGGGGTGTTTTGCTGGTGACACTGTCTGTGATTTATTTAGAATTCAAGGCACACTTAACCAGCATGGCTACCACAACATTCTGCAGCGATACGCCATCCCATCTGGTTTAGTGGGACTATCATTTGTTTTTCAACAGGACAATGACCCAACACACCTCCAGGCTGTGAAAGGGCTATTTGATCAAGAATGATGGACTGCTGCATCAGATGACCTGGCCTCCACAAATATATTTGTTTAACACTTTTTTGGTTACTACATGATTCCAAATGTGTTATTTCATAGTTTTGATGTCTTCACTATTATTCTACAATAGTAGAAAATAGTAAAAATAAACTTTTGACACGTTCTGTATATATATATATATATATATATATATATATATATATATATATATATCTCCCTCTCTCTGTCTCTCACTCTTTCTCACACACATACACACATGCATTCAAGTAAATATACACACTCTCACACACACACATTCAATATACTTTATGAATACTGACAGTCTGAGCCTCGACACTGTAAGATCTATCTTTTTACTAATAATCTGTTGAGTAAAAATGTATTATTGCCAGTCATAATAATCATAAAAGCAATGAATAAAAAGCTATAAAACAGTATAAATATTCAGCCAGCTCAGATGAGAATGACAAAATAAGTATTATAATTTTAATTCAGGTGAATACACACACATCCTAAATCTTCTCATTGACATCAACACATGATTTATGCAAAATCCTTTCTATCCATAATGTGTAAATGCCATTAATCTCTATTTTGTCTCAAAATATAGAATAGATATTTATACCATCTTGATTTGTAATACTATTTTGAAGCTTATGAGAGAATCTTCCACAATGTGAGCATTTTGGTTTGGTTTCAAACAATAAGATCTATGTGAAGTGCAGGTAACATGAGTCCTAACAGATAACGTCCACTCATGAGTCATTTAACAGCTAACATCCCACTCATGAGTCATTTAACAGCTAACATCCCACTCATGAGTCATTTAACAATAAACATCCCACTCACAAGTTATTTAACAGTTAACGTCCCACTCATGAGTCATTTAACAGTTAACGTCCCACTCATGACTTCTTTAACAATAAACGTCCCACTCACAAGTCATTTAACAGTTCACGTCCCACTCATGAGTCCTTTAACAATAAACGTCCCAATCATGAGTCATTTAACAGTAAACGTCCCACTCATGAGTCCTTTAACAATAAACGTTCCACTCATGAGTCATTTAACAGTTAACGTCCCACCCATGAGTCCTTTAACAATAAACGTTCCACTCATGAGTCATTTAACAGTTAACGTCCCAGCCATGAGTCCTTTAACAATAAACGTTCCACTCATGAGTCATTTAACAGTTAACGTCCCACCCATTAGTCCTTTAACAATAAACGTTCCACTCATGAGTCATTTAACAGTTAACGTCCCACCCATGAGTCTTTTAACAATAAACGTTCTACTCATGAGTCATTTAACAGTTCACGTCCCACCTATGAGTCCTTTAACAATAAACGTTCCACTCATGAGTCATTTAACAGTTAACGTCCCACCCATGAGTCCTTTAACAATAAACGTTCCACTCATGAGTCATTTAACAGTTCACGTCCCACCCATGAGTCCTTTAACAATAAACGTTCCACTCATGAGTCATTTAACAGTTAACGTCCCACTCATGAGTCCTTTAACAATAAACGTTCCACTCATGAGTCATTTAACAGTTCACGTCCCACTCATGAGTCCTTTAACAATAAACGTTCCACTCATGAGTCATTTAACAGTAAACGTCCCACTCATGAGTCATTTAACAATAAACGTCCCACTCATGAGTCCTTTAACAATAAACGTCCCACCCATGAGTCCTTTAACAATAAACGTCCCACCCATGAGTCCTTTAACAATAAACGTTCCACCCATGAGTCCTTTAACAATAAACGTCCCACCCATGAGTCCTTTAACAATAAACGTTCCACTCATGAGTCATTTAACAGTTAACGTCCCACCCATGAGTCCTTTAACAATAAACGTTCCACTCATGAGTCATTTAACAGTTCACGTCCCACCCATGAGTCCTTTAACAATAAACGTCCCACTCATGAGTCCTTTAACAATAAACGTTCCACCCATGAGTCCTTTAACAATAAACGTTCCACTCATGAGTCCTTTTCAGATGCAACACATTAACAGTAACAGTTGGAATCACAGCAGAATACACCCTGATGTAACCTGCAGAACGCTTTACAATCCACTGGATTCCGGGACATTGACATTCTTCTATTCTGCATAATGTACATCATCAACAGTGGCAGACATTACAAATGAAACCTACACATAAAAAAGTAAACATCAAGTTGATAAAGGTTCTTTCCACATCATTCCACTCCATACTTCTTCAGTTACCTAAATTGGTGGCGCGTGATTGGATGGTGACCCTTCTATGCGGTGGCTCCTCTGTGCTCCGATTGGCCACCAGCTCCTGCAGCTGCAGTGCCCCTCCACCAATGAAACAAAAGGCTGGGCACACAGGGGCAGAGCAATCCACATGCCCCTCCCACAGGGTGCGCAGCGAGTGGGCGTCGTAGAACGTGACCCGTCCCTTCTCGAAGTCCAGACAAACCCCCAGGCGCGGGGGCAGGGGGGCAGTAGGGGGGCCATGATTGTTCCCATGGGTACTGTGGGTACTGTGGTGTAAGTTTGCTGCCCCCTGGGGTAAGAGGACCTTGCCCATGCCCATGGTGAGGAAGCAGAAGGGAGGGGAGGAGTCTGGGGAATCCTCAGCCCCACTGTCATGGCCACTGTCTGGGTCATAGCTGGAGAGAGGGAAGGGGGAGGGGAGAGCGGAGGGGGATGAGGGAAGGGGGAGAGAGAGAAAGGGGGAACGGGAAGAGAGAAGGGGGGATGGGGAGTGAGGAAGAGGGAGGACGGGGAGAGAGAAGGGGGGATGGGGAGTGAGGAAGAGGGAGGACAGGGGGAGACTGAGTTTACTTAGTTACTTTTAGTGTCATTGGAACCACTTCTTTACTGCCCCCTACCTCTAACTCCCTCTGCCCCCCCTACCTCTGTCCTCCCTACCTCTAACTCCCTCTGCCCCACCTACCTCTGTCCTCCCTACCTCTAACTCCCTCTGCCCCCCCTACCTATGTCCTCCCTACCTCTAACTCCCTCTGCCCCCCCTACCTCTGTCCTCCCTACCTCTAACTCCCTCTGTCCCCACTACCTCTAACTCCCTCTGCCCCCCCTACCTCTGTCCTCCCTACCTCTAACTCCCTCTGTCCCCACTACCTCTAACTCCCTCTGCCCCCCCTACCTCTGTCCTCCCTACCTCTAACTCCCTCTGTCCCCACTACCTCTAACTCCCTCTGCCCCCCCTACCTCTGTCCTCCCTACCTCTAACTCCCTCTGTCCCCACTACCTCTAACTCCCTCTGTCCCCCCTACCTCTGTCCTCCCTATCTCTAACTCCCTCTGTCCCCCCTACCTCTAACTCCCTCTGCCCCCCCTACCTCTGTCCTCCCTACCTCTAACTCCCTCTGTCCCCACTACCTCTAACTCCCTCTGTCCCCCCTACCTCTGACTCCCTCTGTCCCCACTACCTCTAACTCCCTCTGTCCCCCCTACCTCTAACTCCCTCTGTCCCCACTACCTCTAACTCCCTCTGCCCCCCCTACCTCTGTCCTCCCTACCTCTAACTCCCTCTGCCCCCCCTACCTCTGTCCTCCCTACCTCTAACTCCCTCTGCCCCCCCTACCTCTGTCCTCCCTACCTCTAACTCCCTCTGCCCCCCCTACCTCTGTCCTCCCTACCTCTAACTCCCTCTGCCCCCCCTACCTCTGTCCTCCCTACCTCTAACTCCCTCTGCCCCCCCTACCTCTGTCCTCCCTACCTCTAACTCCATCTGCCCCCCCCTACCTCTGTCCTCCCTACCTCTAACTCCCTCTGCCCCCCCTACCTCTGTCCTCCCTACCTCTAACTCCCTCTGCCCCCCCTACCTCTGTCCTCCCTACCTCTAACTCCCTCTGCCCCCCCTACCTCTGCCCTCCCTACCTCTAACTCCCTCTGCCCCCCTACCTCTGTCCTCCCTACCTCTAACTCCCTCTGCCCCCCCTACCTCTGTCCTCCCTACCTCTAACTCCCTCTGCCCCCCCTACCTCTGTCCTCCCTACCTCTAACTCCCTCTGCCCCCCCTACCTCTGTCCTCCCTACCTCTAACTCCCTCTGCCCCCCCTACCTCTGTCCTCCCTACCTCTAACTCCCTCTGCCCCCCTACCTCTGTCCTCCCTACCTCTAACTCCCTCTGCCCCCCTACCTCTGTCCTCCCTACCTCTAACTCCCTCTGCCCCCCCTACCTCTGTCCTCCCTACCTCTAACTCCCTCTGCCCCCCCCCCTACCTCTACCTCCCTCTGTCCCCCCTACCTCTACCTCCCTCTGTCCCCCCTCCCTCTGTCCACCCTCCCTCTCCATCCCTACCTCTACCTCCAACTGTCCCCCCTCCCTCTCCATCCCTACCTCTACCTCTCTCTGTCCTCCCTACCTCTAACTCCCTCTGCCCCCCCTACCTCTGTCCTCCCTACCTCTAACTCCCTCTGCCCCCCCTACCTCTGCCCCCACTACCTCTACCTCCCTCTGCCCCCCCCTACCTCTACCTCCCTCTGCCCCCCCTACCTCTGTCCTCCCTACCTCTAACTCCCTCTGCCCCCCCTACCTCTGCCCCCACTACCTCTACCTCCCTCTGCCCCCCCCCTACCTCTACCTCCCTCTGTCCCCCCTCCCTCTGTCCACCCTCCCTGTCCATCCCTACCTCTACCTCCAACTGTCCCCCCTCCCTCTCCATCCCTACCTCTACCTCCCTCTGTCCTCCCTACCTCTACCTCCCTCTGTCCTCCCTACCTCTACCTCCAACTGTCCCCCCTCCCTCTCCATCCCTACCTCTACCTCCCTCTGTCCTCCCTACCTCTACCTCCCTCTGTCCTCCCTACCTCTATCTCCCTCTGTCCTCCCTACCTCTACCTCCCTCTGTCCTCCCTACCTCTACCTCCAACTGTCCCCCCTCCCTCTCCATCCCTACCTCTACCTCCCTCTGTCCTCCCTACCTCTACCTCCCTCTGTCCTCCCTACCTCTACCTCCCTCTGTCCTCCCTACCTCTACCTCCCTCTGTCCTCCCTACCTCTACCTCCCTCTGTCCTCCCTACCTCTACCTCCAACTGTCCCCCCTCCCTCTCCATCCCTACCTCTACCTCCCTCTGTCCTCCCTACCTCTACCTCCCTCTGTCCCCCCTCCCTCTCCATCCCTACCTCTACCTCCCTCTGTCCTCCCTACCTCTACCTCCCTCTGTCCTCCCTACATCTACCTCCCTCTGTCCCCCCCCCCTCTCCATCCCTACCTCTACCTCCCTCTGTCCTCCCTACCTCTACCTCCCTCTGTCCCCCCTCCCTCTCCATCCCTACCTCTACCTCCCTCTGTCCTCCCTACCTCTACCTCCCTCTGTCCTCCCTACCTCTACCTCCCTCTGTCCTCCCTACCTCTACCTACCTCTGTCCTCCCTACCTCTAACTCCCTCTGTCCCCACTACCTCTAACTCCCTCTGTCCCCCCTACCTCTGACTCCCTCTGTCCCCACTACCTCTAACTCCCTCTGTCCCCCCTACCTCTAACTCCCTCTGTCCCCACTACCTCTAACTCCCTCTGCCCCCCCTACCTCTGTCCTCCCTACCTCTAACTCCCTCTGCCCCCCCTACCTCTGTCCTCCCTACCTCTAACTCCCTCTGCCCCCCCTACCTCTGTCCTCCCTACCTCTAACTCCCTCTGCCCCCCCTACCTCTGTCCTCCCTACCTCTAACTCCCTCTGCCCCCCCTACCTCTGTCCTCCCTACCTCTAACTCCCTCTGCCCCCCCTACCTCTGTCCTCCCTACCTCTAACTCCATCTGCCCCCCCCTACCTCTGTCCTCCCTACCTCTAACTCCCTCTGCCCCCCCTACCTCTGTCCTCCCTACCTCTAACTCCCTCTGCCCCCCCTACCTCTGTCCTCCCTACCTCTAACTCCCTCTGCCCCCCCTACCTCTGCCCTCCCTACCTCTAACTCCCTCTGCCCCCCTACCTCTGTCCTCCCTACCTCTAACTCCCTCTGCCCCCCCTACCTCTGTCCTCCCTACCTCTAACTCCCTCTGCCCCCCCTACCTCTGTCCTCCCTACCTCTAACTCCCTCTGCCCCCCCTACCTCTGTCCTCCCTACCTCTAACTCCCTCTGCCCCCCCTACCTCTGTCCTCCCTACCTCTAACTCCCTCTGCCCCCCTACCTCTGTCCTCCCTACCTCTAACTCCCTCTGCCCCCCTACCTCTGTCCTCCCTACCTCTAACTCCCTCTGCCCCCCCTACCTCTGTCCTCCCTACCTCTAACTCCCTCTGCCCCCCCCCTACCTCTACCTCCCTCTGTCCCCCCTACCTCTACCTCCCTCTGTCCCCCCTCCCTCTGTCCACCCTCCCTCTCCATCCCTACCTCTACCTCCAACTGTCCCCCCTCCCTCTCCATCCCTACCTCTACCTCTCTCTGTCCTCCCTACCTCTAACTCCCTCTGCCCCCCCTACCTCTGTCCTCCCTACCTCTAACTCCCTCTGCCCCCCCTACCTCTGCCCCCACTACCTCTACCTCCCTCTGCCCCCCCCTACCTCTACCTCCCTCTGCCCCCCCCTACCTCTGTCCTCCCTACCTCTAACTCCCTCTGCCCCCCCTACCTCTGCCCCCACTACCTCTACCTCCCTCTGCCCCCCCCCTACCTCTACCTCCCTCTGTCCCCCCTCCCTCTGTCCACCCTCCCTGTCCATCCCTACCTCTACCTCCAACTGTCCCCCCTCCCTCTCCATCCCTACCTCTACCTCCCTCTGTCCTCCCTACCTCTACCTCCCTCTGTCCTCCCTACCTCTACCTCCAACTGTCCCCCCTCCCTCTCCATCCCTACCTCTACCTCCCTCTGTCCTCCCTACCTCTACCTCCCTCTGTCCTCCCTACCTCTATCTCCCTCTGTCCTCCCTACCTCTACCTCCCTCTGTCCTCCCTACCTCTACCTCCAACTGTCCCCCCTCCCTCTCCATCCCTACCTCTACCTCCCTCTGTCCTCCCTACCTCTACCTCCCTCTGTCCTCCCTACCTCTACCTCCCTCTGTCCTCCCTACCTCTACCTCCCTCTGTCCTCCCTACCTCTACCTCCCTCTGTCCTCCCTACCTCTACCTCCAACTGTCCCCCCTCCCTCTCCATCCCTACCTCTACCTCCCTCTGTCCTCCCTACCTCTACCTCCCTCTGTCCCCCCTCCCTCTCCATCCCTACCTCTACCTCCCTCTGTCCTCCCTACCTCTACCTCCCTCTGTCCTCCCTACATCTACCTCCCTCTGTCCCCCCCCCCTCTCCATCCCTACCTCTACCTCCCTCTGTCCTCCCTACCTCTACCTCCCCTCTGTCCCCCCTCCCTCTCCATCCCTACCTCTACCTCCCTCTGTCCTCCCTACCTCTACCTCCCTCTGTCCTCCCTACCTCTACCTCCCTCTGTCCTCCCTACCTCTACCTTCCTCTGTCCACCCTCCCTCTCCATCCCTACCTCTACCTCCCTCTGTCCTCCCTACCTCTACCTCCCTCTGTCCCCCCTCCCTCTCCATCCCTACCTCTACCTCCCTCTGTCCCCCCTCCCTCTGTCCCCCCTCCCTCTCCATCCCTACCTCTACCTCCCTCTGTCCCCCCCTCCCTCTCCATCCATCCCTAACTCCCTCTGTCCCCCATCCCTCTCCATCCCTCCCTCTTCCCCCCTCCCTCTCCATCCCTCCCTCTTCCCCCCTCCCTCTCCATCCCTCCCTAACTCCCTCTGTCCCCCCTACATCTACCTCCCTCTCCATCCCTCCCTCTGTCCGCCCTCCCTCTCCATCGCTACCTCTACCTCCCTCTGCCCCCCCCCCTCCCTCTCCATCCCTACCTCTACCTCCCTCTGTCCCTCATCCCTCTCCATCCCTCCCTCTTCCCCCCTCCCTCTCCATCCCCCTCCCTCTTCCCCCCTCCCTCTCCATCCCTCCCTCTGTCCCCCCCTCCCTCTCCACCCCTCCCTCTACCTCACTCTCTCCTCTCTCACCGGGGGCTGGTCATGTCCTGGGGAAGGTGGAACCACTCCTGGAGCTTGGCCTCCTGTCCAACTCCCACCTGAGGAACGCAGAGAGAAAAATTAGAAATTAGATTGAGTAAATTACACACACCCACGCACGTATGCACACACACACACACACACACACACACACACACACACACACACACACACACACACACACACACACACACACACACACACACACACACACACACACACACACACACACAAAATCTCTATTTCTCACCTTGACCAGGTAGGAGCCGGGCTCCACCGAGCATGCCCAGTAGTGCCTTCCCTGGGTGATGGCCAGGTCGCCTATGAGGAGGTCAGAGGTCAGGTGACAGGAAGTGAGGGAGCGGTCGGCGGCCTGCAGAAGGGAG